>NC_137200.1:19855478-19867978 GCF_960531495.2 Zeus faber
TAATCATAATAATAATAATAATAATCATAATAATAATCATAATAATAATAATTGTAAAAAAAAACAAAAAAAAAAAACTTGCGTTCTTATAGCACCGACCTAAACATCTGCACAACCTCTTTTTTTGGGGGGGGAAATAAAAATAATAATAATAATAATAATAATAATAATAATAATAATAAAAATAATAATAATAAAATAATAATAATAATAATAATAATAATAATAATAATAAAAATAATAATAATAAAAATAATAATAATAATAATAATAATAATAATAATAATAATAATAAATACATGGACGACACGCCGGTGGTGTCAGACTCACCGCGGAGTTGCTGCGTTGCCAAAGCGACCCGCATCCGCCCTCCTCTCGTCCGCGCGCAGGAATGCCAGCGGACGGAAGCGGCAAAGCGGCGGTGCCGGGGCTGCGGCGGCGGGGGTGCGGGTGCGGGTGGGTGGAGGTGGGTGGAGGTCGGTTGTGGGGGGGGGGGTGGAGGACCGCGCTTCGGCGGCGCTCGTTCCCAGCGCGTCGGCGCCCCCTGTCGGGCCGCTGCGGAGCACGACGTCGCGTCCGGTCGCTCGGCGGACGCGTCCGTCCCGGGCGAGGTGACGCGGGAGAGGGGGACGTTCAAGCCACGTTGGGTGTAACCTGCGACGCGGTCAAATGTTGTTCCCCCCCCCCCCGGGGAATTTCGAAAGTGGTCAGGTGATTCTTTCCTTATTTATGTAGTTTCCATCAATTCAATGTGTTGTGCATGTGCCGTTTGTCGGCGGCGGGGTCCGCCTTTTGCGTCAGGAATGCACACGCGAGAAGCGAAAGGCAGCCACGAGAGTGTGATGGGTAACGATTGGCTGTGATTCATCGATATGGACCAGACTGACTCTTGGATATAGCTCATCCAGTATCAGTGGATGAGCATTCGCAAAACATGACAGCCTCTTGGATGAAAAAAAATAAAAAATAAAAGAAATAAGAGTTGGGGATGTGAGAAACAAAACAAAACGAAACTAACCATCGATCAGAAGAAGACAAACTTTTGAGAAGCAAAAGGAGTCGTCTCGGAGCGAATGCGAGGGTGCACCCGGATGTTAAAAAACAAAACAAAAACAAAAACAAAAAAAAACGGTTTTGAATGGAATTCTGGGATCCAGTGGAATCCCTCGCGGCAGACGATCTTACGGATTCCTGCTTTAAGAACGGAACGGCGCCTCTCAGAGAAACGAAGGACTCGCCAGTCTGAAAAGCTCGCTTTATTTACAATTTGGCAAATAAAAGAAAATGTGACTTTACAAAGAGGACAAGGAAAAGAAAGACAATCTTGGGCTATACGAGGCCCACGGGCCGCAGATAAGATGATTTCATCGAGCGGAGGTTTAAACGTAGCTACAGGGCTTTCATAATGTCATTTCATTTTACACTTCCATTAAAAAAAAAAAAACAAAAAAAAAAACCAACTAAAAAACAAAAACCAACTTCTCCGCTCTTACACAGAAAGGAGATATCGAGGCTGGATTCGGCCTACATCACAATTGACACCGGCGTAAATTCAAAATTTGGCATATTCACAACTTCGGCTCGCTTCTACTGGAGAGCCTAGTTAACATTCAAGATATGAATTAGTCTGACTGACTTTGATCGGACCTCCAGGCTGCAAAGCCTGCTTCACCCCGAACGCGACCGTGGTGTGGGGATGGTGTGGTTTGAGACAGCCCCACCTGTCCTGGGTCTAGGTAATTGGGACCCAGGATCAGGGTGGCTGGCAGGATTGGGGTTTTACCTGTTGCTCCAACCAACGTGCAACAGGTAAAACCCCCATCCCCACACACACTCAGGAGCAGATAGACATGTGTCAAGGGCTCCTCCTATGAGTGTGTGTGGGGATGGGGGTTTTACCTGTTGCTCGTTGGACCAACCAAAGAGCAGCAGGCATGCAGCCACTCGGATCCTCGGTACCCATTTACCTCGATCCAGGACAGGTGTGGCCGTCTCAAACCACACCATAACGACAAACGGCAAAAACAAACCGGAAGTCCGTCCAATCCGATGGCGAGAAGCTGTGGAGCGCTGCGGAATCTCCGCGTCGGAACGTGGCTCTGGGATACGATGACGTTTTTCAACTAGTTTCGGTCCGACACTACTACTAGTGTCAGCAGTGGCGTCACTACTACAAGTAGTCGTAGCAGTAGCACCACTGGTAGTACTAGAGGGCCGCTCGGGTGTGTCTGATCGCGCAGCGACCTGTGATTGGGTGGGCCAGACGCACGTTTCGCGGCCGTGGTGTCACCCCCTCTGATGGTGTCACCCGGTGCGGTTCCCGCTCTCCGCTTGCCCCTAGTGACGACGCCGGATGTCGGTCAAAACATTTCTTCTTATTTTTTTTTTTAATCTATTTTTACATAACTGAATTGTGCGATTGTGCAAACTCAAGACGCGGTTCATCCCGGGAGGAAGGATCCGACCGTCTGGATACGATTACGCAGTCGATGTGAAGCAGGCTCAACACTTTAAGAGTCCGACACCTCTTTCACCTTAAAGGTAAGAGTCGCACCGACGCCTCCATCGGTCTTGTTGATTTATAGTCCAGCGCGAGTACTCGTTCTCTACAGGCAGAATACGAAATGTGCAGAACAGACAATGAGCCCTGACAGTTTAATGAGTTACCGCTGAGAAAAGCGGCAATTTAGAAAAAACGCAAAGAATAGCCATGATCACTTGTCGACTAAGTAAAAGTTGAACATCACCTCGACATGAGTCCCACTTTTTAGCCAGTAGCTTCTGCAATTGCTGTGAGGAGGATAAATCCTCGGATAAAATTTCTTAATTCACTTCCCATTTATCTCCATTTATTCAAGGTTCTCTTTCCTCTTTCACAAAGTACTATCATACAAATGGAAGAAAATGGTTGTTCTCCAAACAGCAAGCACAGAGTTGACCAGTAAGAGTGAGGGGCAACACATGGACCGAGATGGAGGCATGGTACACATACAATCACAGGTTCTACAAAACTCCCAGCGTCACTATCACTATTTGATACATGGATTCTTGGATTTCAAGAGGAACGATCCAAGCAATATGCAAAACTCATAAGGATCCAAAAATAAAAAAGGTATTTTCTCCAATTTACAAATAATTTATGGCAAGAAAAATATATATCATATTTACATAAACTGGTTAGTCATATTGATTATTTTGTGCTGCAAATTATATATATATATATATATATATATATATATATATATATATATATATATATATATATATATATATATATAGTATTGAAAACTCTTCTGAATACAGATGTAATTTAACTTGGAGAGTAAAGGATTCACCGGAAGATACACCGGAAATAAAACATAAAAAACAAACAAAAAATAATAATAAAATGCACAACTTCCAAAACTTAATACACGATTAAAATCCTAAGAAAACAAACAGAGAATCCTCTCGTACAAAGAGACACCAGCAGCAGCAACGGCATGAGGAAGCTGTCAATGCGAGAAAACACAGCAACCAGCACTGTAAAAAAAATCAACCCACCATCATAATCGTCAAAGTCTTACATGGTAAGTTTCATTCTCTAACTATCAATATCCACAGTTGCAATAGCAGATTCCAAAATGCGAGACGTATGGCGCCAACTGATGTGTGCGAGGTCTGAATGTAACGTCGAGCTCGGCAACACTCGCGCTTTCATTTCGCGACACGTGGAGCCGTTTAGCGAATGTTTGCCGGTCACAGTCTTCCCCTCTATCTGCATGCTTTTTTTGGCAAGCGAAGGAATTGAACGCAGTGTTCTGTGAAGGGCAGTATCCACCGTATTAACATTCTTCCCTAAACACAATGGCACACTGTTCGTTTTGTCTTAACACGGCGAGAGAAAATAGTATCGACGGATGATTGGATTTCTGCCGCCCCCTGGTGGTTTTGAGAGGCGTTACAGAGCTCCAGCGTCTCACACAAGCCACTGTTGATCTACGAGGACTATTAACCTAATACAGCCTCGGTTACATAACCGTAAAGACGTGTACACTTGTCATTCAAGCATCATTTGTTCTACTGGTACCAGCGTGCACGGATGTAAACACAACTTCTGCTCAGATTGAGAAGGGAGGAAGGTGGGAAAGATCAGTCTTCGCCATTACCGTCCCCGCTGTTCCCACTCCTGGCGGGGGGGATGCGGCAGACTGACAAGACTGAAGACACTGTTGCGTGCGCTCAGAGGCGCTCAAATTCTCCCCGTGTTCCAGTGCTCCTCCTCGCTCCAAAGACACGCTCCGTCGTTTCATTCTAAAAAGGACCAAACGCGGAGGCCCGTCTTTGTCCTTACCGGTTCCTCTGGTGCAACGTTGGTTTTTCGCGTGTTTCTCTCTTGTCCGGAAGCCCTCCGTTCTGGCAAAGGCAGCGAGAAAGCGACGGTCACAGGACATGCGTAGCTCGTTATAAAAAACTGAAACACCGGGAAAAAGCCCGATATTGAATTCACATCTCACAAGTCATTGTTAGGGGGAGCAGTGGTCTATGTTAACAGCTATCCATCTTCCACCAAAGCACCCGAAGCGGAGTCGTCGTTTTTCTGATCACGGACACTACTTTTACATTCACGGAGAGGAGTGATCCTTCTGAGAGAGAAGAGATTGAGGTCGGGTCAGGTTGGAAGGGGTGTAGCAGCAGCAGCTTCGGCTCAATTTAAAAATCTCCGTCCATGTCGTCCTCCACCCCGGCCTCTACGCCGTCGTGCAGGAACGCCTCCTTCTCCGGCGACATGGCCTCCTCGCCGTGCTCGTGCAGGGGCTTGGAGCCGCTCACCTCCGTGTCCGGCGGAGAACGCGCCTCGGTGCTGTGATGGATGCCGTAGCAAAAATAGATCACAAAACCTGGAAAACAGGGGAAAAACAAGTTGTTGGTGAGGGGGCGGGGGAGGGGTCTTCACAAATTCCAAAAACGGTTTGTGATGTAGAAAAACACAGAGAAAGTGCCCTCTAGAGTGCCTCGAAGATAGAGAAAACGGTGTTGAAGTGGACCCATTATGCTCGTTTCAACAAGTTTACATATTTTTGAGGTCCCCAGAATAGGTTTTTGTGATATATATGATATGATATATATATATATATATATCATATATATATATATATATATATATATATATGTGAGTATATCATAGTTCTTTGCTTAAAATCCCACTTATGCATTCTCGCCATTCATGCCTCTAAACCCACCCTGTTCCAGGACAGTACGTTTAGTGGGCGGTGCTTCGCGAAGCCCAGAGTTCTGAGAGCCAATGGGGCTTGAGCACAAATTCCCGGTTCCGTGAGCCAATGGGGTTTGAGATTTACTTCCGGGTTCCGTTGGATTTAGTGCGTAAACGGTCACCGTTTTCACCTCATCAGTCCACCATAATCTGTTTCCGAACCAGTTTGGGGCGAGAAATAAGCAATCCAGTCGCTGGATCTTCACTCATATTCGATCTACAAGAGGGAAACTGCACGCGGCCACTTTTTGTTCCATGAAAACGTCGGTAAATAAAAAAAACCAAATACGTTGCGATAAAATCACACTATTTTTTATTGTTATTGTTTGGAGAAACGCACAGCGGATGCCCGCCGCAGCCTACGGTCTAACCTCCGGCAACCCTTTTTTTTTTTAAGAAAGAAAAACACAGCAGAATCATTTTTCTAATCCTCACATTTCCCTCTGCAGTTGTGTCACAAACAGTTGATTCCTCTTTCTTTCAAAAGATTTGTGCTGGTCTGTGAAACGAACAGAGCGGTTCCCGGCGGGGCTCGCTACTCTCCAGCCGTGGGGCCGGTTCTAATTCTAATGTTGGCCGAGTGACTCAGGAAGGGATCGCAAATCTGAAAGGCTTGTTTCACAACATGTTTTCTGAAACAGGCGGCTCCCAACACACGGACTGGAATGTCTTCTTTCTCAGCTTGTGTGTTAGTAGGCCCATCAGAGACCCAAATGTATGTGCACAAGCACCGAAAAGGGGACTTTTTCATAATAGGGCCCCTTTAAGCGCCCTCTCAAGTGCACCTATGATAGCGAAAGCATCATAGAGTGCCCTCTAGAGCGCCACATACAATAGATAAAACTTGAAAGTGCCATTGTTGTGATTTTTTTTCCCCTGCCCCTAAAATGCTCCCGGCACCACTGCAGTTGATTGTCTTCAACGTCATACAAAAGAGAGCCACAATGAACAGGTGCCTACCGATAGCCATCCAGATGGCGAATCTTATCCAAGTGCCTCTGTCGAGCTGCATCATGAGGTAGACGTTGACAAACATGCTGATGACCGGAATGAAGGGCAGCAGAGGAACCTGAAGGGGCGGAGCAACAGAGCGGGTGAGGACCCGGACACGGGAGGGTCACGGAGCGGAGGGCGCTCGAGAGCGTGAGGGAAAAAAAAAAAAAGGAGGAACCGCCGAACCTTAAAAGAGAGCTTGGTCTTGCTCTCCGGCTGTCTCCCCACGACGAAGGTGAGGACCAGACACGCGATGAAGATGGCGCTGAGAGCCGCTATGTTCCACACTGCCGAGCCGCCCTGCACCGCCAGCACGCTGAAGACCAAGATCAAACTGCCTGTGGGGTTGATGGTGGGGGGGGGAAAGAGAGGTTTCATCGAGTGTATTGAGTGCTGTGGGCAATAACTCTTGGTTATCACATTGCAATTATCTGCACTCTGTAGACGAATTAGGATGAATGCATCCTAATTCCTAATATGCTGGTCAGACCTCAACAGACTTATCAAATGTGATGAAGCATAAGATAATCATTCTTTGCGTTGTTGTAAATTTTGAGGTTTACCGTATCTTGCCAGATTTCCCTTGTTTATTGTTTATTTTAGGAGAATTTCGCATGTTTATTGTTAATTTCGAGGTCCGGCTATACAGCGGTACCTTGATTTACGAGTGCACTAACATGCAAGTTTTCCGAGTTACGAGCCGTCGTTCCGTCGATTTTTTTGTATTGATTTGCGAGCAAAAATGTGAGTGACGAGCTTCAGGTGCCGCCGCTAGTGGGCGTGGCCAGCGAATGCGGCCAGCGTCCCGCGTCCCACTCCTTCACTTCACGTGGTTACCTGAGCGTGGAAGCATCGCTTTTGTGTTTTGTGCTCGCGATTTGTGCTTTTTGTGCAGTTATTTTGGCAATTTTTTTTTTCGAACCATGGGTCCGAAAAAAAAAAAGTGCTAAGAAGAAGAAGCGGATGATTTCCACTGACTTAAAGCGCAAAATCATAGAAAAACATGAGCGAGGTGTGCGTGTGATGGACTTGGCGAGGCAGTACGAGCGTAGTACTTCTACGATATGTACCATACTTGCAGGTTGCAGGTTTGTCTATTTCATTTTGTAATTTTCTTGGTTTATTTTATGTTGCCATTTCTTCCTATTTTATTCTGTTACTTTATTAGCATTTCCTAATGTGCTGATGTGAGCTGCTGTAAAACGGCTATTTCCCCCTGGGGATGAATAAAAAATAAAGTCACGAGGAGACTCCTCCCCTTCCTGGCACAGAGTCAGCCACAACAAGCTTTGAATAATTAACTTGCAAATTCAACTCGACCCGCATCATGCACCGGCGCAGGATCACCTACCCATGATGCTGACACAGACGTTGACGGAGAAGCCCGAAAGTGCCGAGGGCTCTGGGTTGTCTGGGAACAGAAGGCTCTTGAAGCTGAAGCGCTCCTCCACGCCGGGCAGGATGCCCATACTGGGAACGCTGATGCCGTCGCTCAGCTCCACCTCCTCCTGGGTGCTGGCCATCTGGTAGTCCACGCTTAGCGGCTCAGGCTGGTACCTGGCACAACGAGACAACAACGCAGACACAAGCTGAAAGCGCGCCGCTCTATTGGGGCCGCCCTTCCTGTGCCGTAGAAACGACACAACACAACAACACGCCTTCTCAACTTGAGGGGGTTGCTATGTTGCCATGATACAAGCGCAAAAGCGTTCGGTGTCGAGGCCAACGCAAGACGTGCTTGAAGCGGCAGTTCAGCCGATGGCCACTGGGCGGCTGCTCCGGAAAACCTCTTACTCGGTGGAAGTCAATGGAAAAAGAATAAACGGTATTTCTCACGGGAAACACAGGGCCAATAATTTTATGAAAAGACTTCAGGGTCTCAATATCTACGCTAACTTCTCCTAATGGGCAATTTAATGTTATCTTTGAGGCCCATTCAGACACCACGGGCGCTACATCGATGTCTTTGACGGCATCATGTTGCTTTCGTAGGTTGGCTACGACTGCCTGTTGATCTATCTATCGATTGATCTACCCACCGATCTACAGTATCTATCTGTCTACTATGTGTGTGTGTGTGTGCGTGTGTGTGTGTGTATATGTATGTTGGAAAGTGTGTGTGTACCTGAGCACCAGGACGCAGGCAGCCACTAAGGTGTAGGCCAGCAGAGTTCCAATGGACATCAGGTCCACCAGGTCCTTCAGGTCAAACAGAAAAGCCATGATAGCTTTAAAGGACAGAGAGAGAGAGAGAGAAATAGAACAAGAGAGACATCGTGAGCAAAAAAGCACTTTGTAGGATCACTTAAAAACTCACAAAAAAAAACAGAACGGTCTGGCTGGTTAAGGTTTGAAGAGTTTTGCAGTATATGACATCAGTGGGGCTCCCTTCGCCACTTCCCAAATTACGTTTTCATGAGGATCCGATTGCATCTCACTGTGTTGGTGGTAATGCTTGTCCACGCCTTTAATTTATCGCTTCTTGCCCAGGTTTCCTCTTGTTTTATCATTGAAGTGCGCGTGCGCGAAAGCTGCCTGTTACATTGCTCCTACTTTTGAGTCTGCTTTTTAACTTTCTTAACTTTTATTCTCTTTTGTTCGTTCTGTTTTTTTCACTCTAACTCTGTGAAGTCCTGCTCTCTCTAACAAAGTTTTTTTTTAGAGAGTTTTCGTGTTTTGTTTTTTTTCGTGTTGTTTTTATTATGCCGCCTCCACCGGGACACGCTGCCTTTGTTTACTCCGGAGAACAGCTGATCGCGCTAATGCCGGCCGGCATGGTGGCCAGACCAGCTGATATACCATCTGAACTCTGGGAGAAAACACACCGGGGATGCAGAGGAGGGAAGCAACATCGGGGGAAGAGTGGAGGGTCGAGACGGGACGGGCTTATGGAGAGGAGAAGATTTAAGCCGTGTCTCCCCTCTGTTGTTATGGGAAACGTAAGGTCTCTCAGCAACAAAATGGACGAGCTAACGGCGCTAACGCGGAGCCGCGCAGAGTACCGGGAGTGCAGTCTGATGTGTTTCACTGAGACATGGCTGCACAGGGACATTACGGACCAGAACGTCTCTGTCGATGGCTTCCACACCGTCCGGGCGGACCGGGATTGTACCGAGAGCGGTAAGCGGAAAGGCGGCGGGCTTGCCGTTCTAGTTTACAGCAGATGGTGTAATCCTGGTCACATCACCATTAAAGAACAGCTCTGTAGCCCGGATGCTGAACTGCTGGCCGTTGGACTCCGTCCATATTGTCTGCCTAGAGAGATCCCGCATGTCATCATCGTTGTCCTATACATCCCTCCCTCTGCAAACCCAACATCTGCCTGCAGCATCATACACACCACCATCTCCAAACTTCAAACTCAACACCCCAGTGCCCTCATCATCATGTCGGGAGACTTTAACCATGTCACCATGAACAGAGTTCTGCCGACTTTCAAACAGTACGTGAGCTGTCCTACCAGAGAGGAGAGGACCCTGGACCTGATGTATGCTAACATTAAGGATGCATACATCTCCTCTTCTCTCCCCCCTCTGGGCAGGTCAGATGACAACCTGGTTCACCTCAAACCCTGCTATGTGCCGCAACATGAGGGATGTGTGGGGTGGCATGAGAACCATCACTGGGTTCCAGAAGACTGGTGGCATGGGGTTGGAGGGCCGTGCGGACTGGGCCAATGAACTGAACCTATTTTTCAATAGGTTTGATACTGCGGCTCATCCCCCACAAGTCTCTGCTGCTGGCTGCTCAACAACAACTGCCACTTTATCTCCCCCTACTCCTCCTCCTTACGGACCCCTTGTTTGCTCCTCACCGCCTCAATTCACACCCACCTACTCCACCCCTCCCCCCTGCTCTACATCATGTCCTCCACAACCTGAGGACCCCACCCCTCCCCCAACTGTCACCTCTACAGCGTCCTTCACGCCTGACCTGGTGAGAAGACAGCTCACGAGACTCCACTCCGGCAAAGCTGCAGGCCCCGACGGTGTATTTCCCAGGGTGCTTAAAGCCTGTGCCCCCCAGCTGTGTGGAGTACTCAGTCAAGTCTTCAGCCCGAGCCTGCACCTCCAGAGGGTCCCCTGTGCTGTGGAAGACGTCCTGCCTCGTTCCTGTGCCGAAGACGCCGCGTCCCAGCGGCCCTCAGGACTACAGACGGGTGGCTCTGACGTCCCACATCATGAAGACCTTCGAGAGGCTCGTCCTGGAGCAGCTAAGGCCTATGGTCAGGCCTTTCACTGATCCACTGCAGTTCGCCTACCAGCTGGTGGAGGCCCCCATCGTGTCCTGGATTGTTGATTACCTGACGGGCAGACCACAGTATGTACGCCTACAGAACTGTGTGTCTGACAGAGTAGTCAGCAACACTGGGGCCCCACAGGGGACTGTCCTCTCTCCATTCCTCTTCACCCTCTTCACCTCAGACTTCAACTATTGCACTGAGTCCTGCCACCTTCAGAACTTTTCTGATGACTCAGCAATAGTTGATGAGAGTGAATACAGGACTGTTGTGGGCAACTTTGTCACTTGGAGTGCGCTGAACCATCTGCACCTCAATGTAAGTAAGACAAAGGAGCTCAAAGTGGATCTGAGGAGGGCAAAAACACCCGTGACCCCTGTTTCCATCCAGGGGCTCCCTGTGGACACTGTGGCGGAGTACAAGTACCTGGGGGTGTACTTCAATAACAAGTTGGACTGGACCAGAAACACCGAGGCAGTCTACAAAAAGGGCCAAAGCCGACTCTATTTCCTACGGAGGCTGAGGTCCTTTAACATCTGCCGGACGATGCTGAGGATGTTCTATGCGTCTGTTGTGGCCAGTACGATCTTCTTCGCTGCCACATGCTGGGGCAGTGGGCTGAGGGTCGCAGACAACAACAGACTAAACAAACTAATCAGGAGGGCCGGTGATGTCGTAGGAGAGGAGCTGGACACCCTGACGACTGTGGCAGAGAGGAGGATGCTGTCCAGGTTTCAGTCCATCTTGGACAATGTCTCACACCCTCTCTACGACACACTGGCCCAGCAGAGGAGCACCTTCAGCAGAAGACTCCTCTTACCCGGATGCACCACAGAGCGCCACAGGAAGTCATTCCTGCCTGTGGGCATCAATCTCTACAACGCCTCCCTCAGAGAGTCAGACACCCCCTCTCTGTAATCTGACCTCAAAACACGGACTTCCACTTCTGCACCTTCTTCTTTTTGCACATTTTTACTGTACATTTTACACTTTACCATGTGTATATAGATATATTTATATATATATATATTTATATATAAATATGTTTCTTAATACTTATTATATGTTGTATGTAAATATGTTGTATGTAGATTTGGAGTTGTAACAAAAATAATTTCCCCCTGGGATTATTAAAGTATTTCTGATCTGATTCTGATTCTGAAACATATTCCTCATCCAAAAAAAATCCCAATTTAATACTTGCATCTGCCCCCCCCCTCCAATCGCATGCCTTCGCTCCCATCCCCGCCTCCTCCATCTGTCTTACCGGACATGACCCCGGCGGTCAGTGTGGAAGTTATCGGGGCTTTTCTCTCGCTGACGTGGTCCAGGAAGGAGAAGAGCAGGCCATCCCGCGCCATGGCAAAGATGATTCGGGGGAGGGGGAACATGGAACCCAACAAACTGGCGTGGGAGGGGGGGGCGTGGAAGATTCATTTCGGTCGACAGAAGGGTTTTTGGGGAGGGAGCACAAGGAAGCAAGGAGGAGAGGGGATAATGGAGAAATCATCAGAAAGGCGATCGGGAAGGAGAGAAAATCGACTGAGCGACAGACAGGGATTTTTTTTTTTTTAGCAATGGGTTGAAAGGACGGGCGCGGTGTTAATATCTGCTTGTTAGGTTCCAGTTGCCCTGAATGGGAAAAAAAAAAAAAAATCACAAAAAAAAAAAAAAAAGGACAAAACTTCCTTTCGTGGAAATGCGGCGCCCAGCATGCCGTGATTCGTCTCCGCCAATTGTAACCCCGGCGGCAACATCCCGGCGGCAACATCCCGGCGGCAAGGTGTTCTGACAAGTTTACCGCGGGTTGACACCTGCGAGGTCTGCGAGTCGACTGCCAAACGGACCGCTCGAAGGGACAACCCCGGCATCTTTTAAACTGAACCTCCTCTTTTTGGAACGTTGGGAGTCGACCCGAGTGATGAGGAATCACCGACTGAAGCTGTTCTCTCAACACGAGAAAACGCCGAGGCCAATCACTCGGGTTCAGCTTTCCGTCCCCGACCTGGCGGC
>NC_137200.1:19872978-20062978 GCF_960531495.2 Zeus faber
GCCAGAACGCCCGGCGCGTTGATAGACATGTACTGGCGACAGAAATGCTCTATGTGCTTCCCGATCAACTCGTCAAACGTTGCACTCCAGGCACGAGCCACGCTGGAGGTACCTGAGACGGAGAGGAAACCGAGAGCGAGGGAGGCATTATTATAATCATCATTATAATTATTATCATTATTGTCATGATTATTATCATCATCATTATAATTATTATCATTATTGTCATGATTATTATCATCATCATTATCACCATTCTTTTTTTATCATTATCATCATGATTATTATCATTATCATCATCATTATTATCATTATCGTCATCATTATCACTATTATCATTATCACCATCATTATTTTCATCATCATCATCATCATCATCATCTTTCTTTACCGATGATGTAGGAGAGGATGAGGTTCCAGCCGGTGATGAACGCCCACAGTTCTCCCACGGTAACGTAGGAGTACAGGTAGGCGGAGCCGGTCTTGGGAACACGGGCACCAAACTCGGCGTAGCACAGGCCGGCCAGCACCGAGGCCAGGGCGGCTATCAGGAAGGACAGAACGATGGCGGGCCCTGGAGGAGGATGGAGATCGCCACGTCAGAGCCTCGGGAGGGAAGAGGTCGAGTGAGGGACAACGACCGGCTGGCCGCGCGTTATCCCGCTTATCACACGGCTTCTTCCGCAGAGGGGAAACAAATAATCCACAACGACTGAGCTACCTCTTTTTTCTACTCGTTCTTTGACCGTGCGCTTCGATTTGACCCTTAACATAATAATGATGCGAGTGTTGACGGAAAACCCGCCCAAAAAAAATGTCCAACAGTTTTCCTGGATCGTTAGCTTTCAACCGCCGTGCAAGAGCCATATTTGTCACATTCCACTTAAAAAATAATAATAATAATAAACGTAAATAAGCCATTTTTTTGGTGTTTCAAGATCAAAATTGCAAGCCGGATTTGTAAAACTGGTGAATTTGTATCGTTACCCGCGTTCTCTCGTGCGACGGCCCCCGCCAGCACGTAGACGCCGGCCCCCAGGGTGCTGCCGACGCCCAGGGCCACCAGGTCGAAGGTGTTGAGGCATCTGGACAGGCGCGACTCCTCCGAGCTGCAGTTCACCACCTTGACTCTCAGCAGCTTCTTGCCGAAACCCAGCAGCTTCTCCAGCGCCATGCTTCACCGTTGGGCTCGGGGAGGGAGCGGTGGTGGTGGTGGTGGTGGTGGCGGTGGGGCTGGCGGCGTTCGCTGGGGGAGGAGGGGGAGTCGAAGTCACGCACACCTTAAATGGACAAATTAAGTCGGTGAGTCGGCCGCCGTAGCTGTTGGTTCCCCCTGTCGGGAGAACGGCAGCACGACGCCTATGACAACGCGGGTTCCCTCCCCCGAGCGACAACACGGCAAATACTGTACGGTACGTTCCACCCACCGATCCCTACGTCTCGAAAGGACGGAAACTGTGCAGGTACAGTACATCAGGTTGACAAGCACGCCCACGTCCCAGCGCTCTACGCGAAAACCACACTGCAGGGTTCAGCGCGCACCTGGCAACGCAGCCCCTTTTCGCGAGACCGCGGCATAACACAGAAACCAAATCCGCAAAGCGCGACCTGCCGGGCGGGAGCGGCGGCCTTCCTATAGGGACAATCTATTTCACCGCCCGGACGCGGCTGCCGGCTTACGTTACGCAACCCAAACGCCCGCCGCAAACTACACGCCGGCCCCGCCAGTCACCGCGAAAAATCAGACGAGCAACACTGTGGACGCTTTGTGCTTCATTTGGGAGCCTGGGGCCCGCCGGGGTGCAAACACAGCTGGAAGGCTTCACCGGCGATGGGGAGCGAGGGGGGGGGGCGTTTCTTCAGGGTCAGTAGCCGACGCACATTCCCAAACGATGAACTCACGTAGCAAGGGGGCCGGGAGGGAGGGAGGGAGGGAGGGAGGGAGGGAGGTGGGGGACGACCCAGCAAAGAAAGCCAAGACGGGAGGGCAGCATAAACATCGTCCGAGAGAGCGGAGGTCCAGCTGAAGGCCGTGTGCCCTGCGAGGGTTTCGGGGGGCGGCGGCGCGGAGCAGAATATTTCTGACCGTGACCAGAAGCGTAGGGGGGGGGGGGGGGGGGGGGCAGGGGGGAGGGGGAGGCAGGCAGCCCTGGAATCTGATTGCCCCCACGAGCCAAATGTACGTCTTGTCATCGGATACTTTCACAAAGCGGCGCGGGGAGGAAATGAAAACTTGACATGGAGGAGCGCTCGCTCGCACTAATGTTTGATACGGCACAGATCTACGCAGGGAAAACCAGCGTTCCAATCACCGGGGAGCCGGGGGGGGGGGACCTCAGCCGCCATCGAAAGAGACTTGAGCTCCCGTGAAAGTAATGGAAGCTGAATACGAATACATTTGTTAAACATCATCTTACTGAGGACAATATATATTTCCGCTCCTACAACTACAACGGTTGGTGAAAGTTAAAATGTGCACTGCGCTGTTCAGAGGAGTCCGCGGCAGGTAAACAGGTGTCTGGGTTTAACCAAGTCGCTTTGGATAAAAGCGTCTGCTAAATGACTAAATGTAAAATGTAAATGTAACCAACGGCCAGATGTGCCGCCTTCTCTGTCTCTCAGCCAATCGCGGCGCACATGAGAAAAACAAACTTTTATTTCGGGGCTGAGTGATTAATCAAATTCAAATCGGCATCGCAATGGAGAAGAACGCAATTTTCAAATTGCAACGGCTGCGGTTAAAAATGTGTATTTTTGATGTTACACAATCTAACCCAGTGATACTCAGCTCTTTTATGACTAGTCGTGGCTCTTTTAAAGTGTTATTTCAAATTAAATTAAACATTTCTCAAAGGGTATTTCAATAAAGTTTGTCTGAGACATAGTCTACAGTATTCAAAACTGAATTTCTCAGTAGGACACATCAACCTATGACGGCTCGGAGAGAGAGCGCGTCTGTAGATCAATGATCTGTTCACCGAGTGATCAATACCCCATCACCTGGTTTCCACCGGCGATTTTATTACTAATTATTCATATTTAATTATATTATCACCGTATAGAAGTAATAACCTTGAGCCGCAATTTACCACCAGACCAACCGTGACACGCGAGACCACCGTGTCCAAATCCTGCATCCACCCCCACGCTACAAGCCCCACAACAGCCTCCACGCAATTAATAAATAGAAAAACAACTTTTATATCCATCCAGTTTTTATTTAAGCCATTTAACTAAATTTAAGTGCGGTATTCCAGAGAACACGGTATCTACCGCTGCAGCCGCAGCAGACATGCAGTAGAGTCGGCTCGTCGCTTTCTCTACGTAAATTAGGGTTTTTGCAGTGGTAATAAAAACCTGGTAATAATATCATGGCAATGAAATAATGCCTTTCATTCCTTAATAACATTTTACTAGTGGCCTTATTTTAAGATGCATGATGGTTTGATGGAGGAAAGGGACGTTTCATAAATTGGGCTCTTGCGAAAATATTTTTTGTTAATGTGGCTCCTGAGCTGGGAAAGGCTGAGTACCACCGCTATGGGACGAATTATTGCTTGTGTTTAGTGAATAATACAGAAGATAAGGAACTTTCAAAAAATTGCAATCGCAACAATGCTCTAAAATATCGGAATTTGATTATTTTCCCCAAAATCGTTCAGCCCTACTTATATTTATAACTTTTGAAATTGTGCTGATGAAAAACTTGCATGATGGCACCGTTCACGGATTATTACATCATTTGCTACCAGGCCTAGACGGCGCGACGTACTGGAGTCATATCCATGTAAAGACTGCTTGGAGAACGGCCTTTTAGAAGCATTTTGACTTGTTCGAAGGTCGAAGGTTTCGGTGAATGAACGCGTGCATCTCAAATTTCGCAAATATGTTAAAAGCTGGATTTAGATATAGATTTTTCCGCTTATTGAGGTGTTCGGTGCAGAAGCCGCGCCGTAGCATGTCCGACATTTGGTCGGGTGGGGGGGGCGGGGGGGTTGTGTGTATGTGTTTGCGTGTGTGAGAAAGTATGTTGTAATGTCATGGATGTGTCAGTAAGACATGTCTGCTTCAATGCAGCATGCAAACGAAATAATTATAACCAGTTACAAATTGCTGTTTATGGACAAAGGGGAAAAAAAACTAAGAAATAAAAAAATGAATACATATATATATATATATATACACACGTATATATAGTGCAATATATAGTATGTTCCTTCAACAATAAATGTTTTACAAAGCAATCGTCTGTCCTTGAAGGAGGGGTTTCCTTCCTTTGTGACCCCTTCTCAAGCTTTCTTCCCGTTTCCCTTGCCCGGCACTGTGCTTTGGGGTTTTATAAATAAACTTGACCTGACTGGGGGTAACATCTGAACTTAAGCAAAATTGCAAGGCTGACCTCGTTGCTATAGAGGACCTTGTGCTCCATAAACGTGCTATGGGAGGTATGAATCATGGTGCCATGTTCCAGTAGATACCTGTACATGAAACAAAACACAAAATGCTATATGTCCGTCAGCCTATCCCATGTCTTAAGCTTTTTTAATAATTACCCTAGAATAAGCATGGATTGCAGAATCCAAGAAACAAACGTCTGTCACGGGTCATAGGAGATTTATGCCAGTTGGCAAATTTAGACACTATTGTTCAATGTAGGGTGAATATACATGAATTTACACATAAATAAACAGTTTTTTTCATAGTTTGTTATTTATCTTAGTGACTTAGTGATTTGAGGGCCAGTGAAGAGTTACTAGTATTGATTATTTCCTAGATTGGCCCGGTAGGAGCTTACCTTTAACCTGAAGTTGTTTTGTTTGCATGCTCCCCCGCACACTGGTGGGTTAACCAGACCGTAGGCCAGCAGACCCCCAAATATTATACAAAACTGGGCTTGTGTCTAAAAGGTTTCCTCTGCGAATTGGTCCGCTCTGTCAAATGTGACCAAGGACAAAGCTCCTAAAAGGTACATCACAGTGGCTGTCCAGCAAGGCTCTCAAGTATAAGAAATATTAAAATAATAATAATAATAATAATACAGAAATACAAAAGTCCATGGTTAAAACAAAGAAGCAAATTGTGGTGTGGGGGTGGTGTGGTTTAAGCAGCCACACCTGTCTTGGGTCTAGGTATTTGGGCCCAGGATCAGAGGTGGCTGTGCGCCTGTTGCTCGTCAGAGTAATCCGCAACAGGTAAATCACCCATGCCCGCGCACACACGCGGAGAGCCTCTGTCTTGACAGTGTTCCATCTGCTCCCGGCTTGTTGCCTCTTGCCTAAAAACTGGTGCGTTGGCAACATCTCTGCCTGTGTCTCTGTGTCGGAGGGCCCTGAAAATGCCACACGGGGGGCACTGCCACACAGATCATCAGACAGCGTTCACAGGGAAACCCAAATGACGACTCCCATAACTTCTGCGTCTATGATGTAAAAGGTGTCGTCAGACGTTTATTTGGTCCCACAGTTAAAATGCAATAATCACTGGATCAAATAGCCGAAGAGGGGCAGAATCGTGAGCTGGTTCTTGGCTGGCTCTTGTTATTTTGCCCCACAGCCATGACCAGGTGATTATTACACCTGATCATGTGGACACATTATTCGACGGTTCATTAAAAACAGCTTAGGGCGGAAACACTGTTCGAATAGCCGGGTGTAATCGTAAAGCGCTTAACGGAGAGAAACACACACACACACACACACACACACACACACACACACACACACACACACACACACACACACACACACACACACACACACACACACACACACACACACACACACACACACACACACACACACACAAATAAAAAAACCTGGAAGAACCAACATATCTTTCAAATTTCGCCCTCACATGCTTTCAGCCATAGCTACCGCTGTTGTTCTTGCAGTCCAACCTCGAGAAACCTAAAAAATAACTCCCCTCAACATACACCAACCATGAAGGGAACATTATGCAACAGCACCCGGGCCCATGTGGTTATTACAGTTGAGTAAATCAATGTATTACACACGGAACCCTTCAGTTTACCAAAATAAAAGGCTGCGTTAAACTTAAATTGTGAAACTTAGTAAATACCTAGTAACTGCAATAATTCATAATTTACTCCTTATATACACAGTACCAATTAATTATGCCGCGCATAGAATCACATTTGTAAACAGTCAAGACTAGTGGTGGACGACCGATCAATCGGCCGATTATCTGCGTTTTGAGAAAATCTGCATCGGCCGATGCCTGCGCTCACGAGGCCGAAAAGCTCAAAATGTCTGCGTAGGTGTGGACGGTATAAACGGTATAGAAAGTACACCCCTACGAATTTGCCCTAAGGTATGGAATTTGACTATACGGTGCTGACCGGTGGAGCGAGACAGTGGTAGAGAGAGGATGCACCGATTTATCGCATGGAACACGAGACAGGAACGGCACGGCGGGGGAGGTATGTGCGACTGCAAAACTAAACAAGCGCGACAATATGCTGCTATTTGATTATTATACGACTGAAATAAAATATATTCAACTGAATTATTAAGTGTCTGTCATTATACATAAGAATTTATACAAGTAATAACCTGGAGCCGCAACTTAATCACCAGACCAACAGCACCACGCGAGACCACCATGTCCTCCATCCATCTGCTTCGAGGAGGCAGCCATGCAATTAATGAACAGAAAATAAAAACTTTTATAGCAATCCAGGGTTTTTATTTAACCCATTTAAGTGAGATATTCCAATGAAAACGCCATCTGTTTTTGGATTACTTGCGGGCATTTATTTATTATTATTTGTAGTGCAGAGTGAAGATCTACTTAAGCAAACAGAGACAATGCGCATTTTTTATTTTCCAATATTTTTCTGTGTTCACATGAATAATACATCAGTGTTAAATAAATGTTCACTGGGACCTTAAAACAAAGAGATGCTGCTGGGTGCTACTGTGTGCACTAACATTGCTTATAAATTTTTTTATTTGTAAGTTTACAATTTTCCGAAACAAGGAGATGCCTCTATCTTCTAAATAATTCTGTTGTTAAGTGCACTAAAACTTTATTTATTTTTTCATTCATGAGCTTTTTTATTTATTTTTCTTTTTTTACAAAGTTTAGTTTTTCGATTACCTGTGGACAATTATTTTGTTGTTAAATAAATGTTCATTTAAATTCAGCAATTTTGTCATTAATAATAAATTGTGATATTTTATCAGATGCAAAAAATAAATAAATAAATAAAACACAAAAACATGATATGGACATTATATTATCAGCCATCGGCCGCCCTGCTCTCTAACCGCGGCATCGGCATCGGTCATTGAAAAACCCATTTCGGTCAAACACTAGTTAAGACCATTAAGTCTCATCTGGCTCTGCACGCACGCACCTCCATCAGAAGATTTTAACGACAACTTGGCTAGATTTCTCCAAAAATACGAACAGAGGGAGATTGGAAGTCTACATGCGGGTTCAGGTCACAGGATGGGAATAAAGGAGTCGGCAGCTCTGTCGCCAGATAAAAAAGGCCATTCCTTGGTGCTCGATACTGCAGGGAGGCATCGGACGTTGGATTCAACCTGAAAGTTAATATAAATGACTAGACTTGATTAAATGGTAGTTTTGTCCGGGTTGGTCTCAAAGGCCTACCTCTGCCCATCACATATAGCAGAGGGGGATCAGTGTAACAATGGGCTTGTGATCTCCAAGTCCTGCTGACCAGATTTCTACACAATGGCCTTCGTCAATGATTTCGAAACCCAGTTTTCCCAGTTTTTCTTCAAAGTTGTAGGGTATTCTACAAAATCATTTCTCTCAATTTTTGCGGGAGAGTTTTGTTCTTGTATAGAACTCTGAACGCAATGTCTCAAGGCCAATATGCAAAAGCTGTGGTATGATCTACTGGAGGAAAAAGGTCATTGAAGCTGAATATCTCATCGCTGAGAAACATCTTCATGGACAAGACGCATCTGAAGCTAATGAGATGATTCACTACGGTCTCAATTCATACCCCCCATGAGCGGAGAGCCTTTTATGGTGGTGGGGAGTGGTTTTGGCGCCATCCGCGGGTGGGCAGAGCCGGCACCGGTAACTGGGAGGGGCGCAGCTGCAGGAGATTGAGGTAAGCAAAGTCTTTAAAAGCTGCAGTGGTTTCACCTCTCTCCTGACAGCGAGGCTGGGCTCCCGTTGCAGAGCTATGTGATGCTGTCGGAAGAGAAAAGTCTTAATATCCGTTAAATAAACGCCGAGCACAGTCTGGTTTCCTTTGAACCTGCCGCCCCGTCCATCTCTCTACCCCGCACGACACGGGACTTGTCACACTGGGCGCCGCTGTGACAAGTCTCTTGTTGTGCGGGGTAGATAGACTCTCCATATCACCTTAATCTCCTGCAGCTGCGGACCCTTCTGGTTGCCGATGCTGGCAACCACAATCCCCCCACCTGCAGATGGCGGCAAAAACACGCCCCACTGCCACAGCCGTGTGCAAGGATTCACAGTTGGAGATGGAGCGTGCGTAAATGAACCGAGACCATCTTCAAATGAGGTTTGAGACACGTGTCATTGAAGGTCTTTCCGTTGAAGAAAATACCCCACATCATCAAACCAGTAATACAGGTACTCAGCCCTTAACAAAGTCCCTGTTTTAAGACCGTTCGGACTTACGACCAGCTCTCCGACCAGTTGGTATTGTATGCTGCGTACACAATACCGCGGCATGCGCGCGGTATGTGTGCGCGGCGTCTCAGAGTCATGCATCTCATCGCACATCACCCTTTATATACTATATACACTATATATACTATATACACTATATACACTATATATATTGTATACATCTCATCACCGTTCTCAGTCTCGTTCGCACAGTCTGTCCGTATTCACTACACAACTGTTCACAATGGCCACGCCCCCTTACTGTTAAATATCACTATATACACACACACACACACACACACACACACACACACACACACACACACACACACACACACACACACACACACACACACACACACACACACACACACACACACACACACACACACACACACACACACACACACACACACACCAGCCACACGCCCTTACCATGAAATAACACGATACGCTATACAGTGGGGCAAAAAAGTATTTAGTCAGCCACCAATTGTGCAAGTTCTCCCACTTAAAAAGATGAGAGCGGCCTGTGATTTTCATCATAGGTACACTTTGACTATGAGAGACAGAATGGGGGGAAAGAATCCAGGAAATCACATTGTAGGATTTTTAATGAATTAATTGGTAAATTCCTCGGTAAAATAAGTATTTGGTCACCTACAAACAAGCAAGATTTCTGGCTTTCACAGACCTGTAACTTTTTCTTTAAGAGGCTCCTCTGTCCTCCACTCGTTACCTGTATTAATGGCACCTATTTGAACTCGTTTTCAGTATAAAAGTCACCTGTCCACAACTTCAAACAGTCACACTCCAAACTCCACTATGGCCAAGACCAAAGAGCTGTCAAAGGACACCAGAAACAAAATTGTAGACCTGCACCAGGCTGGGAAGACTGAATCTGCAATAGGTAAGCAGCTTGTTGTGAAGAAATCAACTGTGGGAGCAATTATTAGAAAATGGAAGACATACAAGACCACTGATAATCTCCCTCGATCTGGGGCTCCACGCAAGATCTCACCCCCTGGGGTCAAAATGATCACAAGAACGGTGAACAAACATCCCAGAACCACACGGGGGGACCTAGTGAATGACCTGCAGAGAGCTGGGACCAAAGTAACAAAGGCTACCATCAGTAACACACTACGCCGCCAGGGACTCAAATCCTGCAGTGCCAGACTGGCTGGGTCTTTCAACATGACAATGATCCCAAACACACCGCCCGGCAACGAAGGAGTGGCTTCGTAAGAAGCATTTCAAGGTCCTGGAGTGGCCTAGACAGTCTCCAGATCTCAAGATCAGATCTCAACCCAAAATCTTTGGAGGGAGTTGAAAGTCCGTGTTGCCAGCCCCAAAACATCATTGCTTTAGAGGAGATCTGCATGGAGGAATGGGCCAAAATACCAGCAACAGTGTGGGAAAACCTTGTGAAGACTTACAGAAAACGTTTGACCTCTGTCATTGCAAACAAAGGGTATATAACAAAGTATTGAGATGAACTTTTGTTATTGACCAAATACTTATTTTCCACCATAATTTGCAAACAAATTCTTTAAAAATCAGACAATGTGATTTTCTGGATTTTTTTTTTCTCATTTTGTCTCTCATAGTTGAGGTTTACCTATGATGAAAATAACAGGCCTCTCTCATCTTTTTAAGTGGGAGAACTTGCACAATTGGTGGCTGACTAAATACTTTTTTGCCGCACTGTATATACCAGCCACGCCCCCCAACCGTGAAATATCACTATACACTATATATGCCAGCCACGCACCCTTACCGTGACATAACACTATATATACCAGCCACGCCCCCTTACCGTGACATAACACTATATATACCAGCCACGCCCCCTTTCCGTGACATAACACCATACACTATATATACCAGCCACGCCCCTTTACCGTGAAATAACACCATATATTATATATACCAGCGATGCCCCCTTACCGTAAAATTACATGGGTCCTCACTTATCCACCAATTCACTTAAGGACCTGGTCCTAGGAACGGAATTTGGTCGTTAAGTGACAAATACCTGTAACACACACACACACACACACACTTTCAGCCAGCGAGTTGAACTTGAAATTGTCACAGAGATGAGGAGTTTTGAGGTCAGCTAAAAATACCCTGGCTGGGAATAGGACCCCGCATTTCGTGCTAAGTCTGCACAGTGTTAACATCTGACTCCATAGTCGGGGAGCTACACATGACAACTACTTTTGTCTGCGGCCAATTTCCAGCGAGAAGGAGATAAAGATTGGCCTTGGATTTCCCTTAGAAAATGTTCGTAATGAACCATACTGACGTTCACATTATTTAACATGACATACTTTTCAATCTCCTGAGCAGAGTCGATTCACAAGCCACTCAATGCATTGAGTCGGTGGCACGGGTTGAACCCGCTCATATTTAACAGATATCACCAAAAAAAAAAACATGATCACCCCCCCTTTCTAATATTGTCGAGCCTTAATGCATTGTACGCCTGCAACGGGTCATTTTGCAGCAATTAACTTTTTTTCCTGTTTGTTTGTTGTTGTTTTTTTTAACTATATAGCTAAAGGGATATTTTGCTCCCTGTCACAGAGCACACCTTTGGACGCGACCACATGTGACCTTTCAAGTCCGGTTCCTTCAGCTGACCTTTTTAACCCGCATCATTGACCTCGGTGTTGTCAAGAATATCTCTCTCTCTCTCTCTCTCTCTCTGCTGTGTGGTTAAAATAAATAAATAAAGAACTATGTGCAGCATATACTATTAATATGTGCTGTAGAGAAACTTGTTAAACATTAAAAAAAATACTTTGTGGGTGTTTAAAAAAAAAAAAAAAAAAAAAAGTCAAAAGTTCAACAAGCAAACAAACACGGATAAACAATGACGCTTTTTTTTTGGGGGGGGGGGGGGGGGGCGCTGTGGACCCCCTGCAATCCCTCCACAGACCCTCAGGGGGCCGCACCCCGCTACTGGGCTCAAGCCGTGCGGCGCCGCGGACGCACTTTACGCGCGGGGCACACCGAGCGCCTTTTACGCGCGGCACGACGACGAGTCACCTCGCGGCGCGGGTGCCGCGCGTAAAAGCGCGTCCAGCGCGCACGGGACCACACAGGACTGCACGGCCGAACGAACACACACACACACACACACACACACACACACACACACACACACACTAGTAGTAGTGAGATAGTAGTGCTTTTACCTTGGAGAGTTCCCTCCTGAGCCCGAACGCCACAAGACACCGAGAAGAGGCGGAAAAAAAGACGCGCGGCTGCGTCCACACGCTCCACAAACACGGAGCTGCTATTTTAGTTCCTTGAGCCCAGGGGTCCCGAGAGCATGCACGGCGTGGTGGAGGAGGAGGTGGAGGAGGAGGAGGAGGAGGAGGAGCCCTGCATCCACACAGCCCCACCCACTCATTACCATGATTAGACCGAACCCACCCACACACCCACACCCACCCGCATGCTGTATTGGCGTAATTTGCTTTGTACAATTGTTGAGTTTTAAGAATGAAATGACGGAAAGATTCATAACGGGGTTCATTCTGGCATTACAAAATGAAATTCAAGGAATCAAGTACTATTTTGTCATTTTCAAGTACTTCACTCAAAACAAAAAAATTTCAATGTGATCTTGATTTAAATTTATAATCTTAGTCTCTGTCTATTATTTCGGTTAGTATTATGTTTGCTTAGTATATTACAGTTTATTAGTTCTTCATATTATATATATATATATATATTTTTTTTTTCCCCTCAAATAAAAACCAGGCTTCTAATAAATGTCAGAGGTGTGGTCTACATGAACAAATACAAACCTGCCTCAAATACATACCGAAGGAAAAACCCGATCGGAGGTTTGGTGCTGTTCTGGTGCGGCGCTCCGCTCCCGAACAAAGCAAGTGAACACAGTGTTTTTATGGTAGATGTTTTTGATTTACTCCGTCTCCTGCTGCTACGTAGCACATTGTTGATTGCTTCTTGGCTCCAAGCAGGAAGCGGTGCGCTTAAGGCGAACTCGGAACGCTGCAAACCCCTGTCGACTACCACCATGAGTGAGACTCAAGGGTAGCTACAACTGTAGCTCTTCTTTCACCATACATGTGTCTGCATGGCACCCAGACCCAAAATACTGGATTAGTTCAAGTTCAAGTTCAAGAGATTATTTGTCACATACATATACATACGTTCATACATATATGCAGTGAAATGTCATGACACCCGGTGATTACTCACAATAAGCTCTATAAATACTAAAAAATACCAAAATGTGCGTAATCGACACAAGGTGCTCGCGCAGGCAGCCGCAAGGGGAGGCGCCACAATCGCGATTCTGGGTCCTATAATTATAAATGTACACCCTGGAGTTATGTCACAAAAACGATTTAAAAAAAAATTGCTACAATTTGAATGACAAAACCAGGGGCATGTCGCAGCTTTTCAACGATCACGTTTACCTTGTTTTCCCCACTGACATTTCAAGCAAGAAAGGGGGATATTTTCAAGGTCAATCATTTCAATATCTGGCGACGAAATCCCAGCGCTTTAATAAACCCCTCAAGGACCTGGTAAAAGAACCCCCGTCAAAAGGAATATCCATCAATCGTAGCAAGACACCCGACACTCAGCGCTTTTATTATTTCACATTTTATTCACAAGCAAATAAAAACAGCAAACGGCAAATGTCCGACAATTTATAGTTTACAAACTTGTTGAACCCTTTTGAAAATGAACATTTGAGGTAAAAAAAAAAAAAAAGAAAAAGAAAAGTAAACAGTCAATCGGTGAGGGAACATGATGCAGGTGTTGTACCCGTTTTGCCAAGCCGGACACCGGGTTGGCACAGCAACGGCAGTGAGGTGGGGGCAGAAATAAACAAAAAGGCAGGAGCGAGAGGCGGAAGCGAGCAGGGTGTGAGCAGGTGGTGGTGACGGAAATCCACTCCGCCGCACGCCATCCGTTATGAGAGCGCTCCTTCGGAAATGGCGCTCGGTGGGAAAAGTTGTATTCACAAAATGTACACGGGAGGATTTTTTCTGGAAGTCCGTGAAGCCTCGATTCACAAAAAGGAGGATGCTCTTCAACGCTTCGCTTACAGGAGCGGTTTGACGTCTCTGATGCCCTGCTCCGTCGCCACGGTGACGATGTGGTCCAGAGCGTTCATCTGTCCCAACAGCTTCACCACCTCTTTGATCTGATCCCTGCGGGATGGACGCACACACACACACACACACACACACACACACACACACACACACACACACACACACACACACACACACACACACACACACACACACACACACACACACACACACACACACACACACACAGAGTTCGGGTTATTTGGAGTCTTGTGCAAAGAACCTCAATGGGAAATCATTCGGGCGGCGGCTCTCACTTGGCGGTGCGGCGCTCCATGTCGGACGTGCCCAGGCTGCTGCGGTACGTGGAGTTGGCCAGGTGGGCGAGGTAGCGGCAGAACGGCTCCAGCTGCGGCAGCGTCTGTTGCCCTTTGAGCGCGGAGAACCAGTGCGCCGGAAAACACTCCACCACCTTTGAATAAAAAGGCAAAAACGCAAAAGCGTCAATAACCACCCGTATTGACTCCTCAACTGTAGCAGCGGCCGAGTTGGAGTAATAATCAGATCCTGAGAACACGATTAAAAACAGAATCGGAATCTGTTTATGCCGCCGGGTATGTTTACATAGAGTAGGAATTTGTTCTGGCCAGGTCTGTTTTGGTACGTCACAGACGTCGCCACAGACCATCTGTATTAAACAAAATAAAAAATAAAAGCTTACCGATGAAAAAAAGTGGAGAAAAAAAATAATTCTAAGGTAAAATGTGAAGTAAAAATATAAATACATTCGTAAAAAATGCCAAATAGTCCAGAAATATACAAAACAGAATAGTCAAATATATAAAAAGAGAAAATCCAAAATCCGATGGGCACGATATGCACAGGATAAATTATTGTTATGTGTATATAGGGTATACATAATCCATTTTTCTCCATACTTTTAAGAATTTGGGCTTCGTTTTTTGTACTGGGAATATAATACCCCTTTCCGACTGCGCCAAAAAGCTGGTAACATCCACCCTTTGGCATTAGTGGGAAAGGTTACACCCGGGTTTCGGCACTGAGTAAAATGACCCTGCAACCGACAGGTTTTTAATCGGCTCCAGCTCCGATCGGACGGCTCTTTTGTAGGAGCGAAGGGAACAGAGTCTCGCTGGGTGATGAGACAGGTTTTATTGGCCAAGTTTTACAGTTTTACAGTTTAAGCTGCTGTCTCCTCTACTGCCACGCCCCATGACACGCCCCCTTTCCGGCACGTTCGTAACGTTGAAAGTGACGCACCAGGAAAAAAATAACAACAAGAAAAACACAACAGCAGCATTTCCCCTGGCAATGGGAAAGGCGTCAATCGGCTATTTAAGCGGGTTTACCCTCCAATTTCGGTGTAAAAATGGTAAAATGCAGGTGTGTGTGCATACAGCGGTGAGGGGGGGGGGGTCTAACCTGCTGGCACTTGTGCACGCTGTCCTCGCTGGCGTCGGTGGTCTGGAGTGCAGACAGGATGTATCTGTTGAGGGTGCTGTCCAGGGCCAGCTCCCTGACGCAGGGACCGGAGAGGACGCCTTCAAACTGCAGGATGTTGCCCAGGAGCTGCGGGGGAAACGGACACACACCAGACACGTTTGGGATTTCTGTCCGAGCGGGGGGGGTCGAGAGGTGACGTGGACGGCCTCCGCTCCCGCCTCCGTACCTTCACGCAGGACCAGAACTGCCTCTGGTAGAACAAGTAGGGGCCGCTGTTCTTCTTCTCCAACACGCTGGAAGACAAGATCGAGCCGCGGTTACGGTCTCCACGCGACCTTTCAGAGTGACAAGTTTTATCCCCGACGTAGAGAGTGTGTTTTTTCTACTTCGGTTTTCTACTCCTCAGTCCCTCGAAATTCTCCTTTACCGCAGCTTCCAGTCGACTATTCCAATGGAACGCTAACGTGTGTCGTATTAACCTGATGGCTGCAAATTTTTTTTGCCAAAATTAGGACTGGCATCTGAAACCCGGCTTCGATGATGGCAGGAGACCAGAAAGTTCATCAGAATGAACGAATATCACGGTTGAAATAACGTGTCACGTAAAAGGCCGTTTTTTCCGCTCTGACTGCATTACGTACTTTTTGGGGTAAAGCGGTAGAAAAACGTCTTCATCCAAGGTCCGCCTTGTCCTCAGGACAATCATCTTCAAGAGCTCCTGATGGGGAAAAAATAAAAAAATAAAATTCAAGCAAAAAATTTTAAATCTATTATCTCGTCAATTTAAATCACAAGTCCTTCACCTTTAGCCATTTAAAGGGATACTCTAATTTTTTGGCGGAAAATTGACTTTTCATCCATCGTAACCAGACGGTCAAAAGCAATTTCATCCGTGTGCAGACATGCATGCTAACAGTGTTAGCTCGATACATGGTTGCAGAGGGGATCAACTCGCCTAGCTCCTGTGAAACTAGGGAAATTCACCTTCCAGCTTCTCAAAAGAATCGTCATTTTAGCAATAAATCTTGCGTCTTTACTAAAGAACAAAAATAAAAATGTGAAGAAGAGATTTAAATACAGTTACATTCTGACCCATTTCATAACTGTTTATCCAGAAATAATCTCATTGTCATCTCCTATTACAAGTGTCTATTTACAAGCATGCTGGATTAAACCTGTCGTCTATGTCGTAAAACCCATTCTGGAACATTTTTTTATTACGTTGCGATTTGAATAACAAAACCAGGGGGAACATCACAGGGTTTTCGATGATCAAAGACTTTCCAAGCATTTCAGCACAAAAGCTGTTATCTGTATAAATGCTGAGGGGGTGCATTGTGGGCAGAGTGGGTGTGTGGTACCTGTGTGTAACGATTATCCCCGTGCAGCACCGTGGGGTACCCTTTCATCAGCCTGCGAATGAAGCCCACCAGCCGCACAGTCTGGCTGCCGGAGAGCGGATCCCACACCTGCTCTGCCAACACTGGGAAACAAAAATAACAACAACAACAACAACAAAAACAAACATTATTCTCTGACAAACCTCGGTAGACCACGTTCGGACCGGCAAACCTACTGTCATAAGATAGATATTGTGATGATATCGGCCTGGATTTTGGTTATCGCATTAGTCGAGGTTAAGTAAGTTGAGTTTAAGTAGGTTAAGTTTTTCGGAATTTCACAGACTGCTGTAATCAGGCCTCTACCTGCATCATCACGATCTCCACATTACCAATAATTGTTTCTCAAATATTTCTTGTAAATATCTAAGCACTAAATGTCATCCACAAAAATACTGAAATCATTCATTGAGATGAAAAATATCTGATTGAGACGGGAACATCGAAATCGCCCACTCCAAGTGTGTGTGTGTGTGTGTGTGTGTGTGTGTGTGTGTGTGTGTGTGTGTGTGTTTGAGTGTGTGCGGATCCTCACCTGAGAGTTTGGAGAGGAGAACCTTCTCCACGATGGCAGGCAGTAAGTTGATGTCCACGTCCACTTTCTGCAAAACGCCCTGATCCTCGCAGCCGTAGAACAGCAGCGACTCGAACCACACCATGTACTCAAAGTTAGCGCACTCCACCTGCGGGGGGACATAAAAAAGGAAAACGCAAAACGAGGCTTTAGGATGCTCCATTTTGCCCGCCCCCCGACAGGAATTGCGGTGGTGGTACCGACAAAAGCTCAAAAAAGCGCCCCCGCACCTCCAGGGGGCTCCAGGTGACGAGCTGGAGACGCACGAGGGGGTTGAAGAGCTTGGGGAGACACAGGCCGATGTAGGCGTCTCGGTAGCAGTGGGCGTAGTTCATCCTCCACACCTCAAAGCGCAGCTTGATGCAGTCCAGGGAGTGGAAGTCCTCCACCACGTCCTCAAAAACCTTCTTGCACTCCCTGATGATGCGGTCTGCGCGCAAAAAGAAATCAGTACGACATTTGTTACAAAAAAACCCCCATAAAAATAAATAAATAAATAAAATAAATGGGGCTGGTCGCACGCACCCCTCTCCGTGTCGAAGCTGGTGATGTCGGTGGACGTCTCCTCGTCGTCGGAGGAAAGGCCTTCTCTGTGCTCGGCCCGCTTTCCGTTTTGCTCTCTGGCTTGACGCCGGCGAGTTCTACGCCCAACCACGGAAACAAGGAGGCGGAATTAAAAAGACAGGAATGACCGCGCTGAGATTATATTTGGTACTTTTTGCGGTTGGTTTTCAAAAAGCGGGGTTGCAGCTAAATCAGGACTAAGATAATCCCACTTAAATTAATCCAGAGTTTAAAAATGCCTTTCTGAGGCGTTGCTTCATTTAAGATGAGTAAGTTGTAGACTAGGAAGTCCTGGACTAAGGTGATGAAGGACTAGTCAGCTCCTTCTGTCTGCTCTTGGTGCTGGTCTTAGTCCAGATGATCAAGGTCGAGCTGGAGGCCCCACGTCCATTAATCCAAAGATAAAGCTGCCTCTGGTCAGGTTTCATTTAAACCTTCACTCAGACCTAGATTAGCTCTAATCTTCCTTCTGGAAATCAGATTTATTTTAATCCAAGACGAGATGTAACTCAGACTATTTTAAACCAGGACTGGGAGGGGCCGTTTCAGTTAGTCCAGATTAAAAGTGGGATTTAGTCTAAAATTAAGCCTGTGCCTACGAAACCTCCCCCTTTAAGAGACAACCTCTAACAAACTGTGTAAGGTTTTTTTTTAATCCGTTGTTTAATTAAGTATTGCAGGTGAGCAATAACATATTTGGAGAGGTAATTACGAGATAAAAACAGGGTGGGCCAAGAACGAGATGATTGTAAGTATAAGGTTCAATCTCTTTAGACAAAAATGAAAAGGTTAATAAAATCAGATTTACGTCCAAATCGATCATAAATTCAATTTTTACACGAATGAATTTCAAGAGCCAATATTCGTCAAACCGAACAAACTTTAGACATTCTAAAAACTCTGGGGCTAGAGAGACGGGAGCAAACAGCCCGGGCGGTGGGTCGGGGGCGAGCCTCCTACCGTCGCGCCTCCCGTTCGGCTATCCTCCGCTGGCGAGCGTGCTCCTGGTAGGCGCCTCGGTCTTGACCAAACGAGTCCAGGTTGGGAGCCATGACGGCCTTGCCTGCAAGAGACAGGAGCCAATCAGGATCGCCGAGAAGAGGCAAAGTCGGCCCCCCCCTCCCCCGCACACCTATCCACAGCCCGCATCCTTAGTTATGAGCAGAAACTGAACCGGTTTTGAGATTCAAGACCTTCTTCGCTGTCAAGAGGTCATTTTCTAGAGGAAGACTACCGAGTTGTTCTTAAATAATAATAAAAAGACATCAAACAAAAACACCCCGATATGTCAATTTAATTGATAGCCTTTCATTTCATGATTGTTGTTGAATGGAACATCGTTTCAAGTCACTTACCTGGCAACAGACAGCTACACGTTAAAGTCAATGTGACCGTGAGGTCACGTCATTAACAGATCATTGTTTAGTCAAATTTACAGAGTGGCTGATAAACAGCCACCCAGCTGAGTTTGACTCATCCACATGGAGGGAAGCAGCGCAAATAGCTACTCCAAAACACACACACACACACACACGATCAAAACCCACACAAGCCTCAACTTCTCCCAAGTCAGACATACAGGGCAAACTAAGGAGAAATAGGGGCAACAAGGATGGGACTAAATCTCTCTTTAACAATTCTCACACACACACACACACACACACACACACACACACACACACACACACACACACACACACACACACACACACACACACACACACACACACACACACACACACACACACACACACACACACACAACCAATGAGGCCATTATGAATAATAAAAACCTTCAAGATGGACTGACTTGAAAGGCTTGCAAACTCCGCCGATTCATCTTTAATATCATCCTGTCTTCTCTGGACAAGTCGCGAGGCCCGATGCCTCAGTAACTGGTGCATGGCGGCCTCCAGCTCCAGGATAGCGGGCACCTGAAACATACGATGCCTTTTGTGACCTCTGAACGGACACGCGCGGGATTTCCGAGCCGGCGGGAGTGGGGGGGGGAGGTATGGGTCTGATTGGTGAGAGAGACCAGAGCAGCACGATGGATCTAAGGTCAAAGGTCAGACTGGAGCCCGTGTTCCGGTTGGCTCTAACTCTTCTGGTCTTAGCTAGAATTAGGCTCCGTGTTGGATCGTTACAGGGGGGGGGGTTTTCTACATCGAACGCTCTGCGACCTTGACACCAAAAAGACTCCAATGCTGACTACAACACATAGTTCCTCTCTGGTCTCCTGTGGGGTCGAGATAAGACGTTAGTAAGGACAAGGCCGGCTCGCCTCCTTTCTCCGTGTGGAAATCATCCAAGGAAACAAAACTAGGGTGAGCCGCTAACAGTGGCGACCATGGAAGCTGACCGGACAACTACACACATGATCTGTTAAATCCTTTGTGCTTCGCACTTGTTTTCATTTGACAACAGCAGCCAACGAAAAGTAAAAGTACCTCAACGTTAGCATACGGCGATCTGAATCATAATAAACAGTCATTTCAGTCCAAAAATAACTTGTTAAAGCGGTTTTGCCTTTGGAGCTGTTCCATGCAAGTCATTCATTTTTCCAACATAGGCTATAAAAAAATATATATATTAAGAAAAATATGTAAGTCTTTCTTCAGGCAGCACATGTGCTAGATGAACAGTAGAACCCCTTTTACCTGAACCTCACTTAACAGTCAACCAAACTAGACTTAATTTTTTTATTGATCATCCTGTAAGAAAATATCACAGGCTATTTGTTTCTAAATAAATCAATGAAGGATATTCTCTCTCACAGACACACACACCCACACCCACACCCTCTGGGGTTTGGATAAATGAGGTTCTAATGTGCATTGACTTTGATTGTTTGTCTGCAGCTCAGTTAGCACTTAGTGTCCAAACCCAACCCCAACCCCTCCCCCCAAAAAAAGAAAACCACAAAGCCAAGCGATTTTAAAGAGAGGTCGAAGGCACTGGCTCGACCGACAATCCCACAGACACAAAACAGAAAACCAAGAAGTCGGACAGCGGAGAAGTCGTCCCTTACCTTTTCACTGAAACACTCAAGCAAGTCTCCAACATACCCTCGCATCTCTTGCAAGAATTTATATTGATCTGCATTGTCATTGGCCGAGCCCTCCAGCCGCTGGATGGCACTCTCGGAGGCGGCCTGCTCCTCCAGGATCTGATCGTAGCGCTTGCCGTTGGCCCCGTGGCCGGCGCGCATTTGGCCGAGCCTGCGGAGACACCACATGCGACACGGCACGCTGGGAGTGAGCCAATCGGGAGGCAGGAGAACCGCCAGCGGGGATTTTTCTCCATCCACTTGGTGAAACTCCCCGTACTGTATCCAATATCACCAAATGGTTGGTTCATTCAAAAGCATTCCGACATGATGACCACTACTGGTGTCACCGTCCACTTAGCTTCGGTCAGTTTGAACGAGGTTGCGTCACTGTAATGCAGACATGTGACCAGGTCCCTCTAATCCAAGTCACATACTTGAAGTCAAATCCTTCTTGTGAAATACAATAAAATCAAGCTCAATAAAAACTGACTTCAAGTATTTGTTCTTATTTATTCCCCCTTTTGTGCCAGTTAAAATATTTTGATGAATATTATAAATAATAAATAAATAAATAAATAAATAGAATGCATTTACATTTATCATAAATAATGAATATAATAGTATTTTTTTTGCTGTCCTCCAGGACGGAATTCCAGCCGGATATGACGTAGCTTCCTTACAGACATGGAGAAGGCGAGGAGCCGACTCTATCGCACATACGCTTCCCTCCTTCAGATCTGTGAGGGCTCTACCGGTCGGAAACGTTTAGGAAAAATCCAAACCGTAGGACAAATTCATACCGGTGTACTCTCTATACCGCTTATACTGTCCACCCCCAGTTCTGATTAGCAATTCCGAGTGCCGAAAAAAAGGACCCTGGCTTCTAAAAATACCGGCGTTTTCCTTTCAAGCTTTGTGAATTTTACACTTTTTCCAAAGTAGACGGTCGACCGCGGGCCGTGGCCGCAGCCCCTCTCTATCGCAGAGCAACAGTTTGCTGGATCTCCCGGCGGCCGTGTTGTGTCCACCTACCTGTCCCGCAGGCGCTTCTTTACCAGATCAATAGAGACCGGGGTCAGGTTGCTAGGGGCCCTGTAGGGGAGGGGACCGTGGTTGGCCCCGTCGGGCGGCTTGCCGCTTTGCGGGGCCACGGCGCCGTACACGAACGGCATGCTGTAGGACGAGCCGTAGGGCTGGGTGTCGTAGCTGTTCTGGTAGTACCCCGCGCCGTCGTCCGGCAGCGTGGCCTGGACCTGTGGACAGGGTTCATTCTGGCATTACACAATGAAATCCAAGGACGTTCAAGGACTTTTTTCAAGCAGCATTTTTTTTGCCACTTTCAAGGACTTCACGCAAAACAAATTTCAAATCAATTGTCAATATGATTTTTGTTCATTAATATATATAGTATAATCTTAATCTAAATTAATCTATTAGTCTATAGATCTATTATTAATCTCATTGTCATCTACTATTATAAGTAACCATTTCCAACCACACATAAAAATGGTGTTATTCGCATTGTATAAATGTTGAGCTTAAAACAAAATGGTCATTTTTATAAAATTTGAACAGGGTTCATTCTGGCATTTCAAAATTAATAAATTTTTTAAGCACTATTTTTAATTTTCAAAGACTTAACGCAAATCATATACACACACACACACACACACACACACACACACACACACACACACACACACACACACACACACACACACACACACACACACACACACACACACACACACACACACACACACACACAGCGTTCCAAATAATTATGCAAATGAGTTTTTCTCTCTGATTTTCCTAAATAGTTGACGCAAATGAGTCAGTCAGCATAATTTTGAAGTCATCAACCGTTAGGGTATAATTCGAATGTTATTGAACAACAATTCTTGCATTCATTGCACTTGTGAGTTTTTGGAGAGTTTCTGCTTGAATTTCTTTGCAGGATGTCAGAAGAGCCTCCCAGAGCTGCTGTTTTGATGCAAACTGCCTCCCATCCTCATAGATCTTTTGCTTGAGGATGCTCCAAAGGTTCTCAATAGGGTTGAGGTCAGAGGAGGACGAGGGCCACACCATGAGTTTCTCTCCTTTTATGCCCAGAGCAGCCAATGACACAGAGGTATTCTTTGCAGCATGAGATGGTGCATGAAGATGATTTTGCTACGGAAGGCACGGTTCTTCTTTTTGTACCACGGAAGAAAGTGGTCAGTCACAAACTCTATATACTTTGCCGAGGTCATTTTCACACCTTCAGGGACGCTTAAGGGGCCTACCCAAAACATGACTTCGCCACCTCCTTGCTGACGTGGCAGCCTTGTTGGGAGGTGGTGGCCGTCCACCAACCATCCACTACTCCATCCATCTGGACCATCCAGGGTGGCACGGCACTCGTCAGTAAACAAGACTGTTTGAAAATGAGTCTTCATGTATTTCTGGGCCCCCTGCAACCGTTTCTGCTTGTGAGCATTGGTTAGGGGTGGCCCAATAGTAGCTTTATGCACAACTGCCTCTGGAGGATCCTACACCTTGAGGTTCGCGGGACTCCAGAGGCACCAGCAGCTTCAAATACCTGTTTGCTGCTTTGTAACGGCATTTTAGCAGCTGCTCTCTTAATCCCATGAATTTGTCTGGCAGAAACCTTCCTCATTCTGCCTTTATCTGCACCAACCCGTCTGTGTTCTCAATCAGCCACAAATCTCTTCACAGTACGATGATCACACTTAAGTTTTCGTGAAATATCTAATGTTTTCATACCTTGTCCAAGGCATTGCACTATTTGAGGCTTTTCGGCAGCAGAGAGATCTTTTTTCTTTCCCATATTGCTTGAAACCTGTGGCCTGCTTAATAATGTGGAAAGTTTTCCTTTAATTGGGCTCACCTGGCAAACTATCCCATCACACTATCAACTAACTATCACAGGTGTCTGAGGTTGATTTCAGTGATCCAAAGAGCCCTGAGACACAATACCATCCATGAGTTTAATTGAAAAACAAATTGTCATCTAATATTACAATTTCCCTGAAGTAATCGGTCATAAAAGCCATTCTGGAAAATTTGTGTCACGTTACAATTTCAATCACAAAACCAGGTTGAACATCACAGGTTTCCAATTATGTTTTTTTTTCCAGTACTTTCTTTTTAAAGATGAAATTCAAGCACTCCAAGGACCCGATAAGAACCCTGTATGTATGTATGTATAAAGTGATTATACTCGAGCTCGGACTCACCTGGGGAATGCTGATCCCCTTCTTGATCTGCTCCTGCTCCCAGCGGCTCACCTCCTCATCGTGCCCGGCGTCCAGGCCCTCGTCGTCGCTGCCCTCGATGCCTGGAAGGGACAGTGGGAGAGTTGACGTTTTTACTTCCTCATCCACTGGGCACGAGACTTCCAGACAGGGCTCAGCGCGAAGGGAAGCGAAGGAACGTACATGCGGTACATGTAGCATTGGTTTCAGGTCGCTCCTAATCATTCTGAACCACCTGATCGATGTCAATAATTATCACGATATATATTTAATAATAATAATAATAACGCTCAATTTACAGTTTGAAGTGTATTCTCATGGCTTTACGTTAAACACTGAATAAATTAAATAAAAAACATGTAAAGAAAAAAAAAAAAAGATAAATAAAATAAATAAAATGAATAATATATATTATGTACATTTACATATGTAATATAATCATCATTGTCATCCGAGAACAGTCCGAAAAGTTCCTGAATATGGGCCCTGTGATTGTATAAGGGGGCGTTTTGAGCGGAATGAGGGACTCTCTCACCGACTCTGTCAGACCAGACATCACTGAAAATCACGGATTCCTTCCTCAATCGTTCTAGGGGGGGGTCACACAGGCTTGGGTTGGGGAGGAGGACGCGTTTGGGTTCAAGTTGGTGTTTGAGGAAGATCCACCGCCTCAGCTCCAGGGGGCCTCATCCCCCTGCGCACCGCCCGGCCGGTGTGAAAATGACCGAGACCGTTTTATCTCCTGGCCCTATTTCCTCCAAAGGTTCTTAGAACTCCTGCGATACGGAAAACGCCTTCTGTTACCGATGATAGCTTTCTGGGTTTTGTGAACCGCGGCACGGGTGAGTGTTTTCGGAGTTTCCATTAAAGGCGGCATCTGCTCGAGTGGTCTGTCTAGGCGTAGAAAATGCTATGCAGTCCACAGGGCACTGGTTGTTAGACGCAAATAACTTCCTAGAGACCAAGCTTGGACTTGTATAACTTTGGATGATGTCACAAAGCGCCCCGCTCCTCAAACCAATCAAATCACACCAACATTCTTTGACTGGCGGAAAAGTTTTTCCACTCATCGCTGTCCCAAAAGTACACTGATACTGATCAAACTTGAACGACAAGATGTCTGAAACATTGTCTGTGCTTACTACGGTTGCCGTGTTTCAGATACCCGTTTTTTAGATAGTTCCAGCTCACAGCATTACACAGGCTCCAATTTAGTCGTGTTAGGTACGTATTCAAGTTTTCCGGGGTTCTATGAAACGCAACACGAGTTACAATTTTCCGAGTTTACACTGAACAGTGCATCGGCCCCCCCGGTCTGTCGTCTGAACAAGCGTAAATACTATTCGACTTACAACTCTCTGAATGCGCATGAGCGCCCAGAGACGGAAACCGGACTGATATAACGTTGGTTGGTGATGTCACAAAGTGCTCCGCACCACAAACCTAATCAGGATACAACGTTCTTCAACTTTCAGTAAATTTGCAATGGTTTTTCACTAATTCCCGCTACAAATGTAGACTGATGTGGATAAAACTTGCACCACAAGATGTCTGAAACGCCCAAGTTCCAAAGAAAAATGCCAAGAAGATTAAAAATAATAAAAACCTGAGCAAACACGACGGGGTTCCAGCTCTGTGGGCTGTACCTCTAATAATACACAGGACCTGATGTTGAATCCCTCATTTGGTACAACACCGTACCTATTTCCTCAGCGATTTTCTGCCTCTGGGTTTTGTTCCTGACTCCGCTGAACCGGATCCTCTTCTCTTCCTCGTCGTCGTCGCTGCCGTCGTCTTGCTCCTCCTCTCGGACCAGACGCTTCTTGGGAGCCTCGGCATCCACCAGTGGGGCATCGCCGCCAAGCTCCCTGGCCATTTGCCTGCGCTTCCTGGCGGCATGGATGAACGCCGCGTCGGGAATCTCACCTGGGAGAGTGGAGAGACGAGATTCAGTCAAAGCACTGTGAGATTTATCCTGCGCGTAGTATCGCATTTTGTATTTTCTCTCTCACACACACACACACACACACACACACACACACACACACACACACACACACACACACACACACACACACACACACACACACACACACACACACACTTTAATTCAAGGATTTTCACATACTATTGAAGCACTCCTTTCTATTTTCAAGAACTTCTAAGACAATATAATACATCGATAAATATTCAACGTGATCTTTATTAATTAAAATATAATATCATCTTAATCTCATTGTCTGTTATTTATATTAGTTTGTTTATTATATCTATCTATTTATTATTAATCTCATTGTCATCTACTATTATAAGTGTCTATTTCCAACTACGCTGGAAAAAATTTAATTTTACATTTCCCTGGCATAATATATGTCGTAAAAGTGATTCTGTAAAATATTTATTACGTTACCATTTTAATAACAAAAGCAGGGGGAACATTACAGGTTTTAAAATAATCTTGGTTTTTTTTCCAAGGAATTATCAAGCACTTGTGATTTTTAAAGGTATTCCAGTACTTACATTTTGGAGGAAAATATTCAATCACTTAAAGCACCTCATGGTCCTGGGGCTCTGCTATGGTGCATACTGGCCAGGTTGTGTGTGTTTGTGTGTGTGTGTGTGTGTGTGTGTTAAATACCAGGTCGGAGGCTGCTCAGGGAGGACAACGTGTTGAAGGATCCGGCCACGCTGTTTCCCTTGGAGGCTGGATCGTGCGCGGTGCCGCTCTGACCCTTGGCTTCCTCCTCCTGGTCATTGCCGCTGTCCACCTCCATCTCCTCCTCCCCCTGCTCGCTGGCCACTCCACTCGCGGGTTCCTCTTTAATCACAACCGCAGCTGCGGGCTGAAGCGGAGCGTCTACAAAATAGAAGCAATAGCACAGACATGTTTCTTGATGTTCTATGCAAAGAAAACAAACAATTGGTTAAATTGAGATTTGGGAGATGGACCGAGCCCGCCATATTTTATTCCTCAATGTCAAAATAAAATAGACTATCATTTCGATGAAAAAAATCGGCAGATCTGTTAATTTCCGTGTCCGGCAGGTTCCGGCAATGGAAAGCCAATCAGTTTGGACGATCTTAAGCTGACCTTTAACATCTAACCAATCACATTTGTCGATATGGAAATAAGCCCCACCCACAGGCTGTGCTTGTAAATACAGTAGACAGAGAGACAGAAGCACAGCGTCTAAAACACTGAGGAGAAGCAGAAAGATGATGTACTGTATCGTTGACAGGGACAAATACATCCATAGTTTGGCGTTTTGGGGATATTTAAGTTACGAGCCACAGCAGAGGGTAAATATCCAATGTGTAAAATATGTCGGCGGGATGTCCTGACGAAGACCACCGCAAACTTTATTATTTAGTTAGACCTACTAGCCATATTTATTTTGTTTTTGATTTTATCAAAATTGTATTTAAATACTTTTTGCTTATTGTTCATGAACGGAAATTATTCAATTTCAATTAGTAATATAGTTTTTATATATCTATATTTAAACCGGTCCTCACTGACGGGACTCAAAAAATATTGTAAGGAGGGTGAGGAACAGACTGGATTTAGAGGTATGTTAGAATGGCTCAAATACATAATCTGAGTGGTATTATCAGCAGAAAATCACGTTTTGGGGACCTACGCGAGCGATTTTAACTTGTGTAAAAAGGAGCATAATAGGTCCACTTCAAACTAATAGTCACGCACCAGGAATGAAACAGCAGGAGGTAGAACTATGGCAGTACAGCAAAACGTTTGGTCGCTATGACAACGGGAATTTCACAGAAGTGCTCAAAGTTATGCTTGAGTTCAATCTCTTTATTTTTGTTTTTTTTTCCTGATCAGAAACTTGGAAATTTTAAAAATGACATTTGAAAATGAAATGGTGGTATATTTTGGTGTAGGACTTAGTAGTACAATAGTATGTAAGTATGTAGTAAGTAAGTATGCATAGTAGTATAGGTAAGAGTAGTGGTACCTTTAAAATCGTAACGATCGCCGCACTCCTCCATGCCCCGTCCTCATTGTTTTTAGTTGTTTTATTTGGAGGAACGGCGCACGGAGAGCTGTGTTTGCGTGCGTGTCCAGATGATTCACAATATATTTATGACTCCCCTTATTTATAATTCCTCATTGAAATCTTATCCCTGAGCATTTCGAAAACTTCTATCGGTTTCATCCTGTTATCGTAATGCACACCGACTCCAAAATAAAACGGCCGCTCGATTTGAACAATCTCAGTCGAATGACGGGTCTCCGACTGATGATTCGACTTGTCGACTTTCAGGGCGGAGACCTACGTGGCGGTCAATGTTGATTTTGCGGACACTGCCAGAACTGCAGCTCTGCATCTCTCACTCACACACACACACACACACACACACACACACACACACACACACACACACACACACACACACACACACACACACACACACACACACACACACACACACACACACACACACACACAAATTCTCACTCCCTCCCAGTGCTTAACATGATATACGATGATAAAAAAGAAAAAATAGTAGTCGGCATATTTGCAAGTTGCGCTGGTGCTCCTAGTTATAAAATTTAGCAGCGCCGTCTCCCAAAATGCTACAAAATGGCCGCAATTCTGGAACCCTGTATTCCAGTACTTACATTTCCGGGGACAAAAGTCAAGCACTTCAAGCACCTCAAGGACCTGGTAAGAACCCTGGACTCGGCTCTTGCGATTGTGTGTCTGTATGGATTATATTGCGATACCGATATATTATCCTGTCGCGCATGTCTAGGGTCTACATTGTTTAGCTCCTTGCACGGCCAGTGTGGCGATATTCTTTACTCCCGAGAATGCGCTACGAGGTGATTGAAAGCCAGACATTGACATTAGGGCCAGCCCACCTGAGCAGGGTTCCTGTTTGACACTGCCGGTCTTCTCCAAATCCTCCTTGTACTCCTTCTTCAGTTGTTTCACAATCTTCTTGCTGTGGTTTGACTTCTTCACCCTGAACACCTCAGATCCACCTTCTGCATCGCGGACAAGATCACAGACAAAAGGGTTTGCACGCGCACGCCTAGTACGCAGCGAAGAGGCCGATCCAAGACCGAGGCCGACTCCCAGACAAATATTCAAGATATTCAACAGATTCACGAGGCGATCTCTGGTCTTAAGGGTCGTTCGTAGCGTAGGTCCCCGACCCCGGGAGTCGTTTGGTTTTCCGATGGTCGGAAACTAGGTCCCCGCTCGTGTAGTGCGTGTGATCCCTGTGTGCTCACCCATCATTCGCCAGATCCTTTAGTGCGTGCACCGTGAGTGCCGCTGTCTTTTGGTGTGTCCCTGCAATTTGCCTCTTGAAATCACATCTCTATTGCAATGATTCTCGAGCCCTAACCCTCCCCAAATCAAGGACGCTGGATCTGATACACATTAGGCCACAGATAAAATATTGTCTCTGGGATCGTGATCGGGGGGGTTTTTATTGTTAGATATGATTTCACGTCGATACAGTATTATTGTACATTCGCTGGTAAGTGGAACTACTAAGCATTTTGATGGGCGATCCCCCCAAACCCCTATAAGGAGCCCAATTTTTGGACAAGAATTGTCTGGAAGCGATGAAATTCATTTCTAATTTCAGAAAGCATGGACAACTGAGAGAGATTGTTTCAGTTTGTTGCCTGGCGACATAGTGATCTCATTCATCGTCTTGCTTAATCGACCCTCTCTAGGGACCCGTGGCAGGGGGGGGGGGGGCGTCCCCGGACCTCACGTTGGGAGCCACTGCGAAACCGCGGGTGAAATTTTGACGTCGCGGAATGACGTCACCAAAACACCGCGCGCCCTATCCGACGCCGGGCTACCTTCTTCGTCGTCGTCGTCGAAGCTCAGCAGACTGGCCTTCGGGGCCGCCGCGGCCGCCGGGACGGTCTCCTTGGGCTTCTTTTCCCGTTTGACCGCTTTGAGGCCGCCGGGCTGGAAGCCGTTGCCGTGGTTGGCCGCGGCCAAGCCGTAGTTGGAGCTCTCCATGAAGGGGATCTCCTCCGTCGCCGCGGGCCCGCATGCCTGCCGAGCCTCGTCGTCCTCGTCGGACTCGTTCCTCCGCCGGAGATTCACCCGTTTCGCCTTTTTAAACATCCTGTTGCCTTTTTTTTTTTGTTTCCTCCTTTTTTTTGTGTGTTAAACGCAACGCGACGTTCGCCGTGCAGTGAAACGCGTCATAACCGCCTTTTGAGCCGCACGGAATTACCTCCGCTCTCGCGTTCCGCCATTTTCTGTCAAGTGGTGACGCGAGGCACGCGAACGACGCGTTCGCGGCGAAAGATATTTCGAGTGACTCGGGCGCCGGGAGTCACTCCGGCAAAGGAGCGGGAGCCCGCGTCACAAACTGAAAGTCAGTGCCGAGGACTCGCGTCCGACGCGGACACGACATTCGGTCGAATGCATGTTGCGTGTGACTGGCCCAACACTTTGGCGTCCCACCGAAACACGTGGGGGATGTTGTCAGAATGAGATGGTTCTCGGGTCTGGGAATTAAACCCGACTCATCGCGCAACGCTCTCGATCTCGGGCGATCGAGCGGTGCACTGTTACTGTTATTGTTGTTCTTATTGTTGTTGTTATTGTTATTGTTGTTGTTGTTATTGTTTTTGACCACCGAGCGACGCGTCGGGGACCGAATCCCGGAGAAGGGAGTCGAAGCCTCCGGTGCGGAGTGCGCGCGAATCGTCGCCCTCCGTCGGCGGGGAGGACGCACTACGTCACTTGTGAGGCGTTCACCGGGAACTCGGACGTCGGAAATCCGTGTCCCCGCCCCCCGCAGAGGAACGCGCCCTGCGGGGAATCAAGCTCTAAGGTTCTCCCCCGAAGCGTGGTATCGTCTCCAAATCCAAGGCTTTACGATGGCAGCCGCCGGCGTCCAGATCCCACCGCGTTACCCCGCGCCGCACACGTGTACAACTTGTTTGGCTTGTGTCTGTACCGTGTGAAGTTCATTCCAATCACACTGTGAACATCGTATCGAGTCCTTCAAATCAAACTCCAGATTCTCAATTAAGTGTCACGCACGCGCACGCTGCATTATTCTCGTCTCAATAACCTACATCCTTTGAGGCGTCTTTTTGTAATGGACAGAAGTTTTAATGATGAGTAAAGGGAAAGAAGAAGAAGAAGAAGAAGAATCTTTATTTGTCACACAGCACGCCACACTACAACACACGCACGCACACGCACACACACACACACACACACACGCACATGCTTTGGATGGTGGACGGTGAAATGAGGCCTCTGGGTTTAACCCATCCTGGCTTGTCCTTCCTCCTGGGGGCCGCAGCCAGGAGCAGTGGGCAGCATTCGTGGACGCGCCCGGGGACCTGGTGACGAGTGTCCATCGCTGGTCAGACGATGATGTGTGCATGGTTTTTTTTGGGGGGTGGGGGGGAGGTGGAGGAAACCCCATGTGTGCATGGGGAGAACATGCAAACTCCACACAGAAAGGCTCCTATTTGGGAGATAACCCGCCCCGGAGCACGGTGCCAACAGCGCCCCAGGCGGGAATGGAACCCAGGACCTTCTTGCTGCGAGGCGGAAAGTAGAGCATCCAGTAACCGCATGACACCAACAACCCTACAGCATCTGAAAAATAATAAAAATTAAAAAAAAAAAAGAATAATAAGCTCTACTAAAGACACAATATATTACAATTAAAACAATATACAAAATTTAGAATAAGCTCCCTGGGATCATTTCCCTAGATTACTCTACAGCGCCATCTGGTGGATAACCTGGTGGATTTCCTCACTAGAAACAAATGAACGGTCCACCACTGTGACAGGGTATATCCGGTGGGACGCGATTTCAGAAAACCACAATGAGCTGACATGTGCCGCGGGACATGAAATGATCATAACAAATAAAACCGCAGAAAGGATGAATACCGTTAACATGGATACCGCATTCCCGCCGCGTGAGCACAAAGTCCCGACGTAAGGCGAAACTCAGAATTGTCGATTAAACATTATTATAGACTCCTTAAACCTAATCTCACTTCCTCGGAAACGCTCAAAAACGACCTCAATAATGCACGAGGCCATCGAGAAGGCGCGGCTACAAATAACCTTGACGCGGGCACCGACGGAGACCGCCACGCACCGAGGAGGGTTTTACACCGAATCCGAAAAAACGCCCCCTCGTCTGCCACGGCGTCCGAGTTCAAAGTTTAAGGGTCCAGTCAACGTCAATGACAACATTTAAAAAAGAAATATGAATACAACATTAGAAAAAACGGAAAATAAATCGTCAAATACCATAAACAAGGTTCATTTAAATTGAAAACCGGAATTAATTTCCGCCCTCAACATTTTCGCCATTCAGAGCCTTTATTAGAACCGCGTTTGGATGAGTACGTCCCTCCGTCCTAATGGAAGCAGATGAATGCAGTCTGCGCTTTATTACCAGCTCAGGTACTTTAATCAAAGAATAAGAGATGTGAGCTGCATTCACGGCGGCCAATTACAGGGTCATCGCCTTGAATCAATACAGCCTCGCACGCGGCGCGGGGGACGAGGCTCTGCCGAAATTAAAGTGTCATAATAGGTGAAGATCGAATGAAGCGTCGGGATTAATTAGTAATAAGACCCGACGCTTTGTCACTGAAATAACGACGGGGCATGCATGTGCCCTCCTTACCCGCTCCTCCTCCATCCGCACGGCGCACACGGGTCGTCGAGGGGTAAGCTGAATGTAAGTTTATCAAAGTTTGACTGCCGAGCTGTGACGCTCGCACTGATGTGAAATGATGTCGTATGAAAACCGAAACGCGGCGGAAGCGCCGTTTAAAAGTCGTTTTAGTCGGCGGAGACACACAGGCCGCGGCGGGAGAAAGTCAGCCGTGACCCCTAGCCCGTGGCCTATTGGCACGCTGTCTGGCGGCGGAGGTTTTACGCCGCAAACCGCTTCGGCTGTCGGAATCCGAGGCGCCGTGTCATGGCGGGTTTCGGCGTGCCCTTTCCAGAGGCCGAGCGTAACCGCGGGCTACAATAACAAATAAATTAATAAATACATAAATTCCGCATAAGTCTGACATCCGGTGTCATTCCCAGGGTCGCTCCGGCGGCCGACTGCCGGAGGGCGAGTACCGACCGGGTCACTCCGACGGCTGGAAAATACGCGGGACGGGGCCGGCGAACGGACCCGGACCCGGTCCGGCCCGAGGACGCGGGGGTAAGACAAAATGAATTAGTGTCGCGCTCCAAATTAGCCGGGTCCCCCCGCGGACATGCGCGCCGGAGACACTGAGCGTCACTGTTGCGCTGCAGGGCTGTTTCCCGTCTTGGCAGAGAGCACGCTGCGCTGCTGGTTGACTCCCCTCTCTAAATGCCAACGAAATACAGTGACATTTCCTCGAGTGGATCTCACTGAGATAAGCCGCTGGAAGCGCTGGATATAGATATTCTGAATAACGCTATTCATTCAGGGGTTCATATGTTGTGTCAAGTCATTACGGACGTCACCCGGGGGCCGGGGTGTCGGGGGCGACCGTTTAAAGTTGTGCGCGATTGTGTTACCGAAATAGCAGAAAAGGTGTCTTCGCACCGAACAGTTATGGGGACTCCCCGGGGGGGGGGGGGGACTGAGGGGGAGCTGCCTCGGAGTAGGAGCTTAAAAGAAGTTCCTCAAAGCGGGGTTTGAAGAACCGCCGTCGTCCCTCGTCCCTGCAGCGCAGACAGGAAGGGGGCGGTTCCTCCACAAGTTCTTATAAATATGAAAAAGGTTCCCGCACTGCGACGCCTTTTCAGCCCCTTTCATGATTCTTATATGAATTGATCTATTGTATATAAATCGTGTGTGTGTGTGTGTGTGTGTGTGTGTGTGGTGGTCGCATTGTGGAACCCACCAGCCCACACACATACCTGCCTACTTACCCAGCTACCAACCTAACCAATAACCTGTCTACCCACCAACCCACCCACCTACCTAACTACCTACCTACCTACTTACTTACCCAGCTACCTACCTAACCAATAACCTATCTACCAACCCACCCACCTACCTACCTACCTACCAACTTACCTACCCACCAACCTACTTACCCAGCTTACCACCTACCCAACAACCTACCTACCGACCAGTCAACCCACCTATACCAACTTACCTACTTACATACCCAGCTACCCACCTAGACAAGGACCTACCTACGTGTACCTACCTGTCTACCCACCTATACCAAGCTACCCACCTACCTACTTGTCTACTCACCTATACCACCCTACCTACCTGTCTAGCCACCTATACCAAGCCACCCCCCCACCCACTTACATACCAGTCTACTCAACTATACCAACCTACCCACCTAACTACCTGTCTGCTCACCTATACCAACCTACCCACCTAACTACCTGTCTGCTCACCTATACCAACCTACCCACCTAACTACCTGTCTGCTCACCTATACCAATCTACCCACCTACCTACCTGTCTAGCCACCAATACCAACCTACCCCCCACCCCCAAAAATGCCAGCCCATGATCTTTTCCTCTCTCTCTCTATCACACTCTAATCCCCCCCACCCCCCTCCACAAAACTCTCTCGCGCGCGCGCGCGCGCGCGCACACACACACACACACACACACACACACACACACACACACACACACACACACACACACACCTTAGCATTAGCGTTAGCGTTCCTGCTTTTTCAGATTTGAAGAAACGTAATGGCTGATGAACAAACATGTAAATCATAGGTTTCCATCACATTATTTGTTTTTCCAAACAATGTACAATACTGTACATGTTTGGAATGTCTACCTACCTACCTACCCACCTACCCATTGATCTACCTACCTACCTATCTACCTACCTACCTACCTACCTACCCATTTATCTATCTACCTACCTAACTACCTACCCACCTACACATTGATCTACCTACCCACCTACCTACCTACCTACCTACCTACCTACCTACCCATTTATCTATCTACCTACCTACCTACCTACCCATTTATCTATCTACCTACCTACCTACCTACCTACCTACCCATTTATCTATCTACCTACCTACCTACCTACCTACCTACCTACCTACCTACCTACCTACCCACCTACACATTGATCTACCTATCTACCTACCCACCTACCTACCTACCTACCTACCTACCTACCTACCTACATACATACATAAGCACTCACCTACCCACCTACCTACCTACCTACCTACCTACCTACCTACCCACCCACCTACCCATTAATCTACCTACCTACCCACTGATCTGCCTACCTACATACTCACCTACCTACCTACCTACATACATACATAACCACTCACCTACCTACCTACCTACCCACCTACCCATTTATCTACCTACCTACCCACTGATCTGCCTACCGACATACCCACCTACCTACCTACCTACCTACATACATACATACCCACCTACCCATTGATCTACCTACTTACCTACCTACCTACCCACTGATCTGCCTACATACATAACCACTTACCTACCCACCTACCTACATACCTACCCCCACCTACCACTTTTCCAGTCCCACCCTCGCAAACTTTTAAGTCTGGCAGTTTATTCCGGGCCTTGAGTTTTGGGAGTGCAGGTAGAAAAGTGCCAATGGCTCTTTCTAAAAGTAAGGTGCTGGAAGCTCTTCTAAACTACTGTGTCAGCAGCAGCACCCTTCCCTCCGCGTCTCTCATCTCTGACTTAAAGTAACATGAAAGGTCAATCACCCAGAGATCTCGCAATGGTTTGCAATCCGCCCAAGCAAGAGGGCTGTATAGGACTCACACTCAATATATGCAGAAATGCCACCAGCATACCTGATTTTACACCCCCAAGGCTTTAAGGCCACGAGGACCACGAGCCTGCTCTCATCTTACCCCGAAAACCTCAGCGAGATGGGAGGAGAAGCCTGCTTTCAGAGAGTATCACGGGAGAGCCGCCCCCGCCACCTGTGAGAGATTGGGACAAAATGAAGGGTGGGAAGGGAAGTGGGGGAGATGGTGTGCCTGATTAAAAAGAACACGGTGGGGGAAAAATGACAAAGTTTAAACCCACTTTGAAGCTTCAGACTGGTAAATAAATTATGTGCTAAGACTCCAGAAATGGCTGCTTCTCCTACACCTGCGGCTCAATGTTTAAATATTCATTTCCTGTCATAATCACACTCACTGGTATGGGTGTGCATACGTTAGGGGTGTGCGTTTGGAAGAGTGATTGTGTGTGTGTGTGCGTGCGTGTGCGTGTGCGTGTGCGTGTCTGTGTGTGTGTGTGTGTGTAAAAGACTCGCAGTGAATAGCAGGATGCTGTGCACTGGCTTAACATGCTTAGAGCTGTGGCTCACAGCTGCTTTGTCAAACCCATGTGCACATGCAGAAGAGAGAATATAAGAAAATGGAAGAGAAAATATGACAATAAAACAAAAGCAGCTGAAAACTAACTCACGAAAAAGAGGAAACTCCCAGAATCAGAATCCGTACATTCGGCCAGGTACATTTACGATTATGAGGAATTTGTTGTGGTAAAGATTGGTGCATTGCTGTACAGGCAATTGGCATTGGCAACAGCATGAAATAAAATACATACAAGCCAAATATTGCCAAATAGCCAAATATACAAAAACATATAGAATATACAAAAAATGCAATCGCTGGGACTGCGGCAGTATGGTTTCCTAGTATGGGAATAAAATATTAATATAGATGGATATACTTTACAGAAATAATAAATATGCATACAATCCCTGTCATCTCATCCCTTTTATACTCATAATGGCCTGGAGATAATGTTTGGAAATGGTCTTTAAACATTTAATTTAGCAAACAGCAAACTTTCCCAAAAAGGGAAAATTATTATTGGGTTTTTTTCTCGGATAAATTAGAGATAACAGAGATAACAAATCATCAAAACCTTGTATTATCCGAAACATTTGCGATGCCATTCCATCCGCATACATACATACCGTATAGTTACCATTGCTTCCTGCATTATATGAACCGTATTTGTGCCGATCAATGTGGTAAAGGGTTTTTGAAGTCAAATAAATATGCCTTTATTAGATTTATTAGACTGACAATATGAGCAAAACACCTCTATAATAGTCACTTTTGTCAGTCGCAATGAACATATTCTTGCCACCTTGAATTCAAGAGTAATTACATGGGGATAAATGATGACTCCCCCCCCAATGCATTCTCCCCTGTTTCCGTCAAGCCTCTCTGCACAAGCCCTGCGGCTCAGGCATCGCTCACCGGCCTGCTCATCTATCTCATGGTATCATTTCACTGTTACATGGTCCGAGATTGCAACTTGTTCAGGGGTCTTTTGAGGCAGGTTTGGCTGCCTGGGGACACTTTATTTGGGTTGTCTGACGTTAATACCCAACGCAACTGTCAACTGGCGATAAATTGACCCATAAATTTAATGCTTAACTTGGTGTAATCTTAACAGTAAACTGTTGATTGATTTGTTGATTGATTGAAGTCAGACTCCCTGAATCTGTGGCATTTCAGCTGGGCGGTTGGTTAGAGATGGGGTAAGTTTAGATACAAGATGAGAGATGGTAAAGTAAGAAATGGTTAGGTAGGGTTAGGTTAGGTTAGGGTGAGGGTTGTTAGGGTTTGGGGTGGTTAAGGCCAGAGCAACTCCACGGAAGGACAGTCACCAAAGCAAAACGCATCCGATCGCCAAAGCTCTAGGGAGTCCCAATTTGCAGACATGTTGTAACTAGGTTGATTATTAGGGTGCTTTCACACCTACCCTGTTTGGTCGATTTTAATCTTCACCGTCTGGGGAGGTGAGAACGCACATTCGAACTCTGGTGAGGGCCATACAATCAATCCATGGTCCTCCTCAGAAACCAGAAACCTCGGTCCGGTTCCAAGTGAACCACGGTCCGGTTCGCTACTCACGAGAACGCAATCGGACCTGATATAGAAAGCAAACCAAACACAGTGTATTGTGGGTTGAAAACGGATGATGACACACTGTTTTCCACTGTTCTTATTTGGTTGGAACACCAAATCATAATAATGAAAGCCAGGATCGCAGTCGCAATACGCTGCTGTTGCTCCATTGCGGTCCGCGACTGTGATTTTGCGACAGAAAGTGATTTTCTCTCATTCATGTTTTTTCTTAATATTTTTCTGGATGACGCGTCGAAATGATCCCTCCTCACCACCCCAGTGGCATCGCAAGGCTTCATGTTAAAACGGAGGTATATGCCACTCCATGAGTTGAAAACTGCACTGATTCCACGCGCTACTGGAAAACGACAGAGTTGGGGTTTTTTTTAACGAATGAAAAGCCAAGTGCCTCTACGGACACACGGGACTCCACCGGCGGAACAGAGCGGCGGTCCTGAGTGAACATCCACTGGGCAATGGATGTGTGCGGTACTGAATTGAATAGCTGTCTTTAGCTTTCATTTCCAGTTTTGCTCGGACATTTGGAGTGCTGCCTGTCATCGCTTTTGAGTGTTGAGTGATTCACGTTGTTAAAGTCGAAGATGACAGCGAGTGCGCGCAGCCGCTGATCGGATGAATCTTCTGTCCAATAGATGAAGGGCCTTAAGTATCCATCCAGACTGAACCGACAGTCGGTTGATACGGAGCCGAGTATCGACATTGGACGATCCAAAAAAAGTGTCACCAAGCATTTTCAAGGGATTTACAAAGAAGGGATATAGAAGGGAGGACATCTATCATTCAAAATATAATGGAGTTAAGGTCAAGTGTAAGAAAATCAACATTCAAGCAATGGAACCTGAAGAATGTACCTACGAATTGTCTTAATGCCAGCCACATTATGCATTATTCTCTCCCTTTCTCGACAAGGAATATTAACAGCCAAAAGATTAATGACCCTCAAGACTTTGCAACATTTAGGATTCAATTTGCAAAGGCCACATGGAGGCACTGATTCTCTTTCTTGCCTTTCTTACTGATTTTATATCCAGCAGTTTGAGCACAGAAGAATTTTTTTCCCCCCCTTTGAATATCTATTTGAAATGTAGGGGAGCCTCTCAGAGAATTATGCATTCTGAAAACAAACATCAGTCACCTCTCCACAGCTCCTCCAAGCGACACATCCAGGCCCACTAGGGGTGGAGGCGCGCCGCTGCCCCAGCAGAAGGCCTCACACCGGGGCCTCGATTTAATCAGTGCCCATCGCTGGGAGAGGCCAGGCAGGGAACAAAGCTGCCTCCCAGCTCTCCATCCCCCTGCCATCAGTGTTCCCTGTAGGTAGACCCGCGAGAGGCCGTCCCTGGTCTTCCACCCTACCACCCAGGCTGTTTGAAGATGAGAGGGATGAGCGCCCGGGGGAGGGATGGCCAGGAGGAGGAGGGCAAAGCCGGAGCTCCAGTTGTTCCCTTTGAACTGCTAATCACCGTGTTTAAAGATGACCTCTCTTACTCTCGCTCATTCATTCGCTGCCTGTGTTTCGATCATTAAAATATGGCCCGTAACAAAGGCGCCAGATGGAAGTTTTCTACCGACCCGATTTTTCTGCCATAGCGGAGCGTGTGCACCTCTTTCCTATTCACAAAGATGAAATAACACACAAACTTAATTTCACCCTCATTTCAAATCGAATCAATTTCAAAATCTCGGCGGCGTGAAAGGATCTGGCTCTTTAATCTCAAAGGCGCAATCAGTTATGTTTTATTCGCTCATTGCACAAATTGACCATGATACACACAGCAAATGTTCTTGATCAATGCCAGTCAGTCCACCGTCGCCTCTACGGCTGCTGGGATTTCAAGCTTCCAAAACAGACAGTCCGGTCATGACTATCTGTTTTCGGAGGGAATGCCCCTCACGCCCACAGACCTGTCAATCTCTGCCCATGAACTACGTCACTTATATCCCCATTTTAGTTTGAGCAAGCATGAACAAACATTCAGCCACCAAACGAGTGCCATTGCAAGAACCATCTGCTACGACGGCTCAGTTTGGCCATATTGGTGTTGCTTCTAGGGGCCCTTTAGAGCAGAGGCTCCAAACCCCCAGGCCTCGGACCAATGCCGGGCCGCGAAGCATTTGCCACCGGGCCGTGAGAAGGCGGTCGGGCGGGATATTTTTTTTGGTTCAAAAGTGATCTCCACTCCGTCCCCATTCCCTATTTCTCCAAACAAAGCAAATAAAAACTGTGGGTTTTTATTGAAGATGTATTTATTTTCCTATTTTCTCATTGAATTAAACGAAAATAGCCCTGGCTATTAAAAGTTAGTGATTGCTGGAACTGGCTACCCACAAATCTACGGGACATACTACCGTTTTATTCTTGCAACCAACCTTCCAACCTGTGACACCATTGCAACGCGTGCTATCAAAGAGTCAACACACCCTCCTCCACTGAAGCGTCCTGCTGTCTTTTTTGTTTTTTTTGTGGTCATACGCACCGTAACACTGGCAGCATTTATTGTCTCCTCCCATTCATCATCTTCTCCCATTTTCTCCAGAGTGGTTTTTCTGGGAGTTTTTTCCTTGCCCGGAGGGAGGTTAAGGCTCACGTATGCCCTTGATTTCTATGTGAGACGTGAGCTCCGGGAGGCCTTTGAGACCGCGCTGTGATTAAGAGCTATATAAATCAACTTGACCTGACTTAATTACACAGGAAAACAACAGGCGTAGCCACAAAACAGTGAAGGATTTTTCTCCAGCCCTGTTTGCCGCCAGTGGAACATGCTCCCGCCCGAAAGCTGAGTTAACAACGGTATAACTAAGTGGGGGTGGGCGTGGGTTACGTGAACGGACTACACCTGCAGGCTGTGATATGAGATAAATACCGAGCAGCGCCTGGCGTGAAAAGGGTATTATTCCTTCGCCTTTCGATACACAATCCAACAAACACAGCCGGCCGCTTATCGCGGAACGTCCGTGCAAGCTGTATCATCGGGAGTAGTTAGGGAGGAGCCGGGGAGGTTAACAGCGAGGTGGCACTCGTAAATTCGGAATGACTGGCAGAGAGATGGGGGAGCCGGGGCAGGAAAGGGAAAGAGGTGGTGGTGTCGAAGGAGGGTACAATGAGGTGGAGGAGAGAGGGAGTGGGCGGGTAGTGAGGGCCAATCAATCACCGCTCCCGCTGCTGTACATTGACTATCAAGTCCCAGGTGACTGCCACGGTCAATGTGCTTTCAGGGCTATTGCATTTGGTCGATAAAGGAGCGTGCCTGGCTCAACACTTTGTTTTTTTGGGGGTTTTTTTATGGGCGTGCGTGATGTATTAGATCGCGTTAGCCGATGTGTATTGACAGGCGATTGTAATTGCGCGTTGTGTCAAAAGTGCGTCCATTATTATTACACGAATACACGTCACATAAACAATCAGGCATAGTACAATCTGCAGAATCATAGTACACCGCTCTCCAACCTAATCCATCCGCTGCCTCCCAGCCACTGGGTAGCAGCCGCTGCCATTGAGCACCAGCTGTAGCCGTCGAGTGGACTCTCCTTTAATAAGTCATTTTACCCTGCGACACAACATACATTGCACTCTGTTTGGGCATCGCCTCCCCAAAATAAACCTCCCGCACCGATATTTGCGTTTAACCCACTCCCCACACCCAATTGTTGGGTGGTTGTCATTCACTCAATCTTGTGAATAGTTGGATTTGAAACAAAACCCCACACATCCGTATTCCCAGCAGTTATGTAGCAATTCACCAAAATGAATTTCCCCGAAAAAGGGGGCGGAATTTATGCTTATTTGATAGTTATTTGACAAAGGTAGGTCAAATAAGGTCAAAACGTTTTCTGGTAGAAATCTAGGTCTACATTGTTGGACAAACCAACCAATATATCAGCAGAAGATAGATAGATAGATAGATAAATAGATAGATAGATAGATAGATAGATAGATAGATAGATAGATAGATAGATAGATAGATAGATAGATAGATAGACAGACAGATAGATAGATGGAGGTAGTGAGGGAGAGATAGATAGATATCCTGGAAAAAGAAACAACCCACAGACAGCACGGTTCAATGAAGACAAAGAGGGAGAAGGTGAAGGGAGGAGGGAGGAGAGGATCAAAGACCGACATAACCGCGTCCGGTAAAAAGGGCAGAAGAGGGAGGCGAAGGCGCTGAAAGGAGGAGCGCTGATGGAAAAGAGAAGCAGCTGCACTCAGATGCAGGCTTTCTTTTTGCTTTCGGATAAAACACAAAAAGGTGGGTTGTGGAGTTGGAGTAGGGTCAAATGTCCTGGCCCCTGCTGTTCGCTGTGTGTGTGTGTGTGTGTGTGTGTGTGTGTGTGTGTATACAGTATGTGTGAGAAATACTCACAGCTGGGACTCTGCGGAGCACTCTTTATTTTGATCTTCCTTTTCATTCACCTGCAAGAGGTTGAAATGGTGAAACCAAGTGTGTGTGTGTCTGTGTGTGTGTGTGTGTGTGTGTGTGCGCCTGTGCTTGTGCGTGTGCTTGTATCTGTCTTTCAGTGCGTTTCCATGCACTCGAATAAGGCGATCACAATCAGGTGAGGGAAATATTCCCAATATCGCGGCTGTCTAATGCGACCTTACCCCCGATAATCTCAATCAAGTCAAACTGGAAATAGGCGCGAGCACGACCCAGTTAACAGACCTAGATTTCTCCTCAATCATTCCATTTGTCGTGGCACGTAAACACCTGAACCCCGGATATGATCGCCGTATCCAAACGGTTCCGCCGCATAATATTTGACCCGGAAAGAGTTGTCTGGGCAGATAAACGACGCCACAACATCGTTGCGGGTAATCAGCCGCACTTTTGGTGGGAAAGTGAGAGCGTTTTTTATGTTGAGTCTGATGAGGGAGCTTAATGTAGTAAGATATTTGGACGGCCGCAGGAACCCAAATGGGGACCCAGCGACCGAGAAGATTGTTAGACGGATGTTTTTCCCGGAGTACCTGTCAACAACCCCGATTGCACCACTCGCTATGTAAAGTCTGGTTGCTCCAGAAATTGCATTATTCCAAACGCACGTCAACACCTTGAATGTGTTATTATCATAACCCGAATATTGAGCTTAATCTGGGTATTGAGTGCATGTAAACACACTGTACGTGTGTGTTAGGGTCTGTACTGGTGCAGCACAGGCACAAACACGTGTTTCAAGTGGAAATGAGTTGCTATGCCACAATTGTTTTTTTTGTTTTTTTTTCAGCCAAGCCGGTCATAAATCATCAAAATGATGAACTGACACACTCTGAGTGACGGATGAATGACAGTCCATGATTACTGGGACCTCGTTCTGGTCCTCGAGGCAAACGTCCCTGGGGCTTTTCGTCTCCCGCTGCAGAGCGGCCAGTGTAGATAGAGAAAAAAAGAAACGGCGCCGATGGAACAAGACGGAAAAAACCCGAAGGTTTACTGTTTGCGCACGCCTGCCCCCCACGGGGGTGTCGACACCAGCAGCTTTCCAGGCATCCAGTATTTCACCAGGAGACTGTTTCAGAGACGCAACATCTCACATTAGAGCCTACAGATTCGCGGTGTATCAGCTGAAGTGCTTGTCGGGAGTCGACCCCTGCGCAGGGTGGAAGCGCCAGAAAGCGCTCTCCCACGGAAAAGAAAAAAAAACGCTCCGAATTCACGGTTTCATTTTGAAACCTCCCCCCCCCTCGGCTTATCTCCAGCCCCGCCCCTGCGTCGTCGGGCTGATTGTGAGATGATAAAGGTGGCCTGATTTACAATCTATTTCCAGTCCCCCACGCTGCATAAACGTGACCTGGAAATGGCGACAAAGGGGGTGGGAATAATCACGCGCAATCCTTCCCGATCTCGAGAAAGTCAAATTACTGTACGCTCACGGGTTTGATGTCACGGATGACCTCATATCCCCGATTTTGAGATAGTATTTTTGCACCCCCCCCCCCTTCATATGTTATATGAAGATGTCTTTAGGTCTGTCTGCTGCTTCCTTATATCTCCGGTGCGGTCCAGGGAGCCGAGCGCCGGGTGGCGAACGTCACAACGCCTGGGGAGGGGGTATCGCGCCACGAGTGAAGATTTGCCAAATCAAGGGTCTTAACTGGGACGTGCCCGACGCTTCCTCGCCGCCTGTCTAGTTCGGTGACTTGAGCGCTCGATACGCTTTTTTTCCCCGTCCACATCGTCCGCTAATTTGGGGCCGACAAAATGTCCTCGCTCCGGTCGGTCGAGCCCATAAAGAAAACCAGCCACGTCGCAGTGGGCTTTCAGCAGCCCGGAGGCACACCTCACTTACCGAGTCGGGGGTTTGATTGCAGTTTTCTGCCGCTCCATCTACTCCATCACGACACCTTGACCCCTTCCTTTATTAAGAGTCTAAGCGGCGTAAGAGGGGACAGTATTTCTTTAGGCTGGCAGGGCCCAGTCAATAGAGGCGAGGTAATAAAAGCGTTTGAGAGAAAGGCCAAGCGCACGGAGGAGCGATGGAATGAGCGCAGTTGAGCAGCAGCAGGTGGAGGGGGCATGGAGTGAAAAGGCTTTCTATCTGACAGGTTATTGATCAGTTTCGCGCTTCCCAAAAGGATCCCGGAGTACTTTTGATGGAGGAAAGAATGCCGCCCCCCCCACCCCCCGCATAAAAACCCTTCCTTTAGCCTCTCTTCCTCTCTCGCTTTGTTTCCCTTCCCGACCTGGACTCGGTGTCGCCTGGCGGAGTCTTAAAAAAAGCACTGGTCAATGGCGGAAATGAGGATCTACCTTAAAAATAAAGAACAACGAGATTTCAACGGGTGAGAAAGAGCGCGCCGATTGGCCGTTCATTATGCCATTCACCGCCCCGAATGGCCAATGCTAACAAAATGTAATACAAGATCACCGCCGCTCGTAAACAAGCCGGTTGTACACCGGGGATATGGTTAGGGAATTGGTTTCTATTCGATTCATTCTAAGCGCGATCGTCGTGACTTCGTAGGACGGTGCAACACACCAGCACAACACACCAGCACAACACGCCAGCCGAGACCTTTCATGCGGGCAGGCATGACGTCGGCGGTTCATGTGGGTTTTAAAGATCCGTCATGTTGGGAAAGGTCTTAGGGGCCTTTTAAATGCGCTGCACAAACGAATGGATAGGCTTGACCTTCGCTGACCTTCAGGGTTTTGACAGGCTCATAGGACTTCATTCCCAAGAAATATAGAGAGTTAGATGATTCCAGGCTCAGGCAATAACGGTCTTGGTACAGACAGCTTGAAGTGGTATTTATTTGCAATTGCTGCGAAGAGAGAACAGACTCTGGATATATATTTTCTGATATTGAATATTTTTATTGAGTTTTGCTTCAAGGTACCGTCCATGCATACATGTATTGGTAGTATGGAATGTATTGCACCCTAAATACTGAAAGCAACCACATCGAGATTGATGTGCTAGTATTAAATATCATCAGTTTCCAAAAACTGGAGCTTATTTGCAGCTTCTTGGGACCGACCCAGTGGTATGTAAGCCTAGAGCCAGATAACGACACACACACACACACGTGCGCGTGCACACGCGCACGTGCTCGTGCATGTGCACATGCACACGCACACACACACACACACACACACACACACACACACATCCATATTTGTACAGTATCGTGTGCACACACACACACGCACACACACTTACACACACACACACACACACACACACAGGAAATTCTCCCCACCTCCCAATAACATGTCTTAGCCCAACTCATTACACAACTCATCCATAATCAAAACTGACACCCGCCTCTCCCTTCCCCCCTCCCTTACTCCTGCTCTCGCATCCCGAAATACCAGGGAGCTGAATACCGACCGCTGCCTGTACAGTAAGCCCTGGCCCTATTAATGTTGTGTTGCTGCATTGTTATCTGGCTGTCATGGCGGGTTTCTCCTGCCCACTCGGTTTTGTGGCGCCGTAAACTGCCGCCGCGGCTTTTTTTTCTCCGCCGGGGCCGCGGGCTTCGCGGCGCCAGGGCCCCCGAGGCGGACGGACACGCAGGAAGAGGGAAGAGAGGTCGCAGGAGGAGCCGAGAAAGAGAAGGCGAGAGGCAGGAAATAGTTTCCTCATTTATTATTTATATTTAGGGGACAGACAGGGCGTTTAAGGAACAGTGCGGCTGCCGACCTCCACTCAGGCGGCTCGGACACCTCAGTGTCGTGCTCGGGCATTAAAAGTTAGCGCCCTCCGCCCCCGCGCGCCGTCCGTCCGTAACAGCGAACTTAATAATTGCACTAAACAGGAGGAGGAGAGGATGGGGTTATCGGGTTAACGACGACGGTTACTTCCCCGGATACAGGGTCTTGCCACGTCAAGGGGCCGCCGTGGAAGTTGCGCGCCAACACCACATTGGCCATATAAAATTCATCCCTCGGCCCCTCTCGTTAGAAATACATTTTAACATCGGACGACTGTTGGATTTACTTCAACATGATCCATATTCATTTTGCATCAAGTCAGTTTGAGCGTCTGGGCTCTACCGCTCATCACTCCCGGCGAGGTGTACAGCAAACATAGACAGACTTAGTGAGCTGGAAATATAGGAGTGATGAGCTCCAATCCCCCCATTGGATAGAAGAGTAGAGCCCAACAGGTGGATGCAGGGGAGGTGGAGGCAGCGCAGCAACACGGGTGGGGCAGGAAGGATCGGCTGCTTAAATAGGCCGGCCAAATAAGGGCGTGGAAGTGTGTGGCGCCGTCGAGTTGTCTAACCAGCCGGCATCATGAGAACTATAACCGATACAAAACAACAATCTGGGATATTTCAATCGTTGAGGGCAAAATGTCGCACGTGGTTTTTTAGCCTGAGATCCAGACTCCAGTCCCCTGTGCCGAGGGAGTGATCGGTAGAAGCGCGATTGATGTGAGTCGAGGATTGGTTTTCCTTCTATTTTAGGAAGCGTCATTATTTCTCCCTCTCCCCGCTCCGTCCATTCCTCATGCTGCGCGGAACAGATAATCATCCTGTTTGGAGCCGATCACGTCGAGAGAGAGAGGAGACGGAGGAGCGGCAAAAACTAAGAGGAGGATGGGGTGTTTGACGAGTGCCATTATTTTCTTTTTCGCCTCGAATTTTGACAAAAAAAACCCCCAAAAAACCTGAGATGCAGCTCTTGCAGGTGAAAAACATGATAATGTATGTCATTTGAAATGATTAAAATGACGTATTATAATTGTATCGTGGTTAAATATTAACTTTTAATTGCTCTTGGTATTGGAATTGGCCTTACCAAGCTGCAATGAATGAACGCCGCTGCACAGGAAGAAATGTGATTCACGAATCACAAATATCAGGAAGAGAATTATTACGGAGGAAGTCGAAAGGCTGGATGGCGATGTATGGATTTAATTTCGATAGTGTGATATTTCTTCTGTGGAAATATAGACGATAGACATCCTTATCAAATTATCGATATTGAGGTATTTGTCAAAATCTGTGATTGAAGATATTCGATTTCGCCACTGATAATAACTGTGACCAGGAATGCCTTGGTGAGTAATGTTGTAGTTTATAATACAATGCTGTTAATCTAATTTGTTAGCGTATTTCACCTTGGTCACTCCCAAATTGGACTCAGCCGTGCTCCTTTTTTTTTTACTGGATTGAACAGAGAACGCCTGAATGAAGTGTTTCTTAATTTCATTTTAATTTCATTTTCCAGTGGCCTCGGCCTCAGAAACGGCCGCCTCTATCGATCCACCTCCTCTGAGCCGTCTGTGTGGTCCGTGTGATCTTCGTGAAACATTTTGGAAAGCTTTAGCCCGATTCTGATGAAATCTGGACGAAATATCTGGACGAAGAAAAAAAATAAAATGCCTCGGGGTGGTGGGGGGGGGGGCTTAAGATTTTGCCATTCAGTCAAGGCCCCACTTTGGCCTGTGAGTTACCACCGATTATTTATTCCGAGTCTTTTTAAACCGATCGCTGAAGAGTTTGTTTTCTTCTCCCTGAAAACGAGATCTAGATGCTGGTGCTAAATCCTATCGGCGAGCCTTCTATTCATCAATGCCCAGGCCGCCTTTAATTGTGCCCCTCGATGATAAATTCCCTGCGGCTTGATCACCTTAATGCGCAGACGATAATTTGATACACAGGAGTCCATCTCCTCATGGATGAATAATTAATTCCGTTTTGTTGACTGTCAGTCGCCGCCGCGAGGAACGAGCCCCGCCGCCGGATCCTGCTAGGATATGTCGGAGTGATGATTCTCCCGGCGCGCGGTGGAGATTATTACCTGGCCAACTGTCGTGGGTGTACTGCGGCTTCCGTCCTTCCATGCGTGCGAAACCCACGCTTGCACTCGCGTCCTGATACATGCACAAGTGAGCAAACGGTAGCCAATAAAATACTAACAAAACGATTATTCTTTCTTAAGTGCATTTTAATTAATTGGCAACTGACATTTTGTACAATGGTTGAAAGGTATAACAGGTATGCAAATTCCGAAACACTGTCGAAAGATACAGCCCTTAACATGTTAAACAGCAGAAACGTCGCAGAAATGAAACAGTACCGACCCGGACACACACAAATAGAATAAACGTTTCACAAATCTGAAATCGGGTTTGAAATGCTCTTCAGGCTTCTTATTATAATCTAGTCCCGGTTTGACTACTGTATGCACTTCAGAAATTGGAAAGGGGGTTTTAAATGCCGTTGAATATCAATACAATTACACAAACCATGCACGCTGTGTTTTGAAGTTTAGCCATGTGCCAGTTATGTCTGTCAGGGGAGGAGGGGCAGGAACTCAGGAGGTGGAGTGGGTCATCTCATTATCTGAAGATTGCCGGTTTGATCCCCGGCTCCTCCTGCCAGCGTGCTGTAGTGTCCTTGAGCAAAACACTAAACGCCTAATTGCTCCTGATGCATAATCACTGTATAAATAAGTCCCTTTGGACAAAAGCATCAGCTAAATGATGATGTGAAGACCCAGTATGTGCTTTCGGACAACGATTCTCTGGGGTTCAGCATAAGGGTTGTACCATGTGAAAGCTCCATGTCTGAACTTTCGACTGCTTTTCTCCACTGTTTTATGGAGGCTGTTACTTATCGGAGGTGGGTACACGGTAAATCCCCCTGCCCAGAGGTGGGCATACATCGTATATACCTGCGTATACTCACCACTACACCGCTGCTTGTGCAACAAAAAAAAAAAGCATCTCCTCCAATCCCCAGTTGCTCTCACTCTGCAATAATCCTTCTTTGTTTCACCGGCTCTCTTGTTCTTTTTGCACCTCACATTGATGAATTAAAGTCTCACGGCGGGCCATAAAACAAGTAGAGGAGCAGAAGGGTCCAGAGAATGCCGGGATGTTTTGGTCGAAAGAGAAACTACTTCAGCTGAAATTGAGCAAAACTCACGTGGGGGGAAGAGAGTGGAGGGGAATTCTGATTAATTTTCAAGTAGGGGTGTGAGACCCATGAATAGTTGTAATTGTCATGATGTTGGTAAATGGGTAAGTGCCCCATGGCCTGCACCACCTACGGCCTGCCAGCTGCACGAGCAAATTGCTCTCCTGGAAACGGCAGCAGATGTGCACGAGTGCTTTTCGCGTCAGTGTTTCCTCGTGTGTGGGTCTGTTTGTGTGTACGACATAGACGGATGGATGGATGAGGAGAATGAGGGAAAGACATGGGACGAAGAAGGGAAAACACTGCGGCAGACTTTACGATCATCGCAAAGGAGTAAATGGTGCGATACGTTGCCTTAAATATTCACCACTTGTTTGTGAGTAATAAGTCGTATTTGTTGTAATTCTGACCAGAAAATGATCCGATTTTCCTCTGAAATGACTCCCTTTGGACATGGCAGCATCCACATTGCCACCCGCGGTAAGTCACTTGTCATGTGTAATGTACCCCTTTGACGATAACAGGGGCATTCTGCCTGTGCCTGTTCACTCCGTGGACATTTATAATGATTCCCGATTAGTTGCAATAAAACATACAAACAAAAAAGCCCCTTTTTTCCCCCTCAAGTGCCATTCACCTGCAATGCACTGAGGTAAAGCTGATGAGTCAAAGGGAGAGCGTCCTTTTGGGACTGAATGAGTCACTTGACGGGCGCTCACGCACGCCAACACCGCGGGTCAGGATTGCAGGGAATGCGGTTGTTTGTCGGCCGTTCGCCATCGTTTTACCTTTGAAAACAGCTGGCAGGGGGCTGCAAAGGGTTTTGGCACGGCGAGGGAAGCCGGCGCCGGGTCTGTTTATCTCACCGGTCATCCTAACACGAGCGAAAAAGGGCAACGTTTTCACCAGCAGCAGAAAGTTTTTCGACTTGGAGCACGCGACGGCGGTGGCAAAAAAATAAATAAAATCATACATTTGAGACAAAATTTTAAAATTGCGTAACGCATCTGCGAAAGAAAGGAATATACTTCTGTCCGTTGCTTGTTTGTCCCATTACAAAAATGTTAATGTATTTATGTTGTTTCACTGTTTATGGCTGTTCGAGGGCGTCGGGTGCCACTTTGGATCACAGACCAGCTCATTGAAGGATTTAGGCACAAACACTACATCACCATACGGGCGATGACAAATCCCCATTCAACCAAGCACTCGTGCCATTGGAGGTGGGCGGAAATTGGAGCCAGGGCCGTCCCGACGCACGAGGGGACTAAGCGGCCGCTTAAATTGCTGCTGAGATTTTGAACACTTCATTTCCTGCATTCTGGTGATTTTTTATGCAGCACTTTGTGCCCTTTCTGCATCAATTTATGGCGAAATGTCTTTATTCATGAAAAGATAAAAGTCCTCTGCTTTCTTGGATGTTTTTGTGGAAAATCGACGCCTATAACACCATAAATATTCCACTGGCTACAGTAGATGCGTCAAAAAACAAGCCTCGCTCATTATATTATATCATATAAGTATATTATAATTATATAAAGTCATCTTTGTTTTCCTCTGTGTAAGAGTAATAACCCCTTCTCAGGCTTTTATGTGCTCATAGTCACGCAAATGAATCTATTGAATCGTGTCCCAAAGTACGATCGCCCTTTTTGAAAAGGACTTGTTCCTGGGTTTATATTTCTGTAATGAAAATAAGCTTCTGTTCCATAAACTCGGTGCTGATAACAGCCTGACATCATTTACATTACCATTTTGGGCCTTTGCTATTATATGTTCCAATATCATGATGCCTTAATTAGCTAGTTTTATATTAAGAGTTGTTGTTTTACTTGTACAAATTGCCTGCTGCTGAGTATAATAGTTGATAGTTTTGTTTGTAAAATAAACTCATTCTGCTCCATCACCTATGGACTCATACTATATGAAAACTTCCCCATGCAGGAGCGCTGTATTTTGGAGCTGGAGCACAGCCGCCGCCACCTGGCCCTGACACTTCCCCAAGTGCCGGTGTCAGTGATGATCTTGTCACTGCACATCCAGCTCTGCAATCCACCTCCCCATTCGGTGATAATACAGCAGGTGAGTTTCCAACAAAGGGTCATTTCCCCAGGTCAATATATTCACGGATTCATGGACAAACCATGCCCTTTGTGATATCTATTTTGTTACTGACGGACATTACCTTTTAATATGACATTTTGACGTGGCTCAGTTTTATTTTTGTTTTCACTGCACCCGCATCCACTGATCCTACTGTCCCTTCCGTGTCTGTTTCAACCTCAGCTGATGTGGCTGCCCCTTTGTATTTGCTTATTTTGCCGCGGAATATCCCGGGAGGAATATTTTGTATTTTGAATTACTCATTTCCTATTCCGATGGCTTCCGAGGGCCTTCTACTTCTGTGGTCATCAATGTCATATCCACTCCCTCAGCGCCTTCCAGCCCACACCATGGATCAGCAGCTCCTCCGCTTGACCCCGCTGAGTGGTCATCTCTCCCGTCCGACTCAGAAAGGGCTGATCTGGTAAGCAGAGGCCCACTGCCTAATTACTTCACATTCCCTCAAAAAACATGATGGCCGAAGCTTCCACTACTATTACACTTACGGACAATTAATTAACGGGGGTGGGGGGGGGGGGGGGGATCAAGGCTCACAAAATCTGGCTCACTTATTTAAAAATGAGCGATGCCGTCTACTGCTTCTGCTGCAAACTGTTCGCCAGAAGGTCCACAAAACCGGCAACGGAGGGACAGCGGGATTGGGTCAATATAGGTGCAGTGCTGAAACAGCATGAAAACAGCCCTGTTCATTGCAACAACACGGTGAAATGGAGGGACTTTGCCTTCCGTCTTTCAAAGGGGAAAATTTATCGATGAGACAGAAATGGCGGAAAAAGAATGGTCGGAGAGGTGTTCTCATGCGCTTCATTAGTATTATTCGGTCCTTGGCAGAAAGGAAACTGGCACTCAAGGGGATCCGTTGATACATTACACCGGGACAACAATGGGGGCTTTCTGAAAGAAGTGGAACCGATGGCTAAATTTGATCCTGTTTTGAGAGATCACGTGAGACGAATCGACAGTGGAGCATATCATATAACAATCCGGAATGAGCTGATTAGCTGCGTCAGTGATAAAATAACCGGACCAGAAAACGGTGGCAGAATGCAAAAAAGATCCTAAATATTGTCACCAAGAACAGAACAGTCTGTCCTCCTGTGCACTGTAAGTCCTGGAAAGGCAAAACACCAGAGATAAAGGAACACTTCTTGGGATTTCTCACAGCCCCCAAATCTACTTACCGACGCTTGTCCACACACGTTCTTTTTGAACAGGCTTGAAGAATTGAACATCCCTTTCCAGGACTGGAGGGGACAATCTCACCACAACGGCGCAAACACGACGGGCAAAAGATAAAGGTGTGCAGGCTAAGCTGTTGGGGAACAATCCACGTGCTTAGGTGGACGTAAGCACGCACTTAGGTTGAATGCGCCTTGTGGAGCACACACACCTTGAATCGAACGGCTTCAGTTGCTGCTAAAGCGTCCACGACAATACGTGTTGACTTCCCCTCCAAGGCGGGCCATCTTGAAGACGCATTGGGACCGTGCAGTGTTCTTTTCTTTCATAGATGAGATGGGGCTTGGATTCTTTTGTTGGTTTTTATTTTCATGGCAGTTCTTGAGCAAGCAAATGGAGGGAATTCTAGTTTTAATGTGCACAGTGAGATTCTAAGCTTCGTGTGCAGTCACAGTCCGCCGGGAATGTCCGGAGTTCTTTGTGTGTATGTCTCTTATATAGTGTTAGCTCCTCCCTGGAGGATGGGCAGTGTTCGATGGGCAGTTTTCCCGGAACTTGCAGGGCGTATTTATCTTGACAACCGTCACACTCAAGTCCTGGAGTGTAGCGCCACGGGAGAGCCGGGTTAACAGTACGGAACCTTTAGGCCACCGGCTACACAAGGTGGGAGAAGCTTTGTGAGAAGTCAAGGGAAAGGGCTAACGACTCCACGGCGAAGGTTGAGGCCCCCTCCCTCGCTCAAGAAATTGGACGATTCCGATTTCAAATTCTGCGGCGCGGTCGGGGCGTGACGTTTTCTCCGGCATTAACGCAACCAGCAAGCTCCTTCAGTCAACCGGCACGCAGCTCGATGTTGCAGCGTGCCTCATTCAGAAAAAAACAATAAATAGAGAGAAAGAAAGAAAATGTAATCGGTCACAGGACAACTGTTTTTTTAGGATGCACAGGTCCCAGCAAAAGAGATTTTGACACAAATGGACACCGAGGCGGTGCTGAAGGGGTAGGAGACGCCGACCACAGTAAGGCACTTTGCCAAGAGGCAGCTGAGGAGCTGAGGCAATGAAGAGATTGGAAGTACGATTCCAGATGATTATTTAATGCTGTGGTAGACTGTAGAATCCAGAGTTTGGAGGACTGTTTTCAGTCTCCGGGGGAAGTTCGATAGGTTCAGTGACTCGTCTAGTAATCGGAAGATTGTCGGATCGATCCCCGGCTCCTCCTGGTGGCATGCTGATGTGTCCTTGAGCAAGACACTTAACCCCTTAACTGCTCCCTGGGCACCACTATATGGCAGCCCACTGCTCCTAGATATGTCAGTTACTAGGATGGTGAAAGCATTCCATTGTCTCAGTACTTAGTTGAATCAAATCTAGAGACAACTTCTCAGCTTTAGCCGGCTTGATACACGGACACCGAGGGACCAGTGGAAGCATCTTGGAGACAAGAGATGGAGAGCCTTCCAGAACTCCCCCAAGCAAAGATGACCACATTTCAGCTTCTCACCTCTCAAAATGAGATCTGCGGGTTGGTCCCAAATCTTTGGCTGTGTCCTCGGATAGCCTGCACTCTCCCTGTGACTGCAGAGTGGAGCTTCTCCAAGCTCAAATTGATCAGGAGCCACTTGAGATCTTCCATGGCACAAGAAAGACTGAGTGGACTTGCACTAACTAGTATCAGCAACAAAGTGAGCCATCAGACCTCTTAATGTTTGTATGAGGAAGAAATAAGTAGAGTAAATGTAGTAAATAGTTTTCAAAAATATTTTTTCAGCTTTATATTTTATTCTTGAACCGTCATTGGTATCTTGTTAAAGGTTCCTCTGTTTATTTCATGTCATTATTAAGTAAGTGCTTATTAAATATTGTCTGTTTTTTACATTTGCATTTATCTTTTTGATACGAAGGAAACTTTACTGAGGGAGGCACTGTTTGTGTAAGTTATTTTGAGTTTAATTGTAGTTGATTGTTGTTCTCCACTTTTGCACCTTGCAATTTTTTTTTAACCAAAAGCTATTAAAGCGTTTACAGTAAATGCATAGTCTGCTGGTTAATTTTGTCCCATTTCTGTGCACCACGTTCAGTATGCCACTCAAAAACCATAGAGGGGTAAAAGCACGCCGTGATGTAAGCAACACAGCTATAACAACCAATTCAACTGATAATGGGTGCATTAGATTTACAGTAGGTGTGCCAATGATCAAGCATAGTTAATAGTATTGGTGGCGCCGAGGCGGTGGGGGGCCCCCCCCAAATCAAATTCTGCTTAGGCCTTGGGAGTGCGCACAATGAAAACAGAGAAGAGAGGGGGTGGAGGGGTTAGGGTTAGGGTTACCCTAACCCCTAACCCTAACCCTAACCCTAACCCTAACTCTGCATGACGGGGGAGACAAACCTGGGCCTCTGGAGCCACCCTGCTGGCGCCCCAGAAAATGATCATAGCGTGTGGATAAATGGTACATCACAGCACTGTTTTAAGAAGGTGCCATGTTGATTTGTCATCCTCGGCGACGCGCGGTCGACGTGCATAGACTTGAGCGGTTGAGGACAAGTTCTACCTCTTGGAGGCGGCAACATCTGGCATCGTGAGGGGCGTTCTAGGTCTGATCACAGAAATGTCATACCTCGTTTACGATTAGCATGGATTTCGAGACTTGAATTGTTAGGGCAATTTTGAGTGGCGGTGTGTGTGTGTTCTCCGCTTGCCCTGGGTTTGAACAACAGCGTCTGGGGCAGGCGAGGGGGGCGCGGTTGAACCACGGTGGGCGGGTGACAGCGCCGGCTTCATTCCGTCCCATTGGTGCCGATTGGCCCCACCCGGCCGCGAGAGATTTCATATGCGTGGTTTGTCTTGCAGGGAGGGGATCGCGTGGAGCAGTAGAGGAGACCCCGCGGACCAAACCCACGGACCCCGACGCCGATTAATGCTCTACTGCTTTATGTTCCCCTTTTGTCCGGCGAGCCTCTTTTTTTTCCCACCTTTAATAAAACTCCCGCCCTGTCGGCACCTCAACTGCCCGAAAGCCTCCGTCTCCCTCCCTCATCCCGTGCCTGTGGGTTGGGTCACCCACAGGGTCAAATTTAGAAATGCGGCTGTGAGGTTTTTTCTCGTCGTTCTCTCCTCGCCCGGTGGCCGCCATGCGGGTTTTTTCGGCTGGTGCACAGTTTCGCTCTGTCTTTGTATTCTATATTTAAAGAGCTGAACTGGGGATAGGGAGAGACAGAGAGAACAGACAAATGAACACCAAACAAAGAAAACCCACTCACAACTTTTGAGTCTGTCTGAAGGCTTTATTGGTGGAGGTGGTCCATACACTCACTCACTCACCCATTCCCTCCCTCACTCATTCACAAATTCCCTTACTCACTCACTCATTAATTCCTTCACTTTCACTCTCCAACTCACCCATTCCTTCACCCATTTCCTCACTCACTCACTCATTCATTAATATCCTCACTTTCACTCTCCCACTCACCCATTCCTTCGCTCATTCCCTCACTCACTCACCCATTCCCTCCCTCACTCACTCACTCAGCCATTCCTTCACTTTTACTCACTCATTCACTCACTCATTCACCCATCCATCCATCCATCCATCCATCCACCCACCCATTCATTCATTCATCCATCCATTCATTCATTCATTCACTAGTTTACTTGCTCATTCCTTCATTCACTCACTCACTCACTCATTCCTAATCACTCACTTACTTACTCACTCACTCATTCCTACTCACTCACTCACCCACTCACCCCTTCCTTAACTATCACTCATTCCTTCACTCACTCACTCAACCATTCCTTTACTTCACACACCCACCCACCCATTCCTTCACTCATTCCCTCACTCTCTCACCCATTCCCTCACTCACTCCCTCACTCATTCACTCACTCACCCATTTATTCATTCCTTCACTCATTCAATCCCTAGTTTACTTGCTCATTCCTTCACTCACTCACTTACTCATGTATTCAAAGATCCCGTAAAAGATCCATCAATCACAGAACCAGTTGCCGGGAGAAGCGGAGGCAGCTGAACAGGGTCCAACGCGTTGTGACCTTTCCTTTTCTGCTCTGTAGACGTGTGAGAGGATGAGACACCCAGTGCCGCTCGAACGCAGGAAACTCATTCTCATTCTTTTAAAATGGACGACGCCGGAAAAATAAATAATTTGAATATTGAGTATCGAGTCACGAGTGTGGTTTCCCCGCCTTTCGAATATGCTCCGGACTAATAAATGTGTCGGCGCTCAAGCGGCCCTCGGCCTTTCCAGAGCCCCGCAACCGCAGATTCGGCCGCGATGCATCGACATTTGAATTGGTGGTAACGAGTCGCGGGTTTCAGGCGACGACAGAAAAAGGAGCGATCCAATCAGAACACCTTTGGATCACTGTTATTCCGAAACCACAGGAAATCACCGCGGCGTCGAGGTGCACACTTTGAACATTCCGAACGGCGGGCTTCTCCGGCAAATAGCGCAGTGCAATTTCGCCGATTCTTCTTACGCTCAAACATGTTTCTATAATCAAACCTATTTTTCTAGTATTATCCTGGGGGATTGATATCAAGTCACTTCGTCCCTGTGTTTATATGGACATGTACAGACGGGAGCAATACGCCCACTCACGCTCCAGCCGCTGAACGAATGGTGAGACGTAAAAGCCGTAGCCGGTGTGTTTGCCCTCAGCCACGCCACTGCGCCGGCGCCGCTCGGCCGCCTCGCCGCCCGTCTATCGACTCCTCTCTACAAAAACCAATGACCCGTTTGACGGCCGTCGAGCCGTTATTGACGGCCCTCCCGGCCTCTTCCGCCGAGACGTATTCACCGGGCGGCTTCTCCTCCGCGCGCGCCCGCCGACCGCGGTGGCAGGTGCGGACGCCCACGTCAGCGATTCCGTCGATGTGCGGGGGAGGGGGAAAGCGTTTGAGCCGCGCGGCCGTCATCGGTGTTCTCCGGTTGGCATTGATCACGGGAAGTTCCGAGGACAAACCGACCCGAAGCAAAGGGCATTTTGGTGGCCTGCGTCGAGTTGCTCCAGACAAACTGATTTCCCATCACTGCTTCAGGGGTCATGTGCCACGTGTTCACTGGGTATAGTCGGTCGTCAATTCGTATACATTTTGTTTTGCACATGTACAAGGTTAGAAGTCTGTTTGGTGCTAGTATGTTTGCCGTGAATCCGCTACCTTGGTTTACCTAAAAAAATTACATCTCAATGTCGGTTTGAGGTTAAATCGAAACAAAGCGATCGATGGGGCAAAAGGATCGCCAAAAGAGTGGTTTGCTGCGCGCGGCAAAATGACGAGGCGGCTCGTTCTCTAGGAATCAGATTAATCTTCGCGACCCAATATATTACCTCAATGGCGTGTTTCAGCCATGCAATTCAAGTCATTTAACACGGGGAACCTTTGGTACAAGCCAAGGTAAGGCGCTGGCTTCTCTCGCTCTCTCTCTCGCGCATTCTCTCCTTTCTCCTGCCCCCAAGCTCCTTTCCCTCACTTTTCTCCAGCGTTCTGTCTCTGACTTTGTTTTGCTTCTTTCTTTCTCTACCACACACACGCACACACACACACGGGCACACACACACACACACACACACACACACAAAACTGCACTAACTGGTCGCCCTTGATGCGTCTCATAAAGAGACGCCGGGAGTCAAAGCAGCCAGTAAAGTGTAACACACGTGAAAGTAACAACAGATGGCCGGGCTTGTGTTTGCGTCCTGACTGAATGTGACAGAGGGAAGGACGCGGTGGACACGAGGCGCACTTGTGCCGCGCATACGCAAAGCGCCGCCAAATATATGCGCTCGCACGTCGCATGTATAAAACAAACAAAAAAAACAAAAAAAAAAAAACAAAAAAAACGGGAGCGCGGACAACCTGCCGCTCGGCGTCGACAGGCGGACGTGGCCGCGGCAGACCCAGCAGGGGGCAGGAGCGGCCCGGGCACCGCACCGGAGGCGTGGGGGAGGAGAGGGGGGAACGGGAGCAGCCCGAGCTCGCCGCCGCACAAAGGGCTGTTGAGCGGGCGGACATCAGCGGGGGAGCGACGGCAGATGCCTCCAGCTCTAATGACGAGAGGCGACGCAGATGCTGCCGGTGACGGTGCAACTGTTGCGTCTCCGTCTCGACGCGCGCCAGGGGGAGCGATCATTTCGCCCGGAGTCCAACCGCTCGGCGAAGGGTTGATTTTTTCCCTCCTCCCTCGATGGAACCGCCGCTCTCGTTTGGCCGTGGACGGCGAGGGCGACGGCTGAACGCTGGAGCGTGACCAAACACGAGCACTCCACTGAATTATGTAGAGTGAATTATCCCACCCGCAGCCCACTCCCTTCCCCGCCCTTCGAATATGCTCTGGACAAATAAATATTGCAAGGACCGTGAAAAACACCTTAATGGCCCCCCCGTCTGTTCTCAAGTGCCCCCCCCCCCCCCCTCCTCCCGGCTTTCCAGGGCGCTGAAATGCAGATTTAAATACATGAGTCGCCAGCGGCGTATTTCCAGCCGATGACCCAAAAGAATGAGCAATCTGATCCGGACGCGGGGATGGCCGTCAGATCACAAGTAATCATCGCAACATTTTTCAAGTACTCGGAACACATACGGTGTGAATTTAGACCTTAATGATGTAGACACAGAAATGTAAACATTCAGAACTTTGTGCTTCCCTGTGGAAAATAGTTTGTGTAAATGGTCATTGAAATGATTTTTGACCAATTGACGAATTAAGTAAAGATGTTACTATAATAAAGACATTCTAATATAGTATCTAATATAACTAACGGTGATGACAATTACTTTTGTTCCAATGTGATTACGATGACATGAACCCGATTACATGTATTCAGTAACTACCCAACTCGGGTAAATGGGCGTGATGAAAACGTGCTCAATGAGGCAAAAAGCTGCCGAATGAATAATGGATCATCAAATAAATAAGGGATTGAAATGAGATCGTTGATTTAAATGCCAGCATGCTATAAAATCCGCTGGGGAAGGGGGCGGGGGAGAACCCAAGAGAAAAATATATATAACCCAGAAAATACGCCCATTTAGAGCGTGCCGCTGCCCTATGTTTCAACATAAGCAAAACGGAAGAAGTTGACGAAGAGAGACGAACAAATAATCTTAAATGCGGCGAGATGAGAGGTTGCCCTCGTCGTTTTCGGGGCGAGAGAGTTTAAGTCGCAACTGAGAACGGCTGGGGGAACATCACGTCCCACCCCCCCCACCCCCGCTCGCCGAGGACCTCCGGGGCTCAATTATCTCTTAGTACTGTACCTGCGTTTCATTATTACCTCCCTTATCCCTCCCTTCCTTTCCCTTTTAAATCCCAGGTCACTTGCTTTAATAGGGCTCCCTCGCGACCAACTGGAAGACAAAGATTAAAAGGGACATACGCAGGTTTTGAGTTCGGCCAAACACTGAGTTGATTTCCGCTTCTGACTTTATCGGACGGAGCAGCCATTCGTTTTAAGCTCGCTTCACACCGAATCCGACAAACGACAAGAACAGACGGGAAGTCCATTCATCCCCGTGGAGAGTGGGATTCAGCATGTGAGGAGTGACACGTTGCGGTGCGGAATTTCCACGTCGAGGCTCCATTTCGTTGGGCTTAAAACTAAGTCAATAAGTCAGGTACATAAAATAAGAATGTTATCAACGTTAATTATCATTATTGTTGGATGTCGCTATAATCACTTTCAATAACTCAGTTCCGATGGCTTCAAGAGGGGAGGAGCCGGACGAGCGGGTGCGTGTACGGATTCGGTGTGAAACAAGCTTCAGTCTCGCGGTTTTGCGCAGCTCATTTGTCCAATCCGAAACTCCAGTCCGTAGCCGAGTGTGTCCAGCTTCATTCCATCCCAGCCCATAAATCACCAGCGTGCACAGAACAGCCGGCCGCTACGTCGTACGGTAAATAACTCTCCGTCACACCCGGCGTACGAGAGAGTGTGTCTTCCCCGTCTTCAATTTTCCAATTTGGTCGGAGAGAGAGAAAGAGAGAGCTCCTTTTGCTGTGAACCGCGGCTCGTTAGTGTAGCTTTAACAGAGGTGGGGGAGGTGATCGGGCGAAAGACAAAGGTGTTGTTTATACTGTACCGGGTGCATTTTCTGTATTTCCAATTCATCTCAAGGTCTAGGTCTCTTACGCAACGCCGCCACCGCTCCCGCACTCATTCCCTTCTCTCTCGTGCTCTCTCGCTCTCTCTCTCCCTCTCTCTCTATCTCTCTCTCTCCCTCTCCACAGCAGCCAGTGTCTAACTGTCATCTGTACTCATTAAATTCTGCAGCTGGGAACTTAGTGACCTGACACCCACAATGTGTCTGTTTTATCAAAATAAACTACCATAAGTAGGCAATATATTGGCATGTTACACTCGGCTGCATGTATAACATTCAGGCACCAGGTGATACAACTACAAAACAAGAGAAGACTATATTCTTTACCACAGATGGTGGTAGAGCCTTCGGCGGATGTGAGCCCCGTCAGATCCGCATTGCAAACAAATACTCATTCAAATATTGGCTATTAAAAGCTGACCCCGTACAAATACATTTTGTCCCGAAATGTAAATGAGCCGATACGACCGGTTAACCCGCCCGACGACAGGATGAACAACAGACGGAACAACGGAAACATCCCAGTGTGTCAACGACCACCAAATCTTTGGAGCGATAAACGCCAAAGAATATCGAGTCAGGGCTCGTTTTCAATTGGACTTTTGCGACGCCATTGCGCCGGGACGGCTGCACCACATTGGATCCGACGTCATCTCTTCAAAATTGCCACTAAAAATAATTTAGAGAGAAAGAAATGACAAAACGGATTCCGTTGCACCCGATCGCAATTTCGCCACGGAATACCCATAATATTAGGCGGGACCTTGATATCCGATCGCGTTTAAGTGTCGTGTCAGGACACCCGGTCTGAGATCTGATCCGGCGCGTCCGATCGCAAAAGTCGCGCTGAAACGAGAAGTGTAACCGAGCCCGAAGACAAGATAGTAACAACTCCGAAATGGACTTGGAACGTTAGAGCGAAGCTCCGTGGTCCTCCTGCCTCTGCACAACTTTTTTCTTTTTACAGCTCGTTGCTTGTTTTTTTGCAGTCGTTCCTTTTTCCGTCAATGAAACGCGGATAACCACAGACGGATACTGCGCTTCGTCAACTTGGAAAAACGCAGACGCGCACGGGGACACACACTATCTCTCTGTGTGCATTTCACTCTCCCTCTCGTCTCTGAGACACACACACACACACACACACACACACACACACACACACACACACACACACACACACACCAAAGGCTGACTTCATAGGGTTGTGTGTGCCTGTTGGGATTCAATTAAAGTCAGTTAAGTGATGCTGGGATGACTGCTTCAGAGCCTAATGGCCTGAGCTTTACACATCTCCTCTTCTAGCCTATTATCTTTCATTAATAACACACCGCCTCCGGGGAGGAGGAGGGAGGGGAGCGCGCACAGATGCACGGACGGATGGATGGACGGACGGACGGACAGAAGAAGAGTGGGCAAACAAGCTGCGCCGATGCGGGCTCGACTCGATGCGGCGGCGCCCCTTGACGCTGTAAACAGCAACATAAATACCGAGCAGAAACATTTGATCTCGGGTTGCGTCACATGCTTAGGAAGTTCTTTTGGGGGGGCGGGGGGGAACATGCACGCGCGCTGTGGAAACACCCACGCGCTTTGAAAAGTCATTGCGGATAAATTACTGGAGAGGAAATAGCAACGGTGATCATACAGTATATACACACTGCGTGCGCTGAAATGTGCTGTATGTCTCCCCCTCTCATTCCGTCTCCCTGTCTCTCTCTCTTCTCTCCGCGCAATTACTGCAAACGCAACAGGGATCTCGAGAAAGACTGAAATCAAGACGGAGAGCCGCTCTCCTCCCGGTTCCGAGATCAAACAGGGCCACGTCTCGAGCACACTGAGAAGTTAATGTCAAATGAAAAGCCAGAAAGTGTCAAACCGGCAGAAATGCCAGCGTAAGAAATACAAAGTCTGACCATAAAGCGGGGCCTTTGTTTTCTCCTCTAGCTGTCATGGAGATATACATGGCCACGGGCCGTGAGCAGAGCTGTGATGACCTCCGTTGGATAAATCTCTTTTACTGCTGAAGACCAGTCAAAACGGCACTGTGAGAGGGCTATAACACACGCGTGCGACATAACACACACACAGGCACGCACGCACGCACGCACGCACGCACGCACGCACGCACGCACGCACGCACGCACGCACGCACACATTCTTGTATTGGTATCACAGTGAGGCCCGAGTAAATACACCTGGTACTAGTAAGTAAGGTGGTGACTAGTGAGTAAGGACCCATGTTTCTGGTGCACCGGTGCAACAAAAAAAACACACAAGTCTAGTCGAACAAACAAACACACACACACACACACACACACACACACACACACACACACACACACACACACACACACACACACACACACACACATACACACACACACACACACTCTCACACACACACACTCTCACACACACATGCACAGCGAAGATCCAGAGACTGTACAGCGCGGAGGAATGGAACTCATCTCACTGGTTGCCATGGATACATAAGAAACTCATTTACCTTCAAAAGACATGGCTACATCGCTAATAATGCACACACACACACACACACACACACACACACACACACACACACACACACACACACACACACACTTAGAGGAATGGACCACCATATGAGGAATGAGCAGAGATGGTTCTATTGTCAATGTGCCCGGGAGGAAATCAGCGTCTCTTTATTTGATGCCCTGGTATTTCTTCATTAGAAGAAAGCTGAAATGAAGGAGCTCTATGAACCCGACTCTCTCTCCCCCTCTCCCCCTCTCCCTGTTCATCCCTCCATCCCTGCAGTTGCTTTGTAATGAAGTCGTCTCCACACCAGAGATCTTAAGCCCCAGACGGAGACGGACGGAGGGGAAGGAAGGTACCGACGATGGTGAAGAAGCCACCGGGAGGGAGGAGGAGGAACTAGCTGTCAGAGATGCGGGATGTGTGTGTGTGTGTGTGTGGAGGCGAGAGGTGTTTTTAAGGTGATGAAAACACACACGCCGATGTGATGTGAAATAAGTCTATGCGGTGGCTAAAAGGTCGCTTACGGTTCAGCGGCAGATTTAAAAGCTCGCCACCCCGTCCTTCCATTTTCTTTTGGGCTTCGGCCCGGTCTCAAAAACACCATGGTGGATATATATCGCACGAACAGCAGGCGGATAAGCCAACGTCAGCACAACTCAATTTATGACGTCCATTGACACTCAATCCAGCACCCTGCGTTGGATGACCAATCGAAGTGTGGTCTCTCTCTCTCTCTCTCTCTCTCTCTCTCTCTCTCTCTCTCTCTCTCTCTCTCTCTCTCTCTCTCTCTCTCTCGCTCTCTCTCTCTCTCTCTCTTCCAGCTTCAGCGTTCATCACGGAAATATTCCCCCTGGGACTCATATGGAATTCAAATATGTATGCCTGTCAGTAACACATTTCCATATAAACGCAATTGTCACTTGAAAGAAAGATATTTTAGAGTGTGTGCAAATCAGGGTATACTGTATATGGTGCATTAACCCAAGAGAGAACACCAAAAAAAAGCAAGTATTCTTTACAAAGAATGTTCAAATAACTGGCATATTTTTAACACAACTTTTTGTCACAGGGAACTTTTCCTTATATTATTTCCCCCTCGGTCTCTTGTATGTCGCCTTGTTCCCGGCACTCCTTAACCTCATGAGCAAATAACGTTTTTTTACGGTTTTTTTTCACTTCCATAAAAAAAAAGTTTTAACGTAAGAAAGTGGGAGCTGGAAGAAAAAGCTTTTGACAAAGTAAAACGACATAAATAAGGAACCTGCCCGAGTTTGCCTATTTTATTGGCTGGCTGCACACACTGACCATTTAATAGTGGTGGGCGGTCTCGAAACAGGGTGTCCGGTCCAGAGTCTCCGTCTTAGGAGGAAACCCCTCACCCCCAGACCTGTGAATCTACGCCGGTGTCGTGCCAAAAAAGGGATCGTCTGCCAAAAAATATTTGCAGCATCTACCTCTTCACGCAAACGTTGTATGTCTAAAAACGACTTGGCTTCATTCATAAGGTTTATTGTATATTATAAAGATTACAGCCCAACCACTCCTTTTTACCTGTTGAAAAACATTTAAAGGGCCATTACAACTCATAAAATGCAGTTTTGCAGTCACTCACAAGGTAGGACTGCAACTCCTACCTTGTGACTGAAAGGTTGTTTATGACTCAAGACGACTTGGGTTTCATTCATAAGGGTTATATTTGACGCATTATAGCCCACAAAGCGGACGGCAACGTTTTTTGCGGACGATCACAATTTCGGCACGACGACGGCGACACGGGCTTCTCCCCGCGTCGGGGAAACCGGCGCCTTCCGCGGCGCTGATTGGCTTGACTCGGAAGGAAGGAAGGAAGGCAGGAAGTTGTCTTAATGTGTGCTTCTTTGGGTCGAAGGGGCGTGCGGGAGTTGCGAGACCCGCGGGCGGGGCCTCAGAAAGAGAGCGAGCGAGAGAGACGGAGACAGGGAGGAGGCGTCGGACTGTTTTCATTTGATGTTCCCCGTTTGGCCCGGGGGCTGTTGCTTTGTAAATAAACATACACCCCAGCAGCCGCTGATTAACCCTCATGGGCTGTCGCCTCGCCCCACGTTGTTCCCCTCCATGGCCAACACGCCACAAATCACCATGTAGTTGTAACTGACACCTAATGTGCTTAACACAGTGCACCGAGTACAGTCATCATCACAGCTATCGACAACCTTGCTGCTCTGCCTCTGCCTCTGCCTCTGCCTCTGCGGTGCCCTTCCTCTTCCTCTCACGGTGCCTCGACATATACCCTCCAAAGAGATCCTCTAAGTCTTTCACTCCGCCTCTCATTTCGGAGACCGCGGTGAGAGGACCCGTTCATTAGGCAACTCCAATTAAAATCGGATCAGCCCCGTGGCATACAGCGGCACATTCCGAGGCACATTAGACACTGAAAACAGCGAAGAAGCCGGGAATAATGAAGAGATCTTGTGAGCCGCCGTTGCTAACAAGCCTCGCTGCGAAACTCCAGGGAGAAATAACACACACACGCGGGCGCGCGCGCACACACACACACACACACGCGCGCGCGTGCGCATACACACACATGCACACAGTCACATATTCATGTAGAAAGGGTCGCTTTGCTGAACAACCGTTTCCTGCCTTAATGTGTCTCAACTTCTCTACGTCTCCTCACAACACGATGGAACAAAGGAGCTTTAAAGGGAGCTCCGTCCAATGATGCAATCACTGGCTCGCGCAGCACCGCCGTCCGGCGCCGTCCAGCACCTTGTCACGACAGTGACAAGACGGAGATCTACCGTTTTGCTTCTTTTCAGGCGTCAGACGGGGCCAAGTTTCAAGTACGCCGCCGGGGTAAAGCTGAAATAAAACGGCAGTAAGTGTCAAACGGGCAGAAATAGCAGCGCGAGAAAAACAAAGTCCGTCCATAACGCGGGGCCTCTGTTTTCTCCTCTGGCTGTCGCGGAGATATACACGGCCTTGGACAGAGCCGTGATGACCTCCATTGGATAAATGTATTTTTTCTTTTTTTTTACTGCTGAAGACGAGTCAAAACCGCACGATGAGAGGGCTACAACACACACACACACACACACACACACACACACACACACACACAGCCCGTCTTAAAAGCCATAATCTGAAAAGCCAACCTAAACACACAAAAGGAGGCGAGTGCGCCGCTGAGAATTTCCTTTAAGAGCGGAATCGTCAAGGTTCAAGGAATTATCTGAGGGTAGTTCGTCGGAAGGCCCGAAAAACCCTTGATAGCCTGTAACAGGCTCCGATTGATGTGAATGGGTGTTCCCGTTTCATAATTAACGTGGGATCGCATGATCGCGGCCGCCAGAGACGCGCCGGAGCAGCGCTTGATGTTCATCAATGACAGCCTCACATTTGGAGTGGAATCGTCTTCTCCCCGCAGGAGCCAGAAGCACACATTCGCTCCAGAAGTGCTCATACCGTGAGGCAGGCAGGCAGACAGACAAATAGATTTTTTTAACTGTAATATGATTTTCAGAGGTGAAGTTTTTCTTCTTTTTGAAAAAATATAAAAAAACACTCACCCAAAAAAAGCACTTTACTTGCTAAACACCGCTCAGAGAATGAATTTCTTTCACAACGTGTCGTATATGTATAACACCAGGTCTGTATAACTCATTAAAAATTTATAATATTGACATATTTATAGAATCGGGGACGTAACAAATACACAAGGATGAAGAAAACGATTGAAAAATATTCCAAAAGGTAAAACAAAAGAAATGACCTGTATTGAAATCTACTCGACAACAGTAACAAACTGCCCTAACTGAGTTACTTCCGTCGGCCCAATTATTTTTTTCAAATTAATTTCTATATTCTTTTTATCTTTAGTACCTGCTGTTTCGCGCTCGGCTGCAAACCCCGTAATATCCACAGGGTTGATGGATGAACCTGTATTTTATCTCACGTCTGCAGCTTCTCGTTCCGGACGCGGGAAAAAACCCGCACGAGCAGTTTTGACTAATTGGCGCTCGTCGAATCAGGCGGAAGTGGGGTGGGGGGCGGGCGGGGGTTTCAAGAGACCCACAAACGGAGGCGGAGTCACACTGACGTCCCGGCGGTGTCGAGACAGAGGAAGTGACATCAGGAATTCCGTCCCGTCCTTTGATGATCACATCATCACCCTTCGGAAACGGCGTGACGGCGTCGATCCGAGCGACGGGAGGCGAAGGCGAGGGCGGGGAACGGAGGGAGACGACGGAGGGGGGACGAAAAAAAAGAGTGATTGAAAGCCAGATTGAAGATGAGACTGAGTGAATGATGGTGGAATAAAAACAGACAGAACGATACGAGGCGGGTCCGAGGGAGAAATTAAGAGCGAAGGATGGACGGAGAGAGGAGCGACAGAGGAAGAGAGAGAGAGAGAGAGAGAGAGAGAGAGAGAGGAGACAGGGACGCAAAAGAGACGGGAGTCCGAGGACGATGAGTCGAGTGTGAGACAAATGAGATCGAGAATGAGGACGGCGGAGTGTGAAGCCTGGCGCGTGAGCGTCTGGGACAGCGGCGGGGATGGAGGGGGAGAGAGAGAGAGAGAGAGAGAGAGGGATGGAGGGGAGGAGAATAGACGGAGATACCGACAATTGAAAGAGCTGAGATCCTCCCTCCCCCGTCAGTCAGGGTGCGCCCGCACGCACGCACACCAAAGTGAAACCAGAGTTCTATACTTATGTAACACACCTGGTAAGTGAGGACCATTGTTTCTGGTGCACTTCTAAACCAAAGAAATTGTCCATTCAGAGATTGGTCCTCACAAGTACACTGTAAAAAAAAATAGTGTTAAACGGTAATTTAAAATGTCTGTTAAAAAGCAGTAAATGCCGTATGTATTATCTGCAAAGTTTACATCTATTACTGTCATTTCACAATAAATCCCCTGTCATTCCGTGAAATCTTTAACTTTGAACATATATTAGTGAATGGTGCGGTATATACAGTATAATTATAAGTTGTTAGAATAGCGTCATACACATACGCCTCTAAAGAATAGAATTCTCTTTAAAAATGATAAAGAAAAGCTCAAGTACAGTTAATTACTATTGTTTTTATAAAAAAGTACCATAAATCTAAGACCATTGTTGTTGTACATGTTAAATCAAATGACAAAAAATATGTCATTTTGCTTTGCAAATCCCCAAGTTTAAATTAACTGTCAGGAGTTTTATGGAAAAAAAACTGTCAAAATATTTTTTATATTCACATTTAGCACATTAAACTGTCAAAGTAATTGAATTTTCTTTCTCTGGATGCACTCTAAGAAATAAAAAATCAAATTTACTTAATCAAGTTATGTCAACTGCTCTCATGAAACTAGATTGAATGGTTAAAATATTAGAAAAGCAATCACTACTGTACATGCTCTTAGGCAAACCTCAATCAAACCGTCTTAATCTTGAACTAAATGGTACATCATACAGTGATGCTGAATTTACTTAACACAATTATGTTGAATTTACTGAACACAAATGAGTTGTATTCAAGTAGGATTTTGTTTATTGTACTTATCATAACTTCATTCAAAATTCATTCACAGTGAGCCCTGTGCCAAACAAAGACGGGCCAAAAGCCCTAATACGTAAAGATTGATATTTTGACTTTTTTTTTGAACATTACAACCAAGTAAGAAATCCCCAGGGTAAGCAAAACTGTATACTATTTGGTGCTTACCACTTTACACTTAAACAATACATAAATTAAAGAGAAAATACAAAAATCTACAAATAATGACTTCACTTCGTTTTGGTACCATTCCAAGTACTAGTAACTGCCATCACACATCTGCATCAGTTGTTTCTATGATCAACAGCTTCCAAGCGTTTAACTGCGGTCCAGGCGCTGGTCACTCTTCTGCCGGCCCAGTCGTCTCCTGGAGGAGAGGCGTGAAGGGGAGGCCTCAAACCCCCTGTGGGCTCTGCTCCTTCACGTCGGAAAACATACATTCCCGAGACCATTTCCTTTATTTTCCTCCTTGCGCCAGGATCAACACCCTCAAAATCGGGTAAGAACATGGTATTAATGAAAATCTCTTTAAAAAGGGAACTATCATTCATTTTCAGTATCAACTAATCTTATTTTGAAGTCATCTTCAAAATCGATTGTCTATTAAATGTCACAATGGTAAAAGATACCCAGAAAAATTTCCCAAAGCGTTGCCTTGAGGCGTTTTGTCCATCTAACAGTCCAAAACCCAAAGATGGTCAATTACAATGCAAAAAAACCCAAAAAGTAGTAAATTGTTATAGTTGAGAAGCCGGAAGTAACCATTTGTTTGGCATTTTGGTTGAAAAATGACTTTAGCATATAACCAAAATAGTTGCCATTACTTAATGAAGAAATCATTACAGCTTTTAATTAGAAAACTGGAAGATTTCAACTTGCATTGGCCAAATCAAATCAGCACAACATGCAAATACACCTGATGTTAAGTGATAAGACCCTGACCTAAAAAAGTGGCAAAGACACATATATCAGTAATAAATCCAAGTACAGAGCATTCCAAAGAACTATTTGTGCAAATTTGTGACACCAATACATAGATTGTCAACCAGAGAACACTGACAAGTTTGTTTTTACAATGCCCCATTCAGTACACATCTTGGTCACAATTCATTATCATAAAATAATGATAAGGGATCTTTGTCAATAATGTTTCGTTATGTTGTGATTTATATAAAAGAAAAGTAAATATTGACCAGATTAAGTATTTGTTGGGCTATGGTTCATACCGTATGTTGCGACGTACCAAGTAGTTCCTTTATGAAGCTTTCAGGATTTTCATACATGTAGACTGCGGCGGTTTTGCCTGCCACACGCCCACCAAGTGGGACATGGGATCCTATCCTGAGTGTATGTGGGGATGGGTTCGTTTTTCCTGCTGCTCGTTGACCAACCAACGGGCAACAGGTATGCAGCCACTCTGATCCCAATCACCTAGATCCAGGTCAGGCGTGGCTGCTCGAACCACAACATGCCCACACCACACAGACAAAGTGCTTTGAGGACATGTTATCGTGTTTCAACGGTGGGATCCTATGGGAGAAGGACAAACCTTCAATACAGAATATGCCATGTTCCCATTACCCATACACAATATTTGCTGAGGTAAAGAAACAGGAACAGGGAGGTAAATCAAACAGAGACAGGGGCAGAGCTGAGCATGATCAGGCTTATATTACATCCTGCTGTTCCCCCCTTCTTTCCGGGAAGTAATCCATTTGGGACATGAATGTGGAGAGCAGTGGAACAGTGGTGATGCGGGTGAATTCTGCATTTACATGAAACACGTTGAGAGTAATACATAATTAAATTGCAATTAAATTACCAATACCCCAGTACAGGAAAAATTGGTGCATTCAAAACTTTACTTAAGTAAAAGTATGCAAGTATTATCAGCAAAATGTACTGAAAGTATGAGAGGTAGAAATACTCATTGTGCAGATAATGGTCCTGGTCAGTGTTTTATTATTAGATGAGATGTTTTTGGATTAATACTACGGCTGCATTAATGTGTGTGTTGCATTTTACTGCTGTATGTATGTTTATGGTTGTGCTTATTTTAACTACTCTATAATACTGTTGGTTAGTTTATTCTACAGCAATGCATCAAATTCTCTAAGATAATCACATGTTTGTAGTGCCGTCCTGCGAGAGACGCGCATCTCTAAAAAAGTCAGCTTTTCATGAGCTCAGAAAAACAACCCCGTTTTCAGCTTTGTGACAATGCATTTTCCACGTAATCCCGCCGTGTTTAAAGGTGCAGTGTGCAATGCAATATAATATCATAATATATTATTATAATAATATTCATAGAAACATCTTAATTGCTGTGCGAACGCAGGAAAATAAGAATGGTCTTGTTTTTGTTACCTTAGAATGAGCCATTTTAATCTACATAGGGAGCAGGTACGCTTCACAGAGGACACTATGTCGCATGCCCATGTTTCTACAGTTGCCCAGAAGGGACAAACCAAACACTGGCTCTGGAGAGGAACCTTCACACTTTTCGTGAGTTTCCCGGCCACTGTCTCTTCCACGGAGGCCGCCACCTTTAAGTGAGTAGGAGAATTCAGAATCAGGTGGGTTGCCAAGTAGGTTTTCACATACAATCATTTGCCTTGGTGTTTTGGTGCATAACAATAAACATGGCAATAAAAAAATAAAAAGCAAGTACTGCAAAAGTCAAGAATCAAATATAAAATAAAAATATTTACAATTACTATACAAAAATGACAAATTACATTTTCTCAACCCATAAAGAAACTCAACACTAGAGTTTATATATAAAAAAAATATTTTTCAAATATGAATATACATGTTTTTTACTGGGCAGGAAGGGTGTGAATAAGTGCAATCTGAAAAGTAACTAGTCATTAAAATGACTTGAAATATAAGTTAAGTGGAGTGAAAAGTACAATATTTGCCTCCGACATGTAGTGGAGTAGAAGTAAAAAGTTAAATGAAATAGAAACATTAAAGTGAAGAACAAATACCTCAAATGAGTACTTTAAAACAGTACTGAGTAAATGTGCTTTTCCAGATGTCCACTTACTTTTGGCCAAGTTAACATTGCCAACTGAAACCAAATCAAGCTAAAATGATAAACTACAGAACAAATAAAACCCCTACAGATAAAGGTTGAAATTGTGCTTATTTTGCAACGGATTTGAACACCTTCAAGACCAACACAAGGGCGCATGACTTGTGTGTGAGCCAAGCTGGCGACCCATCAAAGTATACGGCTGATAGTACAAAAGTTTAAAGATACTCGTGGTCTGATGTAGTATTGGAGGGATCGCTTTGATTCACATCGCTTAATAATTCACAAACTGACCAAATAACCCAAGGATGGCAGTGGATTGAAGAGGGAGCATTTTTGGCGGCGAGCCCTCGAAAATGGGGTCCTCTACCCCACTGCGCATGTGCCCTGAAAGTAGGGAACATGCTTTGGTACAATCTTTATTCAGTTCACCTTTTTACGATTGGTTTATTGTCAAAAATACTTATGTAATGCAAACAACATCCATGTTTCATTGCTTAGCGTAACCGTACTTTAATGTTGTGTCATTCTTCATTTAAAAATTATAAAACTGTAAAAAAAGAGAATTATCACATTAAAGGAGGATAAAATTTGTCTGCATAACACTTTAAAATCAATGTGAAGTATAGTGACATTTCGCGGCAGTTGCCCAACATTTATTTTAATAAACTTATGCAATAGAATTAATTCTTTGACCGTGGCAATAGTTTGAAAATGTTTCACAATATTAATTAAAATGTACACCCCCACTCACTGATTCTTTTTTAAATGTAAAATGATAAAATATTTCTTTCTTTAGTCAAACATTTTCTTGTAATTTTAGATATTTTGTTAACTAATTATAATTAATTATTATACATTTTATGTATTTGATAAATCGCCGTAACAAACTAACTTGTGTCAAATTACAGAAAATGCTGTTACTTTTGTGAATGAAGAATAATTTATTTTTACAGTTACGTTGGTTCAAATTGTCATTTAAAAGCTGTTTCAAAAACAGATAATTAATGTATTCCATTTATACTGATTTCTTTTGTTAAATCCCATGACACATTTCAATAAACAGCTAATTATTGTGTTTTTAATACAATTTTCCTGTCATTTTGAAATACAGGGAAATTTTGTAAAATGTACTGGTACAAAACTGCAAAAATATATATATTTTTTATGATGTGTAGTGAAACACACATACACGCACACACGGACACACACACATGCCCAAAAACACACGCACACACGCACACACGTGCACACATAGGCACACACGCACATGCACACATACACGTGCACACAAACACACACACACACACACACATGGCTACAAGAGATGAAAGGAATCAATAGATTATAAGCAGACATCTGAGGAGTCCAGTCCACTCCCCAGAGGATCAGCTGTAATTGGTCCAGACAAACAGCCAAACGACAATAACAATAACAACGTGCACACACACACACACACACACACACACACACACACACGTACACAGACACACACACACACACACACACACACGCACACACACATGTGCACCCGCACACACATGCACAAACATTAAAACCGCAATTAATTAATCAAAACAGGAATACATAATGACATCAACAAACAAATGTGGCCGAGGCTTTGAACAGGTGTGCGTTCCACTCGCGTTTGATAAGTGCGAGAGCCACGTGCGAGGCGGGATTTTGCACGTTGGAAATGAGGAGGCACCGCATATTCACGCGTGGGAGCACATCCGGGAGCCGACGCATCTCTGGAGCCCGCGTGGATGTGCCCGGATGTTCCGGGGGTCTCAAAGTAACGGGATTGAGACAAAGAGAAAGAGAGAGAGACGGCGTGTCAGTGTGTGTGTGTGTGTGTGTGTGTGTGTGTGTGTGTGTGTGTGTGTGTGCGTGCGTGCATTATTCAATAGCGCACACACAGATAAAGCACAAACCCATCCAACGTTTTAAAAGTTATTGAAAATGACGACGCAGTAGATGCTATCGCAATTGAAATCCGGATGAAATCATTCCGAGTCAAGGGCAAGCACGAGAAAATGTGTGCGAGAGAGAGAGGGAGGGAGGTAGAGAGAGAGAGAGAGAGAGGGAGGGAGTGAGTGAGAGAGCGGAGGAGGGAGAGATGAAGAGCTCAATTGTCATTCCGTACAGCATATGCCAATTTAGCTGCTCTGGGCTGCACTTTGATACGGCATTACAGTCGTTTGCACTCCTCTCCTTGCCGGACGGCGCCGCAGCACCACAGGTAAAGAAACACCGTCTGCAAAGCACCTTAAAAAAAATAGAAGAAAAAAAAGTAAAATAACGCTGAGCCACATCACAAAACGGCGTCCCCCCCCCCCCCCTCCCCCAACGGTCACGGGGCTCTTTCAGTTTCACATTTTTTTCGGGGATCCATGTTTTGAATAGGCCGTTGCTGCTTTGACAGCACCGCAGTGAGGGCAGGACCGCAGCATTATGAAACCTCATTACCTGCATGAGCGCCGTGTTCAGGGGAAGAGCCGCTCAGTGGAAGAACCCTCCCGGGCATGAATTCACAAATAATCACAGAGCTCGGCCATAACCTTGTCATGTTTCTTCGTGCCTTTCGAAATGCTATAAAAAGGTGTAATTACAAAGTTTTTCGGCGGTGCACCTTTTTGCTGCGCTGTACCGTAATTACATAGCGTAGCACAGCGTTGAATTAACATGACTATAAAATAAAAAAAATAATACAATCGCAATAACTTGATTACAACATAGCAATAGCAAGTTACTACTAATTACAGATAATACAATGGTAATAACACAATGCTAATAACATAGTAATAACATAATAATAACATGATAATAACATTGCAATAACATAATAACATAATGATAACACAATGATAACATATTATTAATAACACGGTACGGCCACAGCAGAGGTGGCCACCAAAGCAAACATGGAAAGATCTTCTACCATTTAACGCGGTTCAGCTCTCATGAAACTCCTACAGGCGGGTTTGCGATCACACATTACGTAATAACCTAATTTTGTAATAAGCTGCCAAAAGGCAATAGATTCCACCTTTACCATGTCACCCACATTGAACACAATATGTAATCCGTTTCGCCGCATTTTGTGATCACCTGTTCCATAATGCCGTGGTTACAATGTTTAGTAATGTATTTATGTAATGTGTACATAACACATTTGTTCTTGTCATTCATATCATGTAGTACGCTTGCACCCGATTAGTTCTTGAGAAAATTTTACCTGATCATGCCGACATTTAAACACATACACATACTGTATATGAAATAGGTTATTAAAAATGTGGCAGAATGTTATGAAGGTATTGCACTCGAGATGCATGTGTTATCACATAATTAAAAAGGTAAAATGTATTTCATTTTGGCAAGTTCTGACAAAATGTTACAGTAACAGAATGTGTTGTTATAGGGTTGCTTGCCTTGGAATGCGTGGTCGGTAAGTCAAGATTTTAATTTCAAATGTATTTATACATTTATTTTATTACATACACACACAAAACATGATAAGCATTTGGAACCTAAGGGTCATAATGTGTGCTTTAAAGGTAAATGGTTGATTTGGTAACGCGAGCGTTGAACATGGTTCAGTTATTCCACCGCCCCTGGTCTCCAGCCAAAGGTTGAGGCATCACGGTGCCTAAGTCGATCTATGTCAGCGAGCCAGCAATTTCCCTTTATGCGGCACTGCACCTATAGGGCTGTTTAAGTCCTATCATCTTATTTCATTACACATTTGGCTGATGTGATAAAAGCAGAGAGGGGGCGCCTATGAATTCAATAACACTTTTAACCTCTCCTCCCTCCGCGAGGTCTCGCTGATTAAAAGACCTTGCGATTAGGCATTTTGAAACAAAACCGGCAGAGATAGATTCACAGAGCTGTTTACTTGTCACCTCTAACTGAGGACCTTCCATTTCTTCTTCCTCCCATTTCTTGGAGATAAGTTTAAAAAAAATAAATAAATAAATGTAAATAAATTATTTACATGATCTGTAATTAATTAACATATTTTATTGCAAATAATTGCATATATCCATATTTGCTGGGAAAAGCCCCCAAATGCAGATATTTCAATTCAAAGACGTATTATTGTGGCAGGCGAGTAAAGCATTGAACAGACATTAGAAAATGTGGCTTTAGAAGTCAATATATTGTTTCATCTCAATATCTTCAGAAGTTTTCACAAATACATGTGTTTTTTTCATTTAAGATACAAATAGGGTAACGTTTTGAGACCTTTTAAGAGAATCTGGCAATGAGGGAGAGCAATTCGAGAGTACCTGGATGCACACGCTATGGCGGACGTCCGCAAGATGCATGTCCACAGTGGACAGGAAACACGACACGTCAGCAGCGGAAGTCGATCTTCTTCGTGTTTGTTTTCTTCCTGTGAAGTCCCCATTAACTACCGAATCCTGCAGGGACGCCGACGTAATTACACGTGGACTCATATACTATATATTCGTATATGTACATTGATATATATTATATTTAATGATACACCAAGACTGATAGATAGATTATTATTGACAGACTGTACATATGTACATGTTTACATTCATTGATAGACTGTATGTTCACTCATTCACTCTAGAGATCCAGTGCACTCTAGAGATCCAGTGCAGATATCAAAGGCCAGCAGCCCATTGTTTTATTTTATTTATCTTAATTTTTTTCTTATTTATAACTTTATTCTTATTATCTTGGTTTGGTTCTGGAGTCCATTGACTCTCAAAAATGGGCCAATATAAAATTTCACGTTTCAGAAGTTCAGGCGCTTGCCTCCAGACTACGATGTCCACCCCACTCCAATCCCCCCAATTTCGGCCACGATCTTCGACCGACTTCCCAGCAACTCCCGCCCTCGTGACCGCTTCTCAGCACTCCATCATCAACAGCCTTGCTCCTCGAACCCTCTCGTCCTGCATGACGGCTTGGAACTGTTTCAAGACACTCCACACCACCTTCCGGATACCATTCCCCTCTCCTGACCTCATCACGATTTCTAGCTTCATTTCGCATGCCCATTGTGCCCTCGCCATTTGCACTTCCACCATTTAAGTATACCTCTGCGACATTCATTTCTTCATCAAGTTGTTAACAGGCACCCCATGCTCCGCGATAAACCACGTCCACATCCCCACGCTCCTCAAAGGTCTCCAACGTCAGGAACCTCGAATTCCCACCGAGCAATCTCCGCTCGCCGCTGACCTACTGCACGGATTTGTGCTTACCCTTCGTTCAGGCTACCTAACGCCCCACGTTGACAAGACCTGGGAGTCCATGCTTCTGGCTTTCTTCGGTTTTCCCCGATGTCACGAGTCTTTCTAGGGGACCCATGTCTTGACCCCATCGCTGTTCATACTCAAGACTCCCTTGTTTTCACCCTTAAGCACAGCAAACCAACCAGACGTTCAGACACCGGCCATACCGCTTCCATATTTCTGTTCCATCTAGACTCCTACCTCGACCCTTTTCTACCCCTCTTGAATTTCATTAATTACAGACCTTCCCTCAATTCTTCTCCCTCCGACCCTCTCTTCACCAGCGAAATGGGAAGCATCGCCACAGGTTTCTGGTTCCATTGTCACTTTAGAGCCGTTCTAATCTTCCATCTCACCCTAACTGTACTCCGGCCACTCTTTTCCCATTGGCGCAGCTTCATCAGCTTGCTGCCAGGGTCTTTCACGCGACACCATCCAGATCCAAGGACGCCGGTCCTCCCAAGCTTACCACAGATATATCTACACGTTTCTCCGACAAGCCCACTCAAGCCTCAACCATTATTAGGAGTCTTTTTCGGGATCTGAAGGCATGGCTGAGGCCTGTCGCCCTGAAGACTCCCATCTCGCCCATCCCGAGTCAAGACTCCTGGTTGTCCATTTTTCACCAGCTCGCCAGGAACATCATCTCATAATCATCGTCACCACCACGTCAACTTTATCTTCGTTCCATCAATCCATATTTCTTGCTTTACATTATCAATTAAACCAACGATTCCATCTTTCCGTAAAAAGGATTTAACTCGGGAAATGGAGTTTGAATAACCGAGGTAGGTACAGTTAAAGACATGAGAACAAAATAAGTTATAACCACCGGAGAACATGTCCCAGAACACCTTCAGCAGAATACCCAATAACAAGTCAATCAGAACTCTGCAGTGAGGGAAGCACAAACTCGACAGTGATAGGAGGTGGGACCGGCTTTGCTTTTAAATTAGGGTGGAAAAAAAGCAAAAAAAAGTGAAATAAAACTCAAGGTAATTTAATAACAGTCCCCATATTTCCTCAAATAGTGACTGGGGCTTTTTCTTTTATTACCTCAACTGCCGTCTGGGTGCCATGCTCCTCAGAATGAATACATCTAAAATAAACGTCCATTTTGTTTTTGATTGGAGACATGTGAGCGGCTGGGACACATAATGGACCGGCGATCGCTCTCTCTTCATTACACAATCCACTGTTGTTATCCAAGGCTGAACTGTCCGCTAGTTGGGTCTCAAATATTTGTATCACACAAGTAGAAACCAATGAAAACAAATGGATCTTCAATAAAAAGACCGGAAAAATACACACACACCGACTCTTCAGCCTTGTTTATACGGTATATATAAAACGTGCTCCAAATGCTGCTCTGGAAAAAACAGGCTTGTTAAAGTTTGTTTTCCCGTGAAAAGGAGGAGGTTGAATGACCCAGAAAGGGAGGTTGAAGTCTGTCCCCTGCCATGATGCAACGGCGTCATGGCAGGGGACCAATCGCCAATCGTGACCAATCGCGGACCGACCGCGACAAGGGGAGCTCTCAGAGCGAGAGAAAGACAAAAGACAAATTTCTTCTTGGGGGCTTGCGCTGAGAACACCGAGAGAACGCAGATCACTGCGTCAATTTGTTCTTATCTTGTTCTGAACACAGCTTTTTTGTCAAAATCGTCTACTTCTTATTTTTAGGTGTACCTCCACCTTAACTTGTGAATATACATTTAATACAACAGGAATTTTGGCAGCACCTTTGGTGTCCTCTTCATTATTTGCTCTGGAGAAATGTCTCTCTTTATTGTCCCCCCCAACAGTGTGAAATTAAATATCTGCACCTGGGTGGAGGGATGACCAGGCTGGTGGAGTGATGGAGAGGCTAGAGGAGACACGAATTGGGTTGGTCCACATTACTCCACCTTAAGCACATACTGTAGTTACAGTGCGGGCGCGGCGGACGTGAGGGTGCATGCCCAGCGGGAGTGATGGTGCGGGCCCAGCGAGGCGAGGTTGCGCTTTTTTAGATTCCTGATTCAAGATGTTTATTTATCACATACACAAACATACGATCATACATATATGTATGACCGGTGATCGTGATGGTGCAGACGCGACGGTGGTGCCGGGAGGGGCGTGGCCGTGTGGGACTGACGGGCGTGACGGTGCGTGCCCGGTGGGCGTTGGGGTGCGTGCCCGGCGGACGTGACGCCACGTGCCCGGCAGACGTGCGACGGGTTAGGGGGGCAAATCAGACGCCTCGTGCGGCAACACCGTCGCCACGGCAACGCAGCAAATCACCGTCTCACGGCGAGCGGAGAGGTCGCTGTGAGAGCAGGACGTGACTTCAAACCCCCCTCTCCCGTCTCTGCATGGAACAGGGCGACGGACCGGCTCCTCTTCGGTGCTTTTGTCGGTTAAACCACCGTGAACAGAAATTCCTCCTCCACATAAACAGGCTCCTGAGCGGTCGGGTGGGGAGCCGCATGGTTTGGCCCCACCTCGCAACTTCCAGGACTTAAAGGGTCTGCTGCCAACGTCTTGGTGCCAGATACCACAGGACACCTTAACAGAGGTCTTGTGGAGTCCATGCCTCCACGGGTCAGAGCCGTTTTGGCGGCACAAGGGGGAGCTACACAATATTTAGTGCTTATTAGTGGTGGTTTTAATGTTGTGGCTGATCCATGTATATACTGTATATCTATATACATATCAATATATATATCTATATATATATATATATACACACACACGTAGTATCATGTAATAACACCTGCATGCATTTTGTGCCCACAGTGGCATATGAACTAGTACAAAGTACATCTTATCTCATCTTATATGCACAAGCAGACATCACATCACAGGTTTCTTCGAAAAAGACCATACGCTCAAACCTGCATCATATGATTATGTTTGTATGTAGCTGTTCATTGTTGTGATTTGGAAAATGTCACAGGTCAGCAGATAACAGCAGTGACCCCGAGGTAATTGGCAATTAGAATGACACATGGTTGTGATACCAATAAGGCTGTAATATGTATTTTGTCAAACTAACTGGTGTGCATGTGTCTGTGTCTGTGCGTGCGTGTGTGTGTGTGTGTGTGTGTAAAAATATGGGTCAACAAATGGTCAGTTCTCTCCCAAATGAGCCTGGTGTCTTTCTTTTTTCTCGCAGTTCCTGAACTTTACTCTCTCTCTCGCATTCTCTCTCGCTGCATTGGTTTTGAGAGTGTTGCAACACCAGTACTATACAGGAAAAAAATAATAAATAAAATAACTTTACATTTTCTTACATATACCTGCCCGGTGTGCAACCCCAACGAGACCCAACTCACGTTAATATTTATACTATTTATTATAAAATATTGATTTTGCTCTCAAGTATCCTCCAGAAAGGATCCAGATGTAGCTTCACCATTTTCACCGTAACATGTGAGCATCCATTTCATTCAGTGTGTGTGTGTGTGTGTGTGTGTGAGTGTGTGTGTGAGTGTGTGTGTGTGTGTGTGTGTGTGTGTGTGTGTGTGTGTGTGTGTGTGTAGTGTATGCCTGGGTGTGGAGTTGACATTACTTACTGATTGCTGCAGGTCAAGTCTTGACCATGCAGCGCTCGGAGTGAGGGATGAAGAAAAACGAGAGGTAGCACTAAAAGTAACACACACACACACACACACACACACACACACACACACACACACACACACGCACACACACACCCTCACACACACTGAAATTCATCATTCACAGCGTGGATTCTGCACTTCAGCGCCTTTGAGGTGTGTCGGTTTTTGCGTTGTGTGTCTATGCAGGATGTTTTTTTCTATGTGCTTATGTGTCTGGATATATGTGTGCACGTGTGTGTGTGTGTGTATGTGTGTGTGTGTGTGTGTGTGTGTGTGTGTGCGTATGTGTACATGTGATGTCAGTGAAGCCTCCTTTGGTGTGGAGTGAAACCTCGGCAGAACTTGGAGTCGAAGCCTGCACCCTACGAACCACATTTGCTGCAAAAGCGTTCACTGTCGTTCACTCCCATTTAAATAAATGAAAAGAAAGTAAAAAAGGAACGAGGCTCATCTTGCTGCTTTGCCCTATGGAAGCCCAGTTCTGCCAGCGGGAAAAAAAATCAAGATCATTAAAAACATGAAATAAATAAATATAAATGTATAAATGAAGTATCTCATAATAATGAGATACTTAAGTCGCATCACTTCCTATTTCTAAAAAAAAGGAAAAAAATAGAAGGTCATAATAATGACCTAAGTATCTTAAAGGGGACCTTTAATGCTCCTATTCAAGTTAATATACGTAGGTCTCTGAGGTCCCCAAAAAATGTTTTTAAAGTTTTTTTTTGCTCAAAATACCACTCAGTTTATCCATTCTAGCCATTCTAACATGTCTCTATATCATCCTGTTACAAAACGGGCGGTTTTCTGTGGGAGAAGCCTCCCTCCCGAGGCCCCTTGTTCTGTGAGCCAATGGGGTTTGAGCACAAGTTCCTGGTTGTGTGAGCCAATAGGGTTTGAGCTTTAGTCCGGGTTCCGTTCTATTTAGTCCGTAAACTCTCACCAATTTCACCTCATCGGCCCACCAAAATCTGTTTCTGAACAAACATTTTAAGGTGAGAAATAAGCAATCCAGTTGCTGAACCTTCACTCATATAAGATCTACAAGACGCCATTTAAAAGTTTGTTCCGACTTTCGTTGCCGTCCTGCAAGCTTGTGGGGGACACGCACGCCGGGATTTATTTTCAATTTAGACGTCGGGAAAATAAAATGTAATAAATACATTACAATAAAAACACAATTTGTATTGGTTTCGTTAGGAGAAACGCGCGGCGGATCGTGCGCTGCATCCTACAGTCTGTGTACTGCAGAGTTTGTTTGTTCCCAGAGAGAAACACACAGCAGAATTATTAAAAAAATTCTCACATTTCCATCGTCCGCAGTTTCTTCACGGACGGTTGGTATTAAATCCTCTTTCTTTTAAAAGATACGATAAGATAACTATGCCTTACTCAAACACAAATATTGGAAGGAACTGGAAACATCTGGGCAGTGTCATGGGTACAGGTGGATGCACCAGCTGTGTTGCACAGTATTGTGGCTGACCGAGTAACTGTTATAATCCTGTTACGATTAATTGGACGGCGAAGGTGTTGATCTGAGGTCAGTCGATTGCAGAGACGCATTTACGATAGTTGTGGCACTAACTTTGCCGGGCATATTTGATGGCTGTGATAAACTGAAGCCATTTGGAATTGGAATAGGTGGATGTATTGATGGGTTTTCCAGAAGCTTGACCTGGCGAGAAGCTTACGAAACAAAGTCAAAATCCTAACTTCTTCAGGCAAAATGACGACTTAGCATCTCATAATAATGACTTAAGTAAAAAAACAAACTTTCGACTCACTAAGTCAAAATTATGAGATTGAGTTAAATTAAAAAAAAAAAAAAAATTCCCTGACAGAAAAGGGCTTACATTGCCCTGCACGTTCCACAATCTGCAGCTGAAAAAAACAATATGACAAATTATTTTTTGTTATTTTATTGTTATTAATTATTATCTTATTCGTGAAAAATTGAAATTTCCGGCAAATCATAGTCAAATATAAGACAATACAAAAGAACAATGCTAGTTTGGGAAATGGCAGAAATACGGTTGGATTGTATGCACACTAACGCATCAGGTCTTTTGATTGCTGGATCTACGAACCTCTAGGAGTCTTTACTTTGCTTTAAAGTGTTTTTGCTTTAAAATGTTAAGGCTGAGGGTTTTTTTTTCAGTTCGACAACTGAAACGACATGTAACGGTGGCTTTCTGCTTTTATGAATATGTCGGGCATGGAACAGGACAGGCATGAAGTATGTTACAAAATGCAGCGTCTGCAAGATAGAAACTGCTCTGATCCTTCATCGTCATATGAATGAGAACTCAAACTCAAACTCACTCAAGCTAAGTTTCACAGCCTTTTCATTTCAAAATAAAAGCTCTGTTATTTACATTTTTACATTTACTTTTTTTTTTAATGACAACGTTCAATCTGTTTTTTTTTGTCATGGGACTTGTCATGGCACTCAAACCAGGTCTATATAATTAATATAATTCTAGGACCCTGTCTACATGTTGCACTGCCTTTTATTTCAAAATAAAAGCTCAGATTTTTACATTTTCACATTACTTTTTTTTTTTAAATTACAACGCTCAATAGCTTTATTTGTCATCTGACTTTTCATGGCACTCAAACAAGGTCTATATAATTAAAATAATTATAGGACCGCGTCTGGATGTTGCACTGCCTTTTGATTTCAAATACAGTTTGAAATAAAAGTTTAATAGCTTTGTTTTCATGAGAAATTCAGGCTGAATTTATTCGACCCCCGAACCAATGCGATACGCTCCTGTGCGATGCAGACTAAAAAAAGGTACTAAGAAGAGAAACCAACCCTTTTTTTTTTTTTTTTTATGTGTTACCGGCGGCAACTGGTGGAAGCGTGTGGGAGGCGTGATGGTGATGGAGGGGAAGGTTGCAGCATTCTGGAGGATTTGCTGTGGGAAGAGGCGAAGAGTGCCAAGAGACAACCGTCTTCGGTGCCGGTTTTGAAACCGCACGTTTGAGCCCGAGCATGTGCGCACGCGCGCGCACGCACACACACACACACACACACACACACACACACACACACACACACACACACACACACGCGCGCGCACGCACACACAACACGTCTGCACAGCAATTTACTTTCATTAACCGCAGTGCATGACTTGGCATGTGGGAGAGGCGGCGATAATGCTGCCGTTTATCTTAACATTTAATGCCTGAATTCTTATTTGTGTGCCTGTCTGCTCTCATCATCTTTACTCGGCTTCCACACGACCGTTTCCCCCCATTCGACTGCAGGTTCACGGCAGCAGTTACTCAAAGCCGGTTATCTCAGAACTGGACTTATCTGGAGGTCGCTCCTTACAGCTAGACTTCCTTGCACGCTCTCGACCTTGCGGGTGTAGATAATGCGAAAACCGCTCGAAGGCCCAAGCCAAGGCCAGTGGGAATTGAGTTTTAAAACCGACGGAGCCTTAACTATAATTCCTGAAAAAAAACTGTTATTTTCCATACAATGATGAGGTAAGACCGGTTTAATCTATCCCCATTTGTCCTTTGTCGTTAAGACCCCAAAACATCATTTAAGATTTGAGGCAAATCTTGCACAAAAGCCATTGCATCAGGATCAGAATTCGAATGAGTTTATTCCACCCGAATAAATTAAGTTTAAATATGTACAAGGAATTTGTCATGGTGACAGTCTGAAAAAAACAAGACAAAAAACAAACAAACAAATAAATAACTAAATAAATAACTAAATAAATAAATAAATAAATACATAAATAAATAATAATAATAATAATAAAATGAAAAATCAATACAATTTTTTAAAGTAAAAACAAAAATCCCCAAATATGAACAAATAGCCGAAAAATACAAAACATAAATAGTCAAATACACAGAAATAGTAAGTATGTTTTATTTCACAAAGGAGAATAGTGCTGTTATCTGTTAATGCTTTTGTGCACGTTTAAAACTCAATACAAGCAAACAGCCATGCAGGCTAAAAACCCATTTAAATAAAATACCAATTAAAAAATATTACCTTATTTCCTGAGGTTCTAAAGTACTGTTTTATCCGGACGTCAATGAAATGTAAAGATGCCTGATGATAAGATCAGACCAACGAAACAATTTGTTTTGCCGTTGCCGGTTGAGAACCACGGGTTTACGAAACGCTGAACCGAAGCGACGGATCCCTATTGTTATATTAAGATGACTACATTTCGTAAATATTTATACAGCCTAGAAATAACGCTACATTTAATAGACTCAGTGTGAGTCCTCTTTTAACACACACACACACACACACACACACACACACACACACACACACACACACACACACACACACACACACACACACACACACACACACACACACACACACACACACACACAATGTATAATCCCTTGAATGCCTGCATGTAGTGCCGAAGAAAAGAGGTGAACGGAAAATCCACCATCCACTCTCCTTTTAAAAGCATCATTAGAGACCTGCTTGTAGATTAAACCCACCCCAGTGCTTTACACACGGAAACATGTCCAGCCGTGTCACAAAAATTGTGTTTTTTCCAACTCTAATATATTGTTTCTCCGTCCACATTGTTTTCTTGCAACCACTAGATAGTAGAAACACTAGACGTCCTACGGCACACCAATATCCTGTAAAAAGGTCATAAACATGTAGATCTGTGTTTATTATTATGGCCTACTAATTGGCCAATAATAAGAGTAGTGTGAATGACTGGGACTCGGGAGCCACTCTGGCAAAAGACTGGGCGAGCGAGTGAATCTTCAGTACACAAACTGAAAAAAATGCTGGGGAACATTAAAGTCAGAGACAAAAAGAGACCAAGGCACAAATTATATTGAATGCGACCGACTAACTTGTCATCCCACCAAAAACTTTTTTTGACTCTTGTGAGAATTCCCTTCATAACTCGAAGCTTATCGATCGGGTGAGTCCATCGGAAAATGTAATATTTTTGCTGAGTGACTCATCAAGAACTGAATCTTAAAAACAGTCAAACCTTCGTATCGCCAAGTACGGTCGTCACTTTCAGACTGAATTTCATTCGGATGAACACAGAGCTGCTATTCTGGCTGGAACGGATGAACTAGTTTCATTATTACAGCCTTGCAAGTTTGACCTTGCAACATAACAGCTAATTTCCATCATTATTATTATTATTATTATTATTATTTTCGAGTGGAATTATTCACGGCACACCAGTGTTGAAAAACACTGAGTTAAGAACCTTCTCGGTGCAGTCTGGACTTGAAATGTAATGCTGTGGCTCTACCTTCTCTCTACACCCGTCCTTTTGTTTCGCAAAAAGGTCTTTCGACCGAGGGTTCTTTCAGCCGTTTTGACCAAATATCACTGATTCTTCTCAACCCTCCTGCAAATGCCAGTAACTCCAACAGTCACACTTATGGCTTAAATTACCGCACTTCTCTCCCCACGCGATGCCGGCGTAAATGCCAAGCACTAAAATCTGTACAGTTGTGGTTATAGGCTCAGCTTCATCTGGGCTTTTCACAGCAAATGCGAACGAATGAGAATTTATCTATATAGAAGAACGAGGAAGAATCTTTATTGGTCACATGACACACATGCATATATACACACACACGCTTTTTTGGGCGGTGGACGCGCCCGAGGACCTGGTGACGGGTGTCCGTCGCTGGTTGTACGATGGTGATGTGTGCATGTTTTTGGTGGGGGTCCATACGTTAGGTGGAGGAAACCCCATGTGAGCACGGGGAGATCATGCAAACTCCACCCAGAAAAGCTACTATTCGGGAGATAACCCGCCCGGAGCACGGTGCCGACAGCGCCCCAGGCGGGAATCAAACCCAGGACCCTCTTGCTGTCTTGTCTGATCTGATAACAATATTAGAATACAACTAGCGTGTAAAAATACTGTACCACCGGTTTTTAGAAGAAGAAGAGGAGAAGAAGAAGGTTTTCCACTGGACGTTTAATATGTATTTAAATAAATACAAATACATGTAAATACAAACTATGAATGCTTCAGAACAGTTAAAAAAAAAAAAGGTTGTTTGCGTCAACAGTCGTCTCCTTGAAATTAGCTTGAATCAGATTGTATGGGACAATTTGTGTACTTTGCATTTAGTCCATTTATCACCTCTGTCCAAATTTAAATAATTGAATCAACCCATGATAGATTAAAAAAAAAAAAAAAAAAGAGCCCCCATCTCGAACCCCCTAATTGCCGGTGGCTTTACTTGCTCTTACTTCCTCTCAGACAAACTAAATAATGGGGGGAAAAAAAAAGTGCTAATGCCCTTGCTACCGTGCTGGTTGGAAATGAGCAATTACACACAATACTCACAGATACATGTTGACTGGCTCGCAGATTTACCCACCCAGAATCCACCAATTTCACCAACAAATTAAAATAATTACCCACAAATGTCACCAAAGGCACAAACAATTTACAGACAATTACACAAACGGTAATAAGAAAAAGTTGTTTATAAAGTAGAGCGAGCGAGATTCAGACCAGAGAGCGGCGACATAAGGTTTTCCTTGGTGGATAAAGGTCCATTTATTTTCAACTTTGCACAATATAACTTCATCCCTGAGGTTTAAACAAAATCCTTGTGTCCATCAACAGTTCACTTATACTTTAAGACTAAAAAGGACGTGAATACCTTGTTGAACGCTTTGGCGTGTTGATCAACAGCCTTCTTTGGGGGGAGGGGGACATCACTGGAGTCATGTGTTTTGCTGTCAATTGATACTTATTAATACCAATTAAAGGACCCTAAACAAATCTCTAAAACGATATCATATATATACTACATTCCATCACACTAATGATGCGTAGTTTGCGGAGCTAGTTCTGTCAGACAACTTGACAGCGCCACATGCATCCACGCCCATATTTGGCCAGCCTATTTAAGCAGTCGGCCCCTCCTGTCCTACCTGCAATGCTGCGCTCTCTGCACCTCCCCTGCATCCACCTGTTGGGTTCTACTCTTCTATCCAATGGGGGGATTAGAGCTCATCACTCCCATATTTCTAGCTCACTATGTATGACTATGTTTGCTGGACACCTCACCGGGAGTGATGAGCAGTAGAGCCCGGACGCCCAAAGTCAAACGATGCAAAACAAATTAATAATGATCATCAACAATATTAAGAGTTAGATCAAGGCGAAAAAGAGGGGGAAGCGGGATATTCCTTAGAAAGAAAGAGGACACAATATAAAAAATCCAGGTGCAGCTACTGAAGAAGGTTTGAAAAATATATAAGTGGGCTAATACATAAAAAATATTGATATGCATTGGAGTGTATTTGAAATGTATCAGCCCACTTATTAAAGGCTTTTACATTTTTTCCAAACCTACTTGAGAGAGCCTGGACCTGGATTTATTATACCAGTTTACTAATTGTAGTTATAATGTTTCCTCTTTCTTTCTAAATCTAAGAGTTGTCTGTCAGAACAAGGTTTGGATTGGACATTGACGTACCTACTCGGTCTTGACAGAAGTATCCTAAAACAGCCGCCATGCAGGTCAATTGGATTTCAGCGTGGAGAAAGGAAAGACTTGTTCAGGCGACGGTAAAAGACCTTTCAGGCATTGGGAGACAAAGACAAAATGGATTAAAAAAAAAAAAAAAGACGGAAACAGAGCACTCAGACTGTGAAGGCCGTGCTGCGGCGCTAAAGTCACCTTATGGAATGCCAACCGTTGAGAGAGCCACGCACGGAAGGAATCAGCGTCAAACTGTCAGGTTTCCTCTGCAAATTACAACTTGACTCCACCTCGTCCAAATATCCTGCATGCAAAGATAATGTGAGTCTGTTTCGATCAGTAGTAGTCAGTAGTCGTATCTCTTCAACGAGTCCCAGTGTTCTGATTTAAGCAGGAAAGCAAAACAGAAAAACTCGCACATCCAATCTCAACATTGCAGGTGTGACGCGTGTTCCAAATGATGGCTTGATTAAAAAAAATATAAAAATAAAAAATCCCACACAATGCTCTTGCGATCAGATAATGTTTAATACCACTGACATTTTGGCGAACCTTCATTAGAGCGTTCAAAACCTGCCACAGGAGAAGCCGTGCAAAGTTGGGCCTCATCGTTATTAAGTGTAAGGGGGCGTTCTGCAAGAATGTGCTCATGCTGATAAAAAAAAAAAAAAAAGCGTGGGGGAAGAGAAGATATTTTTTTAAGATTCACTCGGGAGAAAGTGGGAAAGGATATTAAATATTTAAAAGTCATGACTCAGAGTTTGAGGGAGAATGGGAGTGGAGAAACAGTGGGCTGAGATGGAGGAGATTGGCTTCCATAAATCGCCGCTGGCCTTCTTAGCCGAGCTAGTCGGACAAACAAGGACAGTGTTTTAGTGCCTGGTGCATCCTGCAGAGGACTGGAAATTACGTCTGATTCAAAAAAAAGCAAAACAAAACAAAACAAAACAAAAAAAAAGTCTCTTACTTTAGGGTTAGCATGAGGGTTACTGTGCAGGGATCCTATCCTATGCACTTTACTGTATGTCTACAATACTAACCTCTAAAATACGCAAAAGAGTTTTCAAATCATTAAAGAGACAAACATGAAATAAATCGACAAATTGAACTTTTTTTAAGTCTTTCGAGTCTTTCAATCGTCGCAGCTTTTGGTCGGACCCCCTCTTTCATCCCAAATAACTCATCACTCCCGTCCTGCATATGCCGCCAATCTAAGCTTGTTGCTCAAGCCGTGTCCAAAGTGCCAAATGTAAAGGTGCAGGTTACTTGATGCGATTTCATTATAACTGCCGTGTCTTACATCACTCCAACGGTGGGATCGCCAAGGTCAAGGGGTTACAAACAATAAAAGCGTGTGACATGTTTTCTAACCAGAGGCAGAAAGAGAGTGAAGTGGAAGCTGGTTGGCATTACCGTAGCAACAGCGGGCATTGCGTCTGGACGGAGGGGTGATAGGAAATGTTTCCGGAGGGAAGAGGGAGCGGGAGATGTGGTCTCTTTCTACACTTTCATCACGCAGGTTTTTACTCGAGGACCAGCCTCTGTTTGCACGGTGTCTCAATTTCACTTTGTTACAGTAGCCACAATGGAAGTCAATTATCATAATGACCTTTTGCTTCCCATTTTCTTGTTCATGGTTAAAAAAGGGAAGGACTCCAATTCAATGACACACACAGGGACACACACACACACACACACACACACACACACACACACACGGTCAAAAGTATTAGAATTCATTTTAGAATAGTTTTTCCATTTTTTAAATTGAAATTGAAGCAGTTCAAGTCTTGTGAATAACCTGAAACGGTACAAAGGTTAGCAGTAAACTTCCAAAAAATAAAAGTTTAGATGACCAAAAACTGAAAAATAATGTAAATTTCATAGTTCTAAACAAAGGCCTTTTTCAGGGAAGCAATGGGATAACAACTCACATTTGTTCTGCGGCAATGGAAGTAAATGAAGCCTTGAAAATTGATGCAAACAAGTCCTGCAGGTTTCCCAACTCTGGCCGCTCACAGGACAACAGCTCCGAGTACCGCTTTAACACCGGAGCATCGGAGCGCTTGCAGCGCTTTGCGGCGCCATGCGCCGCCCTCTTACGGCAGGATAATGACCCAAAACATACCTCCAGGCTACGTTGCAACTGCCATTGAAGGAAAGAACGGGAAGCTAAGGGGGGTGGCAGGCTTCAAATCATGGGATGGCCGGCACAGTCCCCACACACTTAAACCCCACCGAGCTGGTTTGGGATGAACTGGACAGAAGGGTGAAAAACAAAGCAACCTACACCTGCGACACATTTGTGGGAACTTCTGCAACAGCATTGGGAAGCGCTTTCCCAGCAATCTTTGATTTCCGTTGTTGAAGGCGACGCGGAAAATGATAGATATTACTTTAGTGACTATGATTATTAAATAAATATCTGTAGTTCGGAATTAATATCTTTAATCTTCCACTACATTGCTTTAATAATCATAGTTATTGAAGTAATGTCTATAATTTTCCACCACAAAAGAATGCCAAAAGTGTGTTTGGCTGCATGTTATATCTGCAAAAGGAGCCTACTTTGATGAGTCAAAAATGTAGATAACATTTTGTAAAGCAAAATGATTTGATGATTTATTTATTTTTATCTCCATTTCTTTATTTGTTCTATGCTTTTATGTCAGAGTACACTGAGACTTCAAACTGTGTACATTTCAATAAAAACAGAGGCGCTCTAAAACTTTTGACCGGCAGTGAATGTCGGGACAGCTTAATTCAGATTACGTGACTCGTGTCCGTCGGGGCCCGCTCGCTTTCGAAACCTTCACAAGGGGACTCTGTGCGCCCACGCAGCTCTACGCACAAATACACGCTGAGGAGATAGACTCCATCTATGCTAATGCATCCGGCCCAGGGAGAGATCTGTAACGGCCCCCTCTGCGGGCTCCATCTACATTCTGACGGAGCGAATGGGAGGATGCGGAGGAAAAAGTGCACGCGTCAGCAACATAATAATGTCTTCAAGGAGAGGGTTGGAGAAGAGAGGAAGAGGAGGCGGCTATGCATGCAGCATGAAGAGACTAATAATAATAATAATAATAATAATAATAATAATAATAGATACAGCTGAAGGCAGCAATATGCCCTTCATTAAAGTTCAATGGATGGGTGTGCTTTGGCTCTCTCTTCCGGTGTGTTTTGTGACTCTAGAAGTTAATTTGTTCTGGCCTGGTTACAGTGTAATTCTATGATCGGGCGGTGTTTGTGGCTGTGGGTGGGTTTCATACCCATAACTAACGGCGGTTATCATTCTGAAGTCGGGCTGCATGATTATGGCTAAAATGATAATTTCAGTTATTTTAGTCAATATTGCGACCACGATTATTAATCAAGATTGCTAATCCATTTTGGGGAACAGGATAATTTAATGCACTTTGTAAATCTGAAGAAAACTGCCTTCGCAATAAGAATGTATTAGTAATGTATAAAGTATATAACCTTTATATAAACTAAGGTACGTGGTTTAACCGATTTCAATTGTAGAGGATATATAATGAAATAAATGATGTGTAGTGGGCTACACTAAAAACACAAAAAGAATGAAAATATTTCAAAACACATATACAATAAATACATGTTCCTAACTCCAGAAGTTAATTTGTTTTGGCCTGGTTACAGGCCAGAACCTGGCCTGGTTTTAACTTCCCTAGCCAACGAACTGAACTCCTTTTATGCGCGGTTTGAGTCTGTCAACAGCACCGCTAGCTCGCCGGCTAATTGGAGTTACACCGCTGGGGATGAGCGCGCACTCTCAGCGTCCGTGCACGAGGTCAGGAGGGCTCTGATGCGGGTGAATACCACGAAAGCTGCGGGCCCAGATGGCATATCTGGGCGAGTACTGAAGACCTGTGCTGACCAGCTAGCTCCGGTGTTCACGGCAATATTCAACATCTCCCTGGCTGAATCAGTGGTCCCGTCCTGCTTCAAGAAGTCCACCGTCGTTCCTGTCCCGAAGATTGCCTCTCCTGCCTGCGTGAATGACTATTGTCCGGTGGCCCTCACGTCGGTGGTCATGAAGTGTTTCGAGAGGCTGATTAAGGATTACATCTGCGCCTTCTGGTGATTAACGGAATTTCTGTCGACAGGGGGAGCAGCTTCAAATACCTGGGAGTCCACATCACAGAGGACTTAACATGGACTTTACAAACAGACACTCTGGTGAGGAAGGGGAGGCAGCTTCTTTACCACCTCAGGCAACTGAGGAAATTCCGGGTCTCGGTGAGGATCCTCAAGTCCTTCTACTGTGGAGCAGTGGAGAGCATCCTGACAGGCATCATCACTGCCTGGTTTGGGAACTGTACTGCTCAGGACAGGCAGGCACTGCAGAGGGTGGTGGGTTCAGCCCGACGTACCACTGTATTTATCCTCCCCTCAGTCCAGGACTTATACACCACGAGGTGTGGTAGCAGAGCCTGCAGGATCATGAAGGATCCTCACCACCCCAAGAACAGACTGTTCCAGCTGCTGTGGTCAGGCAAGCGCCTCCGCAGTCACACAGGGAGAACAGAGAGACTGAGACAGGGTTTTTTCCCGCAAGCCATTACTACTGTCAATGCTGACCTCATCAGGGGTCCTCCCTGAGCCACACACATAGGCTCCACTACATTACTGTACTGTGTGTAGCATACTGCACCGTATACTGTGTCACTGTTCAGGGTTGTTTGTGATGCTGTATTGCTGCTCCGTACTGTTCTATACTGTGCTGTATTATCCCAAGTACTACCTCACTTTATTCACATGCCACTTTAATGCACATATCTGTATATACATAATTGCCTATTTATATACATAAGCATATTCCTTCTATCCATTCCATTTTATCTCATTTTAGTTTATTGTATTTTATTTTATTCTATATATTTTTAATTTATTCTATAAGTATTCGACTTACTGTATTATGTTTAAGGAGTCAGTTAGTTGGTCTATTAGAAAGAAATTTTTCCTAGGACATATTGTGTCCTATCATCGGGTGCGTTGCATTACATTTCACTGCATATATGTATGAAAGTATGAATATGTATGTGATGAATAAAACTCTCGAATCTTGAATCTTGAATCTTGTAATAGGTCATTTCTTGTGATTATTGATACCAGTAATAATTATAATTCTATATAATGTCCATATATATTCCACATAATTGCAATTATAATTCAGGAAGTTTGTATACATTGATACCTCAATAAGGTATCAAACTCCTATACTGAGTGTGAGGATGGGGTTTTAAAACCTGCTGCTTGTCAGCCCAATCAATGAGCATCAGGCGTGGCTGCTCAAACCCTCCCATCTACACACGGCTATCGCAAACTTCTTCCACGACACTGAACCGATCGGGAGGAAGAGACGAATGTTAGAACTGCTCCGAATACACATCTTATTGTGATTGCCTGTGGGTTCGTCCATGAACTTCTGATGTCAGTCCCATCTGCACGTGCCGCCATCTTGGTGAGTGATAGATAGAGAGATAGATAGATAGATAGATAGATAGATAGATAGATAGATAGATAATACAGGGTAGAAGGGCTTGATTATGTTTAAAAAATAGAAAAACACCATAGACGATAATACCACAGTGGATATTGTAGCAATACCAATACAAATGTTGTTTAAATAATTTGCTTACAGTAATCAAGTAGCCTGCTTACAGTGCTCATTTTGGATCTTTTCATACATGACAACATATGGGAAAAAAAGTAAAACTACGGCTTTGTCTTGTGGTCACCCGTCTGCAGTGGCGGCGCTACGCAGGGCCTGGCCTGTGCTAGAGCCCCCTCAGGTTTTTACATAGCACCGGCTCATTTTCATTCAACGTTTAAATCCTGTCCGACTATTATTTTAAGTTTCAAATGTATTTAAGACTGATCATTTGTCAAATAGGCAGGTGTAGAGCAGTGGCGTAAATGCGTAATGGTGAGGGAGCGATCTCCTCTCCTCCCCGTTTCCCGTTTCTCCAAAAATAAATAAAAACAAATAAAAACAGTGTGTTTTTATTTTAGATTTATTCATATTTCTCCGTTCCCTAATTGAACAAAACAAAAAAAGCCCCGTTGCGTCCCGTGTCAGGCTCGGCAGAGCCTTTGAGACCATTAGATGGTAATCTGCAAAAATAAAAGTGTATAATAATCATCCGCTTATAGTGATCAATTTGACCCAGACAGATGTGTCCCGGTCAAACTATTTGCCCAGACTATCATCACTATAAGAGGTTTACACTATATTATTGCAATCGTGTGCAATTATGCATATCCTGTACATATAACAGGACGTCCCTAACAACAAAGGGTGTCACCGTAATGAAGGGATGACAGCGGAGCTGAGATTCTACTTTTATATTTTGTGACACCAAAGAGCAACCCTTCATCCCTCAGCAGCCATCAGCCAAGCCTTCCAGTCATATATCATTTTCATCAATCAATCTCAAACGAGGTGTATTCTCCTGAGCTCTCATGTGAATTTGTTTGAACTGCAAGTAATTCCAGTTCAGCTAAAATAATATTTTGGTATATATTATAATAATAAGAAATTCAGTCCGAACCAGGTTGATGGAAGGTTTTCTAAGCGTTTGCCAAGACCAACTTCCGCTAGGATATTCTACTTGGAGACAAATTGATTGAGACTGAGACTCTAATCCTAAAAATTACAGCGCAGAAAATGAGCTATATCTTTCCTATTGTGACTAAGGGGCATGATGTAGCCAGCCAAGCATAAAATCACATATCTCACTATATTGAGTGGTTAAACACACTCTTTATAGAACTTTTTCAGAAATTAAGTGGAAAATACCGAGAGTCCTCTGGGAGGCTCATGTTATTTGGACAGGGAAAGACATAAATTAAGTATATCCATTTGAAAAGTCCCGAGAATTTGTCTCCAGTCATTGTAATAATGTAGATGGTACCATTTCACATCAAAAAGAATAAAGTACTGTCGGAAGAGTTGGCGTCATGGCCTTCTTGAAGCGTTGCACATTATGATGCACAACCTTCACATTCCTTATAAATAAGTTACCTGTGGATCCATGGCTTCATATTTTTACCAAACATACAGGAAAAACACACAACAAGCCAACTCTCCTGTGCACGTACACGTTTACACCCTCAATAAATCAGTGTATTCGGGCCCACTCACGCCATTGTGGCCGCCCGCCTCGATTCGGATCACGCGCATTGACCAGATCTCCCGAGGTATTTTCCCATATGTTGCTTTCTTTTTTAACTTTCTTTTCCGGCGTACCTGGCCTTAGTTTTCTAACTTACACATTCACTTGCGCATGCATTTTAAACATGTTGTTGTTATTCCTCTTCCAAAAAATTACGTATTCCAGTTATGAGCCTTGCGTTCACCCAAATCAGAATATTAAAGCCATGTGGTCGAAAACTGCATGACATTAATCTACACCTTAGTGTGTGAGGTTTATAGACAGACAGACAGACAGATATATAGATAGATTGATAGATAGTACAGGATAGAAGTGCTTAATTATGTTTAAAAATATGGAAACACCATAGAAGATAAAGTATTACTACAGTGGAACCCTTGTAATGGTCACGGTTACAGTGATCAACGGCTTACATGGATCAAAAAGCTTAATTCGTTGAGCTTCATTGACATTTTGGACCACACCCCTTTCTCTGCCTCCTGTTTGTCTGTGACAGAGCGCTCCTTTGTAGCTCTTCCTTCCTTGTTAAATTTCTCTTCACGTTAATTTAATCTTATGTAATATTTTTTTTGATGTATTCATAATTTTTCCTTCTCTATCATTTCCCAGCTCTGTGCACTAATGCATCTTTTTTTTTTCTTGCATTGGCGTAGAGTAACTCCGGTCTCAATTATGAGATATGACGTGACCTACTCATTAATTCGACATACAAAGTGGCTGTTGTGCCACGGTTGTCATGACGATAATTATATATCACTGTTAAAAGCGTTGAAAATAAATAATTAAACAATAGACTGGTAATGTGACTCAAGAAATCAAGTTTTCAAGTATTGAAAAACTTTTATTCATATTAAGGGTTTTTCTCCAATGTATTTTCATAGTAATTTCATTATTTGTGAACAAGTAAAATCTTTTATTCTAATGGCTGAATAAAAATTTTGACATTTTTGAACATTTTGAATGTTGACTTTATCCCGCAAATATTAAACATTTTAGATTAAAATAAAACTCCCTTGCACTCACCAAATTCATCTGCCTTATCCCGCCTATGCTGACCCTGACGTTACATTTCTTTGCGCCAATTATCTTCAGTACTGTCTCTACGCCACAGGAAACCCTCATTAGGTGCTCTCAGTCATCTTTTACCGGAGGATTGTTCTTCGCGTCGGGTTGTCAAAATGTCAACTTTGGACGGGCTCCGGAGATTCAATTATAAGAGATTCAAGGGGAGTTTTCATCAGAGCTGGTCAAAAAATAACATGCGAGGTTTTGATGTATATATGTCTTCAATCTTAACTTTTAATCCTCAGTTTCGTGAAATATCATCACATTTTAATGATGCGTAGCTTGCGGAGCTAGTTCTGTCAGACAACTTGACGCCGCCACCTGCTTCCACGCCCTTATAAGCCGCGTTTGCTCGTCCTCCCCTGCATCCACCTGTTGGGTTCCTCTCTTCTTGCCAATGAGGGGGTTTGGAGCTCATCACTCCTATATTCCTAGCTCACTAAGTATGACGACAGAATGTTTGCTGTACACCTCACCGGGAAAAAGCAAAATAAAAAAAGATAATTTAAAACTAAATCAAAGAGTTGTCCGTCAGAACAATAGTTACGTAGAAGTAAAGTATTTTGCCCGTGGCAGTTCCATTTCCCTTTCAAGCACGCCAAGTGTGTTCATAGGTTCTTTGTTTTTGCAGGTGTCGTAAAAAATAAAAAACTAACAATTAGTATTTTCAATGTTGACCTTGGATTCTGCTGCAGGGGGAAAAAAAATAAAAAAAAATGGATCCGTTGTTTCGGATCCTACTGCACCCGAGGTGGACCACTCACCTGCAAAAATAGTCTCTCACAGGGACACACACACACACACACACACACACACACACAGACACACACACACACACACACACACACACACACACACACACACACACACACACACACACGTTGCCTGCAGCGAGCAAGCTGTGCTGTGTAACATCGAGCCAGAGAAGAGCGTGTTTACCTGCTATTTGCCTCCTCCTTTATTTATCATTATATTGATTGCTTTCAGCTTGTTTTTTTAAATGTGGCGTAGAAACACCTGGAATGCAGCAAGGATCGCTAGATGCAAACTCTGGAAAACATCGATCCCATGTGCGCACACGCACTGTCCAATATAGAGTCAAGCAGCGGGGAGGGCAGCGCATGGCAGGTTGGAAGGTCCCTAGTCTGTTATTATTCGGACAAAAACAGGTCAAAATAATCATTGTTTTGGATGAATTAACAATAACTTTAACTGCTAAGCCAATAAAAATAACTATCAGATCGTGGCGAAAACAGTCAATCGTCTACTACTTTTCCAATCTTCCATGAGCCTCACTGGACCCTCTCATTCATGAATAATCTCAACACACATAGAACCTACACCAGGTACCAGTGCCAATACTCGTACAAGACGTGCAATTTTTTTCTTCTCACCTTTTCAGCATCAGATGTACGTTCCATTTCATAAAGTATATGAAAAGGGTTGATTCAAGAACACACGCGCTATCAATATTTAGATGTGAGGATTGATCATCAGGAGGAAATGTCAGGATCGCGAGTATCGATCCGCCACAACCATGAGCTTCACAAGCGATACATACTGAGTGCGCCGAGTGTGCTCACTTCACCCACTGGATCGATGAGAATTTCAAAATGTGGAAAAATGAGTCGTCTAATGTGCATTTTCACTTTAACGGTTATTAGAATTGTTGTGGAAATTGTTGGGAAAAATCTTGTCTAGTTCTATGGGACAATGTGTGAAGTACAACTGGTGGTAAACAAAGGAGTCCTGGAGTAGTTGCTACGGGCATTTCTAGTCGGCATTCGTCATTCTCTCTCTCTCCCTCTCTCTCTCTCTCTCTCTCTCCAAAGTGGGCAAACGACGCTCAGAATGCAAGCTTGCAAGCTCCAGCAATACATTGTGTCCAAGTGAGATTATAACTTTTTGTCATGGCACAAAGCTAATTGGAACAGGAAATGCACATTCTCAGTACATGCAGTACATTTCCAGCTACCCACAAATGGACGCAGTGGGCGGCGCATTCCAATTAAAGTCTCATATTACTTCCCATTAAAGTCTCAGTCTTGGCAAACACTTTAAGAAAATATGTAAGAAGTATAGCACATAATGTATATACCCTATACATTACGAATTATAATTACACTTTATATATGCATAAGCAAATGTACAGAAGCCCGAAGGGTAAGATGGATTTTTCCACTTTGATAAGATAATACTAATGCTAAGGAATGAGATTAAACAATGAAATGAACTGTATAATGTTGATAATAATGGCAATATTTGTTCATAATGCTTCATGGTTTTATGAATGAATCTTGTCTGAACGGGTTCGGTTTATTGCTTTTGCCGATTTCAACTGACGCAGGAAGACAAGCAATCACACATCGTTAGTTAACAGAACAGAAGCGTTGGCGGATCAGGGGAGTGTGACAAGGTTCGGTGGCGATTTTTCTACCATCCTGCATCATGCGTCCTAATCAAATAATCATCGGTGACGTGACTTCGCAATCACCAGACCACTCTCAGTGGGGGGAGGCTGAGCTACAGTAAACATGGTGAAGATTGTTTTAGACCCTGATATCCATGACCCTGATATATATATATATATATATATATATATATATACATACACACACACACACACACATATATATATATGTATATATATATATATATATACATACACACACACACACACACATACCCACAACACACACACACACATATTTATATATATATTTATATATATATATATATATTTATATATACAGTGGGGCAAAAAAGTATTTAGTTAGCCACCAATTGTGCAAGTTCTCCCACTTAAAAACATGAGAGAGGCCTGTAATTTTCATCATAGGTACACTTCGACTATGAGAGACAGAATGGGGGGAAAGAATCCAGGAAATCACATTGTAGGATTTTAAATGAATTAATTGGTAAATTCCTCAGTAAAATAAGTATTTGGTCACCTACAAACAAGCAAGATTTCTGACTTTCACAGACCTGTAACTTTTTCTTTAAGAGGCTCCTCTGTCCTCCACTCGTTACCTGAATTAATGGCACCTGTTTGAACTCGTTATCAGTATAAAAGTCACCTGTCCACAACCTCAAACAGTCACACTCCAAACTCCACTATGGCCAAGACCAAAGAGCTGTCAAAGGACACCAGAAACAAAATTGTAGACCTGCACCAGGCTGGGAAGACTGATCTGCAATAGGTAAGCAGCTTGTTGTGAAGAAATCAACTGTGGGAGCAATTATTAGAAAATGGAAGACATACAAGACCACTGATAATCTCCCTCAATCTGGGGCTCCACGCAAGATCTCACCCCGTGGGGTCAAAATGATCACAAGAACGGTGAGCAAACATCCCAGAACCACACGGGGGGACCTCGTGAATGACCTGCAGAGAGCTGGGACCAAAGTAACAAAGGCTACCATCAGTAACACACTACGCCGCCAGGGACTCAAATCGTGCAGTGCCAGACGTGTCCCCCTGCTTAAGCCAGTACATGTCCAGGCCCGTCTGAAGTTTGCTAGAGAGTATTTGGATGATCCAGAAGAGGATTGGGAGACTGTCATATGGTCAGATGAAACCAAAATATAACTTTTTGGTAAAAACTCAACTTGTCCTGTTTGGAGGAGAAAGAAAGCTGAGTTGCATCCAAAGAACACCATACCTACTGTGAAGCATGGGGGTGGAAACATCATGCTTTGGGGCTGTTTTTCTGCAAAGGGACCAGGACGACTGATCCTTGTAAAGGAAAGAATGAATGGGGCCATGTATCGTGAGATTTTGAGTGAAAACCTCCTTCCATCAGCAAGGGCATTGAAGATGAAACGTGGCTGGGTCTTTCAACATGACAATGATCCCAAACACACTGCCCAGGCAACGAAGGAGTGGCTTCGTAAGAAGCATTTCAAGGTCCTGGAGTGGCCTAGCCAGTCTCCAGATCTCAACCCCATAGAAAATCTTTGGAGGGAGTTGAAAGTCCGTGTTGCCCAGCAACAGCCCCAAAACATCATTGCTCTAGAGGAGATCTGCATGGAGGAATGGGCCAAAATACCAGCAACAGAGTGTGAAGACTTACAGAAAATGTTTGACCTCTGTCATTGCAAACAAAGTATTGAGATGAACTTTTGTTATTGACCAAATACTTATTTTCCACCATAATTTGCAAATAAAATCTTTAAAAATCAGACAATGTGATTTTCTGGATTTTTTTTTCTCTTTTTGTCTTTCATAGTTGAGGTATAACCTATGATGAAAATAACAGGCCTCTCTCGTACTTTTTTGCCCCACTGTATATATATATATATATATGTGTATATCTCCATATTTCTTATTCTATAATTCTGCAGTTTATTCTGAATTCTCTCTTTTCCCTCCGTTCATCATGGTCCCACATTGATGTACTTATGTCGATACGTACGAACCTTTGTTTGCCGACAGAATGTCCATCATTGTGTTTTCTCAAGCAGTGCAACAGGGAGTAAGACACAGGTGCGTCCACGTAGTATATGTAGTCCCAGCTGCAACACAACAAACGCATGTTGGGTGACCTCCCCCCCCCCTCAACGGAATTAACATCGAGACAAAAGCTGCCAGGGCACTACCACCTCCTGATGGCATGCGTTCGTGCTGTTTTTCTCGCTGAGTAAACGCGAGCCGGGACTATTCCTTACCAGCCGACTGCGCGGTAACACCTCTCTTTCCGTAACTCATTATGACTGTACGGCTTATTTGACATTTCAGACGCCAAAAACCGCCGAGTTTGCTGCAAAACGAAAACGGCCGCATAGAGCCGGGGAAATTGATGTCGAAGGGGAAGTCGTTTTGCGGATAGGGTCATCCTTGGGGTGACGGCCGAGGTGACGTGATGCGATGAGTCCGTTTCGGCCGGCGGGGAATTCCCTTCTCACAAGGACTGGAGCGGGGCCAAGGCCGGGGGCCAAGGGGGACAAAATGGGGGTTAAACAACAAAGAGCGGAGGGCAAGTGCGGCACATCGAGACGGACGGATGGATTCATGAACCCAAGTGCGGGTGAACTAATTAGAAAATGGAGGTGGCACGGTGGGATCAGGGAGAGGCTGAAGCGGAGCGGTTGATTGATGGCTGACAGGACCGAGGGGACCGGTAAATGAACGAAGTAAATAAAGGTTAATGGATGAACAGACACATTTACAGCCGGAAGCGTGAAGCCTCCCGTGGGGAAAAAAAATGTTTCTGGAATTGCGGGCGCCAGGGTGCGGCTGCCACTGTCAAACGGAGTCATTCGGCCGCGATGACCGCCGCGCGTCGTGCGGGACATTACGCTTCTCCTTGACACCTGGGATGGTTCATGGCGTTAGGGAATAAATTCCGACCGGACGAACCGGACGTTTTTTTCTTCCCCCCGTCGGAAGAACCCAATGTGAAAGCCCAAGACACTAGAACTATGATCATGATCTGTGAATTAAGTTCCACAGGGAATTTTTCCACGTTAATGTCAAACTGTTTGCGCTTCAAAGCCCAGACAACAAAGAACCACTAAGAATGAGAGAGAGAGAGAGAGAGAGAGAGAGAGAAAGGGAGAGCAAGAGAGAGATTAGGCAGATAGTTGGCTGTGAGTGTGACTTACTGTGTGTGTATGTGTGTGTGTGTGCGTGTGTGCGTGTGTGCGTGTGTGCGCGTGCTCAGTGTTGTCAGGTTGATGCCCCAGGCATGTTATTAAGCAGCAATCCTGCCGCCTCAGGCCACTTAAACACCATCCCTGTCTCTGGAGCCGAGGGACTACTGTGGTGTGTCTGCTTCTCTGTTTGTACAGTAAGCATCCATCTTCACGCATTCATTGTGTGGGTGTATGTGTGTTTCGGGACACATAAACCCAAGCGCCCATGTGTGAAGGAATGTCTGCCAGTACATTTCTACATATACAATCTGCCCTCTCCTGCCGGACGACGGAGGGCCCCGGAACCCGCAGCCCGAGGAGATGGATGGCGGAGGCAAAAAGTGACAGACCCCCGGAGGAGGAAGAGGAGGAGGAAGAGGGAGGGCAGAGGCGGCCGATAGGGGAACGGCGGCCAGAGGAAGAGGAAATTAAGAACCCTTCGCAGGTATCCGTGTGTCTTTCCCTCCGGGCGCGCCCGTCCTTATCTGCTAGCGGGGAATGCTCTCTTCCACCACCGTCTTCATTGCGGGGTCTGCAAAAAATGTGTGCATCGTTTTTCGAAACCGGCTGCGATAAGTTTTCCGAGTTTTTCGGTCGAAACCCATTCTGCACGTTGCGAGCTACGTACGCCGACAAGTACACGGCACAACTTCAAGTGAATCTGGTCATGTTTGTGCAACTTGTTTTTTTTTTGTTTTTTTTTACATAGAATGGCACATGCAAGATTGTGTGTGTGTGCGTGCGTGCATGTGTGCTTGCCTGCGTGCGTGTGTGTGTGTGTGTGTATGCTCCACTGGTTTGCAGCAAAAGCTGTAAAAACGTTCAGGTCAGAGCTATTTACTAGTTGTGTATGTGTGAGTGTGTGCGCATATGCCCTCTACACTAAATGTTATTGCCTGAGCCAGAGATTACACTCTTTATATCCCTATTACCAGCTGCTCTCTCTCTCTCTTTCACTGCCTCTCCCTCCATCCCATATTCATTTATGTCTCTCCATCTGCCGTCTGCTTTCGCATGGCCTCCTCTTTCTCTTTGTATTTTTCTTTGGCCAAGCGTTGGGAGTCAGGCAGGGGGCTTAAACATCAGGGTATATGGGGCGAGATTGCATTTTGACACGCCTCATATTATTTCCCCTTCAATTTCTACGGCGGCACCTTCTATCTCCTCCCTCTCTGGCGCTCACCCTATCTCCCTGTCACTGTGTTGCAGGTGGAATGGTGCAATGGCCGGACGGAGCTCTTTCCACTCTCCCCGATTTCCCAGCAGCGCTACGACTGGAGAGGAGTGGGGGCGGAAGGAAGAGGATGAGGAGGAGGAGGAGGAGGAGGAGGAGGAGGAGGAGGAGGAGGAGGGCGGAAGAACGGCAGGAAGGAAAAGCTAAAGGAGGAAAAGGAAAAGGAGAGGAAGATTATTCATGACAAACTGATGCTGCCCCGTGTGCTCGCAGAACGCCGGGTCAAGCAAACTCATTCAGTCCGGGTCGCTCTTTAAACGGTTTCAACTCAAATGAATTCACTGCCACTGCCAGTACACACACACACACACACACACACACACACACACACACACACACACCTACACACACACACACACACACACACACACACACACAATAGTATATATAATTAGGTGTGAAGCTCACTAGGCTTTGGATAGGCCTATTGTGTAGGATGTAAAACACCGCAAGTGCTTCAATCATGTTGAAACAACGAGCTATTGTTCACAGCACAAAACAACTAATTGTTCAACAGGAATAACCTGACTCAGCGCTGATAAACAACTGGAAATGTATTCACCAGCCAAAACTTTCTCACGCAATCATCGTTTTTCTTTGGACAGTACCCTGAGTTGAGGCATAGCTTGCGGAGCTCGTTCTGTCAGACAATTTGACGACACACTTCCACACCCTTACGTGCCGCCTAGTTCAGCAAGCCAATCTCTTCTGCCTGACCTGCTTTGCTGCCTGCTTGCTTGCTGTGTTGCTGCGCTTTCTCCACCTCCCCTGCATCCACCTGTTGGGCTCTACTCTTTTATGCAATGGGGGGATTGGAGCTCATCACTCCTATATTTCTAGTGCAAGTATATCTATGTTTGCTGTACACCTTGCCGGGAGAGATGTGCGGTAGAGTCCAGATGCCAACCTCAAACGATGCAATATAAATAAAGATCATGTTCATGTAAATCTAAGAGTTGTCTGTCAGAATTTGTGTAACTGCACTTTTTAAACTATGAGGGCGGAATAGCAGAGATGAAAACAAATGTGATAATGATCGAACTAAATGATGAGCACTGTCTGTGCTGGTCGATACATCACTGGCATGTCAATCCCCAAAAGACTTTTTGCATCCAGTGCGGGAACTCAGGAATAGAAAATAGTGCTATTCAAAGAAGTGAAAAATATAAATTAAATGTCCTTAAAGGAACAACATATATTAGACTAAGGCCCAAAACAAGCAGCTGGTACATATACTGAGCACTTAATCAGGAACACTATACTAATATGAGGTAGGGCCTCCCTTTGCTCTCAAAACAGCATCAACTCTTCTTGGCATGGATTCCACAAGATGTTGGAAACATTCCTTTGAGATTCTGGCCCATGTTGACGTGGACCAGAATTCCTGCAGATTTCTCCATTATCATGATGGAAGTGGTCATTAGAAGATGGGTGAATTGTGGCCATGAAGGGATGCATATGGTCAGCAACAATACTCAAATAAGCTGTGGCATTCAAGCGATGAATGATTGGTATTAATGGCCCAAAGTGTGCCAAGAAAAAAATCACCACACCATTATACCTGGACTATTGACACAAGGCAGGTTGGGTCCATGGATTCATGCTGTTGTCGCCTAATTATGACTCTACCATCTCTGTGCCTCAGCAGAAATTGAGATTAAGCAGACCAGCTACGTTTTTCCAGTCTTCAACTGTCCAGTTTTGGTGAGCCTTTGCCCACGGCAGCCTCAGCTTTCTGTTCTTGGGCGACATAAGTGAAACCTGACGTGGTCTTCTGCTGTTGTAACGCATCCACCTCAAGGTTCCAGGTGTTGTGAATTCTGAGATGTTTTTCTGCTCACAACAACTGTACAGAGTGGTTGTCTGAGCTACCGTAGCCTAACTGTCAGCTCGAAACAGTCTGGCCATTCTCTGTTGATCTCTCTCGTCAACAAAGCGTTTCGGTCTGCAGATCTTTTAGTTTTTTCGGGGTATGTGGTGTGGGGATGGTGTGGTTTGAGCAGCCACACCTGACCTGGATCTAGATAATTGGGGACCCAGGATCAGAGTGGCTGCATACCTGTTGCTCATTGGTTGGTCTCACACTCACTCAGAAGAGAATCCCTTGTCATCACACATCTCTATCTGCTCTATCTGCTCCAACTAGCCCTCACTCTACAATAAACTGGTGTCTACATCTCCGTCATCTGTTTCTGTGCTGGAGGTCCCTGAAAACGGTACTTGGGTGGTGCGTGGCAGGAAAAACTGACACACTGACACCTGAACAGGGACTTTCCGACACGGGAAAGGGACCTAGAGGGGCCGTCCGAAGACACCCTGGAGCCACCAGCAGGTCAATGGGCGGCCCCAGCACCAACCCTCTCCTGAGTGGCACCAGCAGCACCCAGGACGTCCGGCAGAGGACCAGGGGAGGAGCAGCCGCAGCAACCACCATGGGTAACCACTGGTAGCTAGCTACTCCACCCAGAAGCCACCGCCGGGACCGCCCAGCAGCCAGGCCACCCCTCCAAGCAGCCCCCGCAACAGCCAAGTCTGGCCACGCCTTCACCAGCCAGTACAGCAGCCAAGGCCCCACGCTCTGGAAAGGAGCATGGGGCAGTCTGTCGTCGCCCTGGGGGAAGGAAGCCGGTTGGCTGTGCTGTTCCGGGTAACCAGGTCCACTGGAAGGGGACCGGTTAATTTTTTTTTGGACATTTCTTGGTTTAAGGTATGGGAACCCTGTTTAAGAGTCTGTTGTTTTATTATTTTAAGGTATAGGAACCCTGCGTCAGAGCTGTGAGAGAAAAATGCAGATCAATTCTTTAATTCTTCAGATAATGCCACACTGTATTGTAAAGACCAGATCACATTCCATCTTCACTCAACCTTGTGAGGAGATAAGGATAACCCCAGGGGGCTTGACAGAGCATTGTGGTTTGTTTTATAGCACAGTAAGATTGTACCTATGACCAGAGCTTGACTGTTACTTTATTGTATGAGAGAAACACCCGGGGATATGATTGGGGGCATAGTCCTGTGAATGACAAGCTGTCCTATTGGTCATCTTCACTATTCACAGGACAGCAGATAAGGTGGCAGAATGACCAACGTGGGTACACACATCTCATTGCAAGAAAGTCCCCAACCTTCCAGAAGACCAGAAAAATCAAGATCCTAACGGAGGAAAAGATTGGTCACGTCTGTGTGATCATCTTCCTCATTACCATCTTGATCGTCCTGTTGATCACCCAACATTGGAACACAGTTCCACAGCGGTACTTAAATAGCAGCCGCTCCCCCACCACACTTTCACTACACCAGATCCAGAAGAAGAGCCCCAAGTGAGAAATGAACATTCTGTTACAACCGTGGTCCACCCATGGTTAAATGTTGACTCCACCAGATGATTGGAAACCACCTTATGATGATGATGGAAATGTTGAGACGTTGAGATGTGACGATGTTTGTCTAATTAAGATTATCCTTACTTATAGGATGTGTTGGTCATTATGTTGCCTTTCTGTCAGCTCCAACCAGTCTGGCCATTCTCAGTTGAGCTCTCTCATCAACAAGGCGTTTCCGTCTGCAGAACTGCTGCTCACTGGATGTTTTTTTGTTTTTTTTGCATCTGTGGTATGGGGATGGTGTTGTTTGAGCAGCCACAATTCACCTGGATCTATATAATCGGGGACCCAGGATCAGAGTGGCTGCATACCTGACTGAATTACACCTGACCAATGGTACACGACCTCTCATCAATATAAAGCCCTCTTCAACAAGGGCAGACTGAACGGCATCACAGGTTTGAAGTGCATCTGTATCTTTCTCTTTATTCTGCAGAATAAATATCTTTAATACTCTTAGTTTGTTTTCCGGGAAGATTAACCTCACGAACCACGCAGTGAGAATTCTCCAACAGAGTCTGTCCTTTTCAGGTAAATCAACCCTGTTTCAAAGTCCGTGTTTGAGGCTTTTTTATTTCTTTTTTGTTCTCGGCTTGGTATTGGGATGAGGGCTGAGGCCAGGTATTCTCCCAGGCCTCAGTTTTGTGTCGGGGGTATGTGGTGTGGGGATGGTGTGGTTTGAGCAAGCACACCTGACCTGGATCTAAATAATTGGGGACCCAGGATCAGAGTGGCCGCATACCTGTTGTTTGTTTGTTGGTCTAACGAGCAACAGGTAAATAACACCCATCCCTACACTCACTTGCCCTCTCTCTACAATAAACTGGTGTCTACAACCCCGTCGTCTGTCTGTGTGCCAGAGGTCCCTGAAACGCCACTTGGACTCTTGAGACTGTTGCACGTGAAAATCCCAAGAGATCAGCAGTTACGGAAATACTCAAACCAGCAGCCTGGCACCAACAATCATGCCACAGTCGAAAACACTAAGATCACATTTTTCCCCACTCTGATGGTTGACGTAAACATTAAATGATGCTGCTGACCTGTATCTGCAGGATTTGATGCATTGGACTTCTGCCACACGATTGGCTGATCAGATAACTGCATGAATAAGTTTGTGTACAGGTGCTCCTAATAAAGTGTTAAGTGAGTGTAGGTTTCTCTGAGGACTGTACCGGAAAGATAGAACAGTACCCACACACACACACACACACACACACACACACACACACACACACACACACACACACTTGTATTAAATGTGAGGACCGACGACCCTGGTGCACACACATATACAGACATATTTTCCTCTCTCCATCTCATCAGAAGGCACATCACTTACACTGTCATAAGGAGTAATGCAAATGGGAGTTGAAAAACCTTAATTTTATTATATTACTGTACATTGCCAAACAAAAAGCCACGACAGCATAATATAAAAAAGCACCAAAAGAAACCTAGACAATTTTTCTTTTCTGCTCGGGAATTCAGGAGCTTTGAGGGTTGATAAGCTGAGTAAATACCTTCCTAAACCTGAGGACAGGACTAAGGATTTTGGACTACAGCTTGCTTAGTTGTGCAATGTATGGATGAAAGGATGCAGCTTAGCAGAAACTAAGCTCATCCTGGTTCAAATGGAGTTCCTGTGTGATCGCTGCGGCAGATAAGCCGATAAGGAAATGTTTTAAAGGTGTCCATAAGGCTCTGCTACTCTACACTACACAGCGGAACCTAGCTGGCTGCAATAAAGCGTTTATGTTGCCGGCCTTTTAAACATCATGAATTTCAATTCAATTTCACGGGACCTAAAATATACCAAGGAAGAGGGGAGTTAGGGTGCGGCGTATAAACTGTTCCCTTTAATTTGCTCAAATTTAACACCCATGTGTCAGTCCAAGGCGTTCAGTGACAGTTATTAACGACAAAATATGAGAATGATAATTTGTCATGATAATGATGCCAAGAGAGATTTTAAACATCTAATAAAGAATAAACAGGAAATGGCTCATAATATGTTTCATAGGCACATTTATTTAGAATAGATGGCTAATAATATTATTTATCTCACACGCATATTTTTTTGTTTATGTACTTATTTATTTAATATTGACTAAAAATGGCTGTGGTGTGGGGATGGTCTGGTTGAGCAGAACACCTGACCTGGATCTTGGTGATAGGGTCAGAGTGGCTGCATACTGGTTGCTCGTGGGTCTATCGAGTAGCAGGTAAAACCGCCATCCCTCCACATACTCAGGATAGGAGCCCTGTCGTGACATGTATATATATACTATATACTCCTGGCTAATTCCAATTGGTCCATTCTCTGCAATAAACTGGCGTGTCTACAACATCATCTAGTTTGAAACCACCCAAGTGGCCCTGAAACGCCACTTGGGTGGCGTGTGGTAAGAGAAACTGCCACAATGAAATTCCATAATAAAGAACAGATTGCTGATTTATTTAAGAATATTTTTCCCACATTATGGGATCTTTAATTCAATAGATTAGCAGACATTTGCCAAACAGCCCAGTCCCACACAAACCCATCGAGGGGAAAATGCATTCTTAAAAAAAACCTACAGGTGATCATTACATTTAGGTATCCGATTCAACCGTTCAGATATTGGTGTGATGATGTGTTAACGGCCATATCAAGTAGATCTCAGATTTTGACATTAGATATTGCTTTTTCCACACTCTCCAGTATAGCTATACTTTATAGTTTCTCCTTCTATTAAGTTTAAATGACGAAGCTGGAAAAGCAAGTATATCTTTAGGCAAGTTTTTTTTTCGTGGCCGAACATTGTCATTGGTCAAATATTCTCAGCAGCCGAACATTCATTGCATCCCATTGATGGACAGTGTGTTTTCACGATCTTTCACATGGAAAGTCTCTAATTCAGCTTTAGTCTGTTTAAATCCAGAGGCATTTTGGGTGTAACATTGATGGCGCGTGTCGGTAACAGTGCCTCAAGTGACCGATGGAAAAGGAAAAGTAAGCGTATAGCAGTTTGGATACTTAACAGTTGGAGGAGCCAGTTGACACATCTTTTTAGAAATTGATATACTAAGCTCACCGTATAGGAGCACTTCGCTGACCTGCCTGCCTCATCTGTTCTGGTCTCCCTCTCTCTCTCTCTCGCTCTCTCTCTCCATTGTTCCGTCCACCTGCCTCCTTTGACTGTCAGGCGGGCAGATGTTTGGGCTGTGGGGTGAGGAGGTGACTCCACTGGGAGCCCTTTCCCCAGTAATTGGCTGTCACACGCAGCTTCCCCAAAGTTGGCAAATCGGATTTCTTGGCATCTGAGAGCGCGGGGGGCGAGGCCGGGGATAATATGGCAGGGTGCAGGATTTAACTGCAGGTATAAGTGTGTGTGCTTAACCTTACTAGCTCTGCTGCCGCCTCTCCTATACCTGTCCGTCTCCCGCTCTCACTCCACCACCTCGTCCTCCCAGACGTCCACAAGAGGCTTCCGGGGTTTTATCCCCAGGTTATTGCTCAATCGCCCTTCTGTTTCCACTCCCGGCCCGAGACTACCAACGAACAGATCTCTTCTTCTCATTTTCCCTTTTGCTTTTCTCCACTTCTTCACGGCACAGCCTCCAGATGTCTTTTCATCTGCTTACAACAAACCGATGTCCTCCCTGCACTTGTACTTTCCTCCCGCTTGTTAATCGATGAGGGGTTTTGGCGGCGATATGAATTCTGCAGAAGAGGAAGAGCGAGGGACGATGACCTGAAGAGGCAGAGAGGAGTAGCCCATAGCCTGCAAGACAGTAGGTTCTGCCCCACCATCCCGGCTAAGCGGAGGAATAGAATGAACTCGGAAGGTTCCATACAGTTCTTTTGTGCACTGCCAATAATATTGGCAATGCTGGGGCTGTTGTTTACCTGCACAGTGAACACTGAGCCTGCTATTGACCTACTTTAGTGGGTAGGATGAAAAGAAGCGAGCACAGGAGATAAGGGGGGGGGGGATGGGAGGGAAGATTTTTTTTCTTTTCTAAGGTGAATTCAAAACCTTTTACAGCAAATGAAAGCAGCATCCTTTCTTGCGTCTGGGTGTTACTTATCAGAAGGAACGGCGGAGCAAACAATAAAATCTTGGCTGAACTGGTTAAGCTATTTCATATACAAATGGGTAGACTAATGAAAAGACTTAGCTGCAGATTTAGTACTGTAGTACGATTATTTTATATAACATTATCAAGGGTTATCAACTGTCTGATGTGGTATAAAAACAAGCCTGGAGAGTTTGAGTGGAGGGAAAATTCCCACCGGGACCACCAGAACAGTCACCTAAGGGGGGGTAATAGATCTCATATCCGGATGTCACGGCAACACGGGGGTGAATACCGCTAACGGTGAACAAACAACGTGACTTTTAACGCGTTTATTTTAACAGGTCTAATGTGGTTTGAAACTAAAGAGAACCAGGAAGGGAGTGGGAGTGGAGCCGGAGCCCCAGCGTGTGCATGCAAGATGCACGGGGGGCCGTGAGCGGCCCTGCTCCTGTGCTCGCGCAAGGCCTCCCTGTGCGCTCGCAATGCTCAACACTTGTCAATTGACTTTTGAGACGGAGATGGAATAGACAGTGGCTGAGCAACGAGCAGAGAGCGCTTGTCAACCACCCCCCAAAACCCTAACCCAGATCAGATCAGAGGTCAGTCCTACCATTACCGGAGTAGCAGCAAATGGCAAACTGGCCCCGTATCAGCGGATCAGCTGTCATCATTGATTGGCCAGCGTTTGTCCCGCCTTCTTGTGTTGATGAACTTGACCAACTCCCAGATCTGGGGTGGCCACAAGGGCAGCCAATGAGATTTTAGGGGTTCTCACCCCTGAAATCTCCGCTGTTTACAGCCGGGATGCGGGATGTGTTATCGTAAATGATGTAGAGTGCAACTTGTTTGGCACACAGGTCCCATCAGACGGTGAAATATTATCACAGCTGAAAATATGACCGGGGAGCAAATAGATCAATCACTAGTGTGATTGATGAGATAAATCATTTAAACTGGGTATCTTCAGAATAAGCTATGGGGGCAGATGCGTAGGTCTGAGGAATGGATCTGAATCCACGATGGGAACGAAAACAATTTAATACCGAATGCAATAATTTAGGACTGTGATGGTGTCACCCACGCCCACACGGCTTCAGTTCTAACCGCCAGTATAGTTTCCCTCTGAAAAATAATTTAAAATGACATTTCCTTTTGACACACCACTTTTCGTAATGCACATCGAAATACATACTAACGACACATATTCGGCATTTATTTGAGCATTGGCTATTAATGTGATTGAGTCCCCTGTTCAATCATTTTAAGAGTTACATCCTTTTGTGTGCGATGTCTCAGCCCTCTTGTAGTCCCGTTTGTGTCCAGTCATTTGGCGGGGTCTGTTTATATACATGTCGACTTTATGTTAAGCTGAGTTTCTGTTCTGTTGACCTCGTTTTTATTTTGGGCCCTACTTTTGTTATTGGAATCCAATCGATCCAATCCATACCATCCTAATTTGTAAAAAATCTGAATCGGAATCATCTTGATTGCCAAGTTTACACGTACAAGGAATTTGTCTTGGTGGTTGGTGCAAGAAACATATATGTAAATAGAAGGTTGGGGGAGAAAAAAAAACTTAATTTCTTCTTGATTATCTAGGGCTCCTGTGTGTTATGGTTCATTCCCCACAGGTAGCGATGAGAGACTCGCAAAATGATTTGTTCGTGGCGAACAAATCATCCACCTGACATGAGGCAAAAGAGTCGTTCGTTCTGTAACTGCATCAAGGCCCACAGACATTCAACTGTCCGACAGTCGCCTTTCTAATCAGTAAATGGGGGAGAAAATAACGTTCGACTCACAGAACGGAAAATAACTGGGACTAAAATAGGACTGAATAAATACAGAAAACCGGCCACAGCGTTTGACGTAATACAAATTGAAAGGGACTGTTTTTCAGTCTCGCTACTACTTTCGCATAATTTTGACGGACGTAAATGCGCAATTGTGATTTGCACTTTGTATTTCCCTGCCAAAATGAATATTTTTGCGAGAAATAGGCTCAAAGGATCCAGAGTTTGCATTTTTTGGCCTCGACAGACGATGCCGACAGGAAGGAAGGAAGAGCCAGCGACTCTTGATTGAGTGACTCGTCAAGAACCGGATCTGAAAAAAGTCAAACCTTTCACCACGACTCTGCTGGAACAATTCCACTGAATACACTGAAAAAAAGGGAAATACATCCTTTCAAGCGTTGATATTGCTCCAAACTTGACTTCAATTTTTGCACTACACTACTTTGGCAAAAAACTGAAAACCAAGATGATCATTTCCTTATCGAGGAACAGCTGCTGCTGTCGGTTGGAAATTCAGCACAATGATCAACGTGTGTTCCAAGCTCCGCCATTACTTCTGATTCTGATTCTTCTCAAATTGTCACCTCCTAACCCCCTGTAATTTGAGGGCAATGTTGAATATAGGAAGGGAAATAAAACAAAATATCACACCAACGAAAGTTTTAATGGTAAATTAATATCAAAATGAACTTTTCCTGCCGCCCTAATCATAATATTTACCCTGAAGCAAACGGCAACATGTGTGGACTCGATGTGTCGTGTGAGTTTTGGCGCTAATGGACGCAGTGCCAGGGTTTGATGTGCTCGCCTGCAGATGTGTGATTGGAAGGAGAGGGCTACAAGAGACCGCCGCTGCTCGGGTGTGATTGGATTTCACGGAGCTCGGCTCGTTCTCTTGTGTCGAGTTCACTCCGAGAGCCCGAAATTCGTCGCCGACACCTCAGTGCCGGGGCGGCACGGGGGGAAAATCTCCGCTAATCTACACACAGTCGCGACTGGACTCTGGAGTCTTTGAATGAGATTTAATGGCTAAAGGCTTAAGGTTGCTAAAGGCTGTGCCAAAGAAAGATTTGGAAAAAAAAACAAACAAACATCTGAAACGCGTATTCAGTCTAACAAATGATATCAAATGCCTTATCTGACACTTTTAAAAGGAGTCTGCTCTTGTCTTGTACTTTCAATGGACCAAACCCTGTGGATGAGGGTGAAATTGTGGCCAATTAAGGTATTTCATCAAATCAAAAAATTAAGCTGATAGCACATATCAGATTTGCAATTAGTTAGTTTAGTTATTTTTAGTGGAAGTAAAAAAGACTTGGCGACGAGCAGAAAGCCGCCAAAATGAAATGCAAAACCCGCGTTGGATTATTTTCACATCTTTGCATCTCTTTACTGAAAAAAACAACGACTGGGAATCGAGCGGCTGGAACTCACAATTCCACGCGCTCAGCGTTATTATCCCGCCGCGTGGCGCTATAAAGGCGACGGAACGAAACGCCGAGCGCAACCATCGCATTTCCAACGAAAAGCCGAGGAAATACGATCACCCTCCAATCAAAGTCAAACCACCGAGTTGGGCCGCGTGGCGCCGGTCCGGCGTTCTGGTTGAGCCGCTCCACTTTGAAAAGGCGCCGTCCTCCTCCGACCGACCGCCCAGCGTCAAGTGTTCGGGGCGAGAGGAGTCTCCACGGCCTTTATCGGCCTCCAGATGGTTTCGCTCGACCCGCGAAGACGTCGCCCGCGGTCCGTCGCCTCCATCACGGGCGGTTGTCGGCTCGCTCGTGAAAGCGAGTCGATCACCGCTGCGATCGGATCGTTTTTTTTTTATGCAAAATGCCTTCCCCGCCGTCGGGGACAAAACGTTTAAATGTCAAATGTCTCCCGACTGCTTCCCATCGCGACGGACTGCTTCCCCCGCAGCTGTTACCTCTGCACCCCGTTTCATAACTCATCCGATTCATCACTTCCAGAGGGAACAGCAGCTCCAGCAGAAAAACAAAAACTTTGACTCTGAAAGTGATGACTCCTCGTGGCGAGGCGACGGCCTGGACGGCTTTTCGCGATTCGGCTCTTGGCGCGTCACTCGGCTTAAAACGCGCCATTCAATATTCGGACCCTATGTTCAGTTGATTCAGTCGGTTCAATGGGCGGTGGTCAAGGGAGGACTTCCCGTCAACGAGGACCAAGTTTGCGGGTTTAAGGACGGGAACGGCTGGCCCCCTCTTTTTTTTTTATCGGCGTGGCCCCCGAGTCGTTTAAAAGACTTGTTCGCTACGAGCCAATCGTTCATGAGTCCCGCATCGCTATTTGTATGCCATAGTGCTCAGCACAGATATACATGTTTCAGACATTGTTTCTCTAATCTTCTTTAAAATGCAAGTTTTTCTTGATAACGTGGGGGAAGGTTGCTCATGATCCGACCGGCATGACTCGTTCCGGGGGGGCATTCTTCAGTTGAACTGCTCTTAACTTTGCTTTCTTGACAATGTTGAAATAAAACCGACTGCAGTGAAAACCCTGTGAAATGTCACAACAGGGTCAAAACAATTATATGGAACTATCACACAGAATACATGCTCATTTTGCAGTGTAGTACATAGGGATACAGCACTGAATTTTAGTGATTACCACAAGAAACAAACCTCCCACAGTTTCGACTGACAGTCACGGATGACAACTCTGTGAAAGATAATTTACCCTTTTTAAAAGAATAATGATTGATCATATTCCTGTTTGGTCATGATGTTCCTATAATGTCATTAAAATAGGATTTTTATTTTTTAATGTTCTAATAATCATAATAACCACTGGCTTAGATGACCCCCCCCCCCATCCGCCTCTTTGTTCTCCCTCTCTCTTTCGCACACACACACACACACACACACACACACACACACAGAGTAAATTCACCGCTGCTAAATAAAACCTTCATTATGGGCTGCACTCTCATCTCCCGACAAACAGGAGACAAAAAAACATGAGAAAAGTAAGTTTGTTGCCATGGCGACAATAAATTCTCCATACCTACCTTGTAGAAAAACATAAAGGGTAAATTGAAGAATGTGTGGGTGCTATCTATCGTGTGTGTGTGTGAGTGCGTGTGTGTGCGTGCGTGCGCGTGCGCGCGCACGTCTTGGATTAAGGAACTTGTCACGTTCTCGGATCTCTACAACTGGTTTTCATTGAAGAAGTTGCCGAAGCAGGTTGAGAAAAGGGGGAAAAGAAAACAAAGTGATAATCGCTTTAAGAATAACTCACATAATGACAACCTTTGCTCATACCTGTCAGCCCTCCCCTGATTCGGTATTTAACCCTTCTCTCAAGCTGTCGTCCCGTTTAAAGATTTTGCCAGTAAAATCTCCCGTATTTTTAACATTTGGAAAAAAAAAAGAAAAGAAAAAGAACAAAAAAAAAAAAAAAAAAAGGTTGGCGGTAACATTGATGGTAGGCATAACCACCGGGGCCTATTTGATGTGTTTGCCAGATTGCCCTCCGGTAAAGCAGGTGGCGGTATGTAGAACATTAGCTGTAACATCTAGTGACGAGACGTCATCCGCCAACAAAAGGAGAAGAACCCAATCCCTGTTGCACTGCCATTTTAAAGAGAATGGTTGCCCAGCGGTGATTGCAGGGTTCACTGTGCGCCCCCTCGTCTCAATGTAAGGTTTATGCGGACGGTGGACAGGGGCGGCGGGACGGCCCGGGGAGGCGTGGCGGCGGAAAATTTCCCTTATTTTCAAATCCCAATGTTGACAGGTTTGCCCCTGCGCCTCTCCATTAATCGGTTTTCGAAGGCCGAGCGCTGACAAATCCTTTTAGTGGACGCACTCATTTAGCCCGGGCACCGTCTCGGGTCTCAGTCGTCTGTCAGGTTGACATTTGTCAAACTCGGTCATTTTGCAGAGGAAGAAATATCAAGTGACCTGACACACGCACTCAACAATGAATCACTAAATGGGCATTTTTACCCACATGGTTCCATCGGACTGTATATCAACACCCTCAGGCTAATCTCGGATCCCTGCAGTCCTTTCCTCAAAGGACTTCCGGGCGGAAGAACCTCCGAGTTTTCGAAGGGGGGCGGACTTAAGTTTCCGGAGTGTTATAACAAATGTCATAAGAAAGAGAACCTCCTTCCCGAGTGGCAAGATGGAGCGTGCAGATGAGGATTTTAATGTGTTTTTCTGCAGTGGCCAGTCTACACGGTGTTGATAATTGGATTTTGAAAAGTCAGATTTGTGATGTACTAACTCAAATCTGTCTTATGGGATAATGATTTTTGGTTAAATACCTAAAATAGGCATTAGAGGATATATATATAATTTTTATTTTTTTATTTGTAATTAATATATGTTTTTGATTATATATTCCATTATTTTTTATTCTCTTTTTTTTCATTACAATATGATTATTAATATTATTATAATTATATTTGTTTTTTTTAAGGTGCTATGTAAATAAAGCTTCACTTACATTTTTATGACTGTTGTTTTTTTTTTGGCCTCAGGCAAACCTTGTCTGTGCCTCCACGCAATAACTAAATTAACTTTAAAATAAGGTGAAGCTGCATTGTCTATAGAGCGGGAACAAGAGATCCGGACCAAAATGGAATTGTGGAGCTTGCAGCGTGAAGTGTTGACCTTGCAAAGTTGAATTTGATTTGCCTAAACCGCTGACAGGGATAGCACTGAAAGGAGTGCAAACCAAGGCCTTTGAGTTCCTATGAGTGATGGGTTGCGTTGGCTCTGCGCCTAAATAGCTTTTGTTTCAGCCACGTCTTCACTCAGAATTATGTCCGTACTGTGCATAGAATGTGTGGTTAATCCACAAATATTGTTTGTACTTGTGTACTGGCTTACTTTGAAGGAGCAGACACAGTATTAAGGCTCTGAGCTGCTCTGGGAATGACTACCTATGTCAAATAGCAGACGATGTTCCCAAAATGGAATTATATACAAGGATATAGGCTTTCTACCCACTCCAATAAATAACAATCAATGACTAAAAAAGAAATCATCAACGCTTGCCGTCTAAACCTAAACTTATTTTTTCTTCCAAGACTATTAGTGTAATTACGGTACCAGCAACACCACTCATTTATGTGCGATGGATGAATAGGGAGCTAAATAGAGAGATAGGCCCCCCGATTATGTGGCATTATATTGTTACCATGAGAAAAGCCCAGAACTGGCTTAAACTCACCTGGTGGGAAATCAATAGACCTGTTGTGTCTACTATATTTATAGGTCAGTGACTACAACTGTGTTCTCTTCCTTAAAACCATATGCACTGCGGCCCTGCGCATGAACACACACGTACACGCATGCACATACACCCTTGCATTCACAGTGTTCTGATCATGAGCCACTGGGGGGTTAGTGGGGAGAAAAAGAAGACGAGGGATGCTTGAAAAGTACAAAAGACTTGCACAGATAATCCCATGATACTCTGAGAAAACCCAAGGCTGCACTTGCTTTCATTTCAAATACAAAGAGAGAGACAAGAACAAAGTTGAGCAAACTTTGCTGAAAGCCTAGGGAGAGAAAAAAAATAAAAAATAAAATTATATATATATATATATATATATATATATATATATATATATATATATATATATATACACACACACACACACACAAATATATATATATATATATATATATGCGCCAGGATGGGACAGTGCTTGCACTGACTGCTGCATCACAGCAAGAAGGTCCAGGGTTTGGTTTGGGGAGCTGATGGCACTGTGCTTCCATGGGTTATCTCCCGATTACTGTCCTTTCTGTGTGGAGTTTGCATGTTCTCCGCGTGTTCACATGGGGTTTCCTCCATATAATATCGGTAATGACCCCCACCAAAAACAGGCACAAGATCATCGTCTGACCAGCGATGGTGTTTTGTAATTGGTCCCTGGGCGCATCTCCGTGTGCTGCCCACCGCTCCTGGCTGCCCCCCGGAGGAAGGACAGGCCAGGATAGGTCAAAAGCAGAGAATGAGTTTCACCGGCCACCATTTGAAAGCATGTGTGTGTGCGTTGGTCGCCGTCGCCACGAGTGCACGCAAAAATCTTCAAGAAATATATGTAGACATATATATTGCCTTAGCTTCAGCAATGATTTTTTTCCCACAGGGATCAGTGTAGGATCAGGATCAATATATTAGAAAGGTCGATGTATTTGCAAGTGTTACAAGCTACAGTGCAAAAAAATACAGCACAGAGAAAATTTGGCTCTTCAACCACATAGTAGGCATGTGGAAACATTGGACAATTATGACAAAAACTGCGTAAACACAGGTGTGTGGGCTTGTGTTGCATAAGAACAGTATCTGTTCCTCTGGCACTGTCTGCCTTAATTTGCTGATTTGATCCGCAGTCCTGGCAGTGAGCATTCAGCTGTGCTGTGTGTTTTGGCAGGATAGCAGTACAATATGAATCATGCATAATGCAGCCATATGATAACTCCTGAGGTACACTGGGGATTTGTTTCCACCTGAAGCTTTCGGCTGCCTGCGCTGCTTATTCTGTTGCCAAATTCCTCACCACATTCATTTCCTTCTTTCTTCCTCTGCCCTTTTTTCGCTTCATAACATGACATTACGGTTGCCGCATCAAAAAAACACGCATTTATTTTTCCTCCGAGTCCATTCCTGAGGACTATGAGGTTGGTAGGCAATGCAATCTCCTGTTTAAAATAAGTCCCTGGTTAAAAATAAAACACAGTCCACGGTAAGTCGCAATAAGTCGTAGTAATAATAATCCTAATATTATAATAATATATAAAGAATAATAAAAATATTGACTCGTAACAATAGCAATGCAGTATCAAATGAGCCTGTGTGCAATAGTGGATATGGAATGTTGCAATAGAATTATTGTTGTGACGGCAGTGGCACAAAACAAACAACAAACAAAAAAAAGTCAGTCGTCAAAAGTGTTAATATCTGCTAGATATGAACTGTTCCGTGATGTTTCCCAAGCAGAGTTTAAACAAAAGTTTATTTATTCATTTGTTTGTTTCAAAATCTCGACACCTTGATACTTTTCTTCCTCTGACTCACTTTCCCCCCCAACAGCACGAGAGACGCACGCACACAAAATTAAAAAAAAAATAAAAATAAAAAAGGAAAAAAGGAGGCAGACTTGCCTTTGGCTTTCTTTTAAGGTTGGCTTTTAACTTTTTGACACCGGCAAAACCTCCCACCGAAGGATAGTTGAAGCTCATCCATAATTTAAGCGCCATATCAAATAACATGAATAAAAAAAAGAAGCTGAGTTTGCTCACATCTTTCTATCATACCTTGCATTGACATTGTGGCTCGGTTACATTGTGCCTAAACGCATGAGGTTCCCTTCCCTAGACTGCCGCTGCCGCCTTCAGCAACCTGAGCTAAGAGGAGCGATTTCATTCCCGGTTTAACTACCTTAGACGGAAATGTGTTTTTGAGAAACACACAGCTCTTTGAAGGTTCTAAGTCTCTTTTTCTTTTTTTTGCTGTCAGATAAAATAGCATACTTTCCCATATGAAGTAAAACGTGACCTTTCGCTTCCGCAATATTACTTTTGTACTTTTATATTAAAGTGGTACAACTGCATAGTTATGTGCATAGCCAATTGCACAATTTAAATGTTTTAAAAATGCCATTATATCCGAAAGACATTAGAAAAACTGCCTCTTGCAACAATGTGAGGAGGAAATGAGTAGCTGTGGTTTGAGTGAGACTGACCTTTAACAGCAGTGGGTTTGTGACTGTCCGGCCCCATTTAGTCATTTCGTCTCTTATTTCTCACCCACACACACACACACACACACACACACACACACACACACACACACACACACACACACACACACACACACACACACACACACACACACACACACACACACACACACACACACACACACACACACACAATAAATTAACATTAAATGAATAAAATGTGAACAAAACAATATAAAACGTATGTCAGAGGATTGGAGTGTCAATTCCTATAGAACGGGATATGGTGTCCGTGGAATACGGTAATTAACATATCGGTAATTTGCGCTGTTGTCTGGAGCACAGAGGAGAGGAGGGCTTCGCAGTTTGGAGAACGGCGCTTCTAAGAAACACAGCCAAACGTATTGCTCACATCAGTCAGCACAGCCCTTGGAGTACCATACACATTTCGTTTACAGGCGCAAAACTTGCATGCTCGCAGAAAATCACACCTCCAAACTTCTGCCGCCCTGTTACTGCACTTGACACGTTAATGCATTTATTAAGCGTGCTGGCAGTGCCGCGCACTTACTATCGTCATATTATGTCCAAATGTGATGCGCTTCTCCTCCCACAATTCTCGAGCCAGATATGAAAGAAATACATCAAAACGAGCGTCTCGGCCCCGATAAGTGTGCTATATCTGTGTGAGACTTTCATCCCACAGTTGACGAAATATTCCCCCTCTTTCATTCTGTGTGCAAAAGTTTTCCGGTGAGAAAAGATTTCGTCAACCAAAATTGCAATCGTGGAAACATATTAGGCAAACTCCCCACATAGCCAAGAAGACGGCATATACACATGCATACATATGTATGTTCACACATAGCACACTTTTACAATTGCAATCACGATAACAATTGCTATTTCTATTACTAATCAATCAATGTACTTAAACAAAGTTAGGAAGCAGCATATTTAAAAATAAATAAATATATATATATATATATATATATAGTATATACACTGGATATCTATACATTGTATTGGACTTGCATATGTTATTTATGTTGATATGCTAAAGCAGCACCATCACCTCAAATCTATGAGTATCATCAGAATTCTTAAATGCACATTCATTCTACGCTATTTCTGAGTCATGGTCAGACTTCAAGTTGAAAGCCTCCTGATCATAGCTGGTCATAAACACTGCAATAGAAAATCATCCATCACGACTTAACCTTTACAAAACAACTCAGGCATATAACATAGCTTGGACACAAAATAATTGTAATAACCTGATGTATGATATGCGATCATTACATTGTCACAGATAAGGTTGGCCAGTTATGCACATCCGGACGTCTCCCATTACTTTTGTTGCTCGATGAAGCAGCTTTCTAAAAATACAAGGCTCTCTGAACCGTTTCCTCACGGTGTTGACTTTGCTTCTCTTCAGGGATGACTGAGTCTATTACGAGTATTCACACAATTGTGGAAAAAAAAAAATAAAAAGATGGCGACTAATCCTGAGCTGCAAAGGGCCACTTGTGATTAGCTTTAAATACGCATAAATGCGGTCATCGAGTCAGAGCGAGGCACCTCAAGGGGCCTAGCTGCTTTTTAAAGTTGGACAAAGTTGCTGAGAAGTTATTTGACACAAAAACAAAACAAGATTGTTTTTTTTGTTCTTATTTACACCTCCAGCTCTCCTCCCCCTGATAGCCCTTATAGACTGTAGTAGCATTAATTAATCCTTAGCGTAGACATCCTGACAGGCACTCAGCCTTCCTTTACACTTTAATTGTTCCAGTGAGACGGAGAGTCAGAATGATACTCATCTTGAAGTCTGCGTGTTAGTGTGTGTGTGTGTGTGTGTGTGTGTGTGTGTGTGTGTGTGTGTGTGTGGCTCGGCCCCTGGCAGCCTCTTGCTCGTCTTAGTCTTCCTTGGGAGCCTTTCCACAATTTGCTCCAGGCTAGGACTGAATCACCACATACATTTAAATACAACTACTGTAGGGTGTGTACTTGTGTGCATGTCTTATATGTTCATAATCATATATATATATATATACCTATACATATATACAGTATATATATATGGGGTCCAAAGACCAGGAGCCCACTCACAGTGCTGGGTCCAAAGACTTAATGGCGTCCGAAATGTTCCTTGCCCACATGTAGATACAACTTTTATTTTTATTTTTAATATATTTATATATTTATAGATGAAAGTCTGGGCCGATTTTCTCTTTGTTGCCCCCACCTCAGTGGTGCTGCAGTGTGTGTAAAGTGTAAAAAAATGAAATCCATCTTTTTTTAATCATGTCCACTATTTTGACTTCCACGCATTGTTCGATCCTTCTGTTACATGTTATATTTCTTAATTGTTAATTATATTTATCTAATTATACATTGTGAGTGTGTACTGTATGTACAACATGTATGCATGTGAACAGGAGTCCCTGGCAAAAGTTATCCTGACCTCAACGGGACCTTTGCATGTAGAAATGAAGCAAAATAAATAAATAGGTCATGCATTCGTCATAACATAACGTCAAACATCCTACTGACTTTTTTGAAATTGAAGTTAGTTTCTTTCATCGCACTGCTCAATTTAAGGAAGAAAGGAAACGTATAACCAAGTAAAACTAAGGATGAAAACAATGAAACTAGAAAATATTCAACACATCACATAATGTTTAAGAAAGTTTAACTGTGGAAATGGTTCAGCGGCATTGTTTACTTTGCTGGTCTGGGTTCCACAGCTGAGCATTCCCATTCTAAGGGTTGGCAAAGATGATCTTCAGCAGAGGTTTGTCTCGCGCGTCGGCCATGGTCCGCTGGCACGGTGGAAATAGATCTTAAACCTCTGTTTATCCGGGGAAGACCAAACGATAGAAGAAAAACGTGTATAAAGAACAAATATGAATTCATGTAGGACAAAAAACCATAGACAAACAAGAAACGTTCAGATTTATCATGAACTACGACGAGTGTGTTACGTGTTATTTGTAACTGCATTGTGCTTTGGTGTTTGTTCCATTTGGAGGATGCATGGAATGAAACTCAAGCCTTTGAAATGTCTGTGCCTGTTAAGAGGGCTGCCTGCAGAATGCAAATGGAGTCCCGGGATCGCTCTCGGTTGGTTTGGCCATGTGTAAAAGTCTGTTGTAAAGTAAGTGAGGAATGGTTGTCAAATCCCTCCATTGAAGCCCACTGTCATTATCAAATCCAGCGTTACAAGCTGAGTCTGTGCAGCCATGATGCTCATATGCAAACACATTGCTTTGCAAAGGGATGTAAGAGCCCATGCAAATGTCCACACACTGACATAAAAATAATTCTGATCACGAACACACACACACACACACACACACACACAAACACACACACACACGCGCGCGCACACACAATCACCCAAGCGGACACATACACGCACACGGAATTATCCAAGAGCCCACACACACACACACACACACACACACACGCGCACACGCACACACACACGCACGCGCACACGCACAGTGAACATATTCAGTAGTGGCAGTTTTAAAAACCCATTTTCCCCTTGGTTAAGCAAGCAGCACCAACACTCGACTAATGGAAAACCCTGCTCCTAAATGAGGTCGGAGAAATTCTATCTTACACGCTGGCTGCTGTGAATTCTAATAAAAGTGGCCTTTTCAACTCCTGTAGGCTTTACGCTCACACTGCTCACTGCTACCTACAGTACAAAGGCCAGCCCAGTTGAACAGACAATTAAGAGCAAATTGTCATCATTTCTTTTATTTCTTTTTTTTCGGTGGAAACTTGAGGTCACGTCCGGCACACAACCCATAATGGCAACTTTTTTTTAGTAAAATATACAGAATATACGCAACAAGATTGCTTGGAATTTACAAAATACTGTAACAACATCCCGGTAAGTCTGAGAAAGAGAGAAAATCCGTGGAGGAATGTGAATGGACTTGAACCGGGTTTTTGGGTCAGATCTCTTATAAATAAGTAGAGCCGCCCGGGGGCATCTTGTCACACTTTTCACACTTTTTTATGTCTTGGGATAAATACATCGTATTGTTAAAAACGGCAAACCAAATGAAAGAACAAAATCTTAGGCATAAAATTTGTATCCATTTAATTTTCACATCTAATTTCAGTGCAGGGTTATAGGCATTTCAATAGCGAGTGTGCACTTGTGACACGTTGCTCTATCAGCAGGTCAGCTGCCTTGTTTTCTGGTGTTTGTTATATCTCAAAGTCGGCTTAAAGCAGCACACACACACACAGCAGCAAAACACTTTATTCTCCCGTCTACTGAGTTCAAATGTATAACTGTGAAGATTCTTGGCTCGGGGAAGATTACTTTGAGAAGAAATTTACAAAAAAGATGACAAAAAATGCCAAGTTGCCAAATAGTTTACTTTGAATTGTGAAGTAGATGCACAAAACTAGTTGACGACTTTTAAGTAGCGCCCTCTGATGATGAAAATATAAACCGTGCGATAACTTACCCGTGTGACAAAAAGCCCTGGTCTCCCTTACTGTACAAATGGAGGGAGCGGAGTTGAAATAAATAGATTCACTGGCTATGTCTCAAGGAGGGGGCACCTGTTGGGTGCCAGTTTCCCATAAGGGTATGGATGTCAAGATGTATTATGATGAGTATCTGTTTCTTTTAATTATGGGACACTGTGTGTAATGTGACTATTGTATCACTGAGGGAAGCTTTACGCAACATAAAGGACATGCAGGCTGGGTCGGGTTTGGACTAGATTCATGGCTGAGCTCTGTAATGAGCTTAGAGGCATAGCTATGACAAAATCCATTTGAAGTTTTTTTGCTGTTTAAAGCCCAGCTTCAGCCAATTTTACTTCCTGAAATCCCCCTCAATGTTTCCCTAAACGGACCGTGGGGGTGCAGTTAGTCATTTAATATCAAGCTTTAGCAACACCATGGCAACCAATGGTAAAATTGAGCTTTTTGTCCCGGCGAACAACAGGGGTCCTCAATGGGGTCGCAGCGAGAACTCTGAATGTGTACTCATACATGCCAGCAGCAGTTCAGAGTACACTATCTTCTTGGACTCAGTGGGTTGTGTGCTGGAAAACACTCTGCCTGGTGACATACAGTAGTTTGACAATACTTGGGAACTTCAACGCCAATGTGGTTAATGACAGAAAACGCCCTGGAGGGGTGTGACTGGTAGTAATGGCCTGACCTATCTGAACCCAAGTGGTGTTTTGTTATTGGACTTCTGTGCTAGCTATGAACTGCCAATAACAAACACCATGTTCGAACACAAGGAGGGTAATAAGTGTACTTGGTACCAGAGCACCTTGGGCCAAAGGTCGATGATGACTAGTTGTTTCATCGGACCTGAGACCATATGTTCTGGAGGGTTAGGGTTAAGAGAGGAGCAGAGCTGTCTACCGATTACCACCTGGTGGTGAGCTGGATTACATGGGTGGGAAGACTACCAGGGAGACCTGGAACGTTTTCTGGGAAAGAGTGGTAGAACAGCCTATCGGGAATCACTTCAACGTCCACCTCCGGAGGAGCTTCTGCCACAGCTGAAGCTGGCTGAGTAGAAAGGAGTCAGAATGGACCCCGTTCAATGCCGCCGTTGTGGAAGTAGTTGTTGAGAACTGTAATCAGAAGGTGGTCGTGTCTGTTATGCCGGCCACCCGAACAGCAGTGAGGAAGGCGATCAAGCTAATAAAGGATTTCACAGGGACCACGAAGAATGATTTCGGGCTGAGGTTTCGACAAACCATCCGACGGCTCAGGAGGGTAAAGCAGGACACCGCCCAAGAAACTCTGGGGTCAGGGGGTGGATGAGAGATCTGCCCAGAAATACTGAAGGCCCTGGAATTTGTGGGGCTGTCATGCCTGACACGCCCTTTCAATGTCATGTGGATGTTGGGAACAGCAACAGGGGATTGGCAAACAGGGATGGGGGTTCCCATTTTTAAAAAAGGGAAAGTTATGGGGGTTGTGAGGTAACAGGGCCACTGTTGCGCATCATTTGGCCCCTATACAACCGGGCCACAAACAGGGCCTAGGCCTCCAGTGAGCCACATTGACGTGACACAGCTAGACAACTGGGAAATAAGGGACCCAAGTAACCTGTCAATGAGCACAACATAACGACAACGGCCCAGTGCATTGTCTTGAAATACAGTATATACAGTATACCTCTCTCCTTAGCCCGATGTGACACAAAAAAGACAAACCAGTCCAGTACAGAGCAGGAGAATACAGCTAGTTCACAAGACAATTTAAAAGACAAGTATTTTTGAGGTCAGAATCATGAAGCCATTAAGTATGAAGAGGCCTAAAATGATGACCGTAGTCTGGACCTTGTTGTACCTCTTCTGACACAATGGGCTTAATTGCCTCGCCTAGAACATCATACAAATTATTGAATTTCTTTGCCGTAAGCGATTTCTGCAACAAGAACACAATCCACTTCGTCTTTAACAATTGGTGGTACTTGGTGTGCGGTGCCCAAAGCCAGCATTTTCAGACTTTGATGACGTTCTTCCAACTAGTGAACACGTTTGCATCGTTTAATGTTTGACACAATTAATATAGTATTTTAATATATGTATATTTTTTTACTTAGTGTTTTTTATTGATATGGCAAAAGTAATCTAGCCTTAATTAAGGCTCGAGCCCTACTGGAGCCCGAACTAGTGGCGTGAAATTGGCCCGAATCCCGGCCTGCCAACAGCCTTGAGCCTCGTCGGGCCAGGATCAGGTTCCAGAACGGCACCAAATGGGCCTCTACATGCGGGATTACATATGCTGGGGATCATCCATGTATGTGCACTGCTGCTGATGATGAGGGTGTGGAGAAACACACACACACACACACACACACACACACACACCCACACACACACACAAGCATACGGATATGACTCTATCCCTATTAGGTAAAATCCTTAATTAAGAAAGTGGAAAAGCGGTGCTTAAATGAATAAGAAGTGGGGCAAGTAGGGGAACAATAATCAGAGGAGGAATGAGAATAGAGACACTCTTTAGACAGCCAACTCGTTATCTACGTCGTTACGCTCCACTAGTCAGCTCTTTCCCTTCTCCCTCCCTCTATCAGTGAAGGGATAAAATCCCTCTCTCCTCAAGGCTTAGTAAAGATTATACTGGCATCCCTGGGGAGGCTGGAAGGGGTGCTGAGATGCCACATTACACATGTAGCCGACACCAGAGTGAATTAATGGGCCTGAGGTGGGCCAAGAGTGCCGAACAGACGATGGAAACGGCAAATGTAGAAAAGCTTTGCCTTTTTTTTTTTTTTTTTTTTAACTCACCTCTCATCCTGCTACCATCAATATATTTTACATGTTTCCTACTTCTTTGTAAACATCACCTCTCTATTGTTCCCCCCTCCCACTGCCTCTCTTACTTTTCTCCGTTCCGGAGCAAATCTAATTTGAAGACGGAGGACTTTAAGTTTCTGCGCTTCCCCTAATGCTGCTGTTTATTTCATTATACACAGCAGGTACTGAGCATTCATCCCCCGTCTCACTCCCCCTGCTGAATATGTAACAGCTGAGAACAAATGAATGAGACACCAATCTACACTTCTCTCTCTCTCTCTCTCTCTCTCTCTCTCGCTCTCTCTCTCTCTCATTGTTATTTTTGCTCACTTGTTTGGCCCTAATAAAACAGGCGATTTCTCGATAACAGCATGACACATGACACACTAGTGTTTCCATGCGTTCTCCCCATCGTCTGCAGCTACATCTAGGCTATAGTGGAAACTGGAAAATGGAACGTGGCGGCGGCAGTATCGTGGCTCGAGGCCGATCAACTTATCTGGTCAACTTTAAAGGGTTTAGGATCAAGAACTGATCACATCTTTTCGGGTCAAATGTGTGCAGAAATTCCGAAGATCCAAAAGGCTTCTATGGACGCACAAAAGCAGAAGCAGATATGCGCCTTGTCCAGACAAAGTTACAGGTCCACTTTTGTTTCCCATCCAGTTGGAGCCACTTGTTCATTCTGAGGCAGCCGCGATGCACTACATTTTAATTGGCTTGTTTAATCTTATTCACATTCATATTGTTAATAGCGAGAGCATTAAAGCATTGGGGTTATTTTTTTTCCCCTTCTGCTTCTCATTAAAGATACATGTTGATATAAACCCCCGGGAAACACCCTGGAAGGAAGGAAGCATACCTTATCAAAAAAGATGGTCCGGGGGCAGAGAGTAGGACGACGTGCTTTGTATGACTATGTGACAAAGCAGGGGTATTTTCGAAGTTTTAACAATCCGTCAGCAAAGCAGTGGTTGGAGGGCCGACCAAAGGCCGTTAGGATCGTTCATAAAATGACAGGCGCAATTAATATCTGTGAAATACTATCTGTCTTCCGTCAGTTTACCTTCCATTTCTATGAACAAATGTGTGACACTGTGATTCCAGTGCCATTTGTTGAAGTTGTCACTATTACTGTATGTCCCATATGCGTGGCCATGGTTGGAATCCCGAAAAAAAAAAAAAAAAACGGATCGGAAAATGAGGAATCGCATTACAATCGTGAAATTATACTGTCATAGTCCGCCCTAAATGTCACATGAACCGAACCTCGCTTACGTGCAAGGCCTTTGCATAACCGGCAGCTCATGTGAATATGTCAAGTGAAAACCTGGCCTAATGCTATTTCCACGTCCCGGGCTTATTGTTCAGTGACATTTAATAAACGATGGCTCCCAGGGGCCAATAGTTCAAGTTACAGACCCAAAACACCAGGATTTTAATGCTGTCAACTTGCGCCAGTTTTCTTTTTTCTTTTACTTGGTTATAGGTCTGCAAAGAAGATAAGAAGACATGCTCAGTATTATCCCGTCAGAGTTGTACAAATTCCCAACAAACAAATGTAGCAGTTGTTCTGACCAACAACTCTTTGCTTTAAAAATGATCTTTATCTATTTCGCATTTTTTGAGTTTGCTCAAAACTCCCGGCGAGGTGTACAGCAAACATAGTCATACCTAGTGAACTGGAAACGTAGGAGTGGCGAGTTTGAATCCCCCCATCGGATAGAAGAGTAGAAGCCAACAGGTGGACGCAGCGGAGGTGGAGGGAGCGCTGCGGCGCAGGAGGGACAGGAGCGATTGGCTGCCTAAATCGGCCGGCCCATACGGTCGCGTGGCCGCGTGTGGCGCTGTCGAGTTGTCTGACACAACTCGCTCTGCAAGGCTCCGCCTCACTTTGTCACATTCGGAACACGATCGTGGCGTAAAAAAACATCGGCCCCTTATGTGCAGAGGAAAGATGGGCTCTTCCTTCCGGACCGGTCATTTTCCTTCACCATGGTAATACTAGACGTAGTCTTTGCACTGACTCGTGAGGAGGTTTGTCTTAGATCCGTAGTTGGTCTCGCGGGATCGAAGGCGAGCACAGCTGTGCGTCGGCATTGCGCTCCGTTCCGTCTCGTGGCGGATGATGAGAACGAAAGTGCCTCGGCATTCACTCGGCACCGCCGCACACGTGACGGCTTGACTGTGAACCGGCGGCCCCTGCAAACGAGCCTCCGCTGGCGTGTTCACCCCCGTATGGCGCTCTGCTGAGCGGTACGCTACACAGCTTCCCTGCCTGGAGACAGTGAGTGCGAGGGAGGCTTACCCATACCGCTGGTATTTGAAGCGCCTCCGAATGCATTATTATTATTTTTTTTTTTCATGATGTACAATAAATGTATGTCGATTCATATCACGGGGCATTGCCGCCTGCGCTGTAGCGCTCTCTTTATTAACCCTCTATGTTGTAAATAAGCGTGATCGCAATTGCGGTTGGGTTCGGCAGCACTGAGGCAATACAAAATGAGTGAACAATAAGATAAGATGAGATCAAATAAGATACAATTAAATGAATTGAATTATTCAGTTGTTACAGCAACAGAGGACGGTGCAAGCCAAGAAAGGGCGACGAAGTAAGAGAAGTAAGATCAACATAAAAATCAACAAAGTTAACACGGAGAGTAGCACTATGCTCACTAGTGGCACTATGCTAACTAGTAGCACTATGCTAACTATTTGCACTATGCTAACTAGTCACACTATGCTAACTAGTAGCCCAATGTGAGCAGATGCCAGTTAGGCTAAAGAAAGTAAGTCCTGGTAGCATATAGTTTGTAGCGTATAGTATCGAGCAGCAGTTACAGTATGTTGTTTAGTAACGCCAGCATTAGCAGCCAAACAGTCATTTTGAAACAGACAAACAAACACATTGAAGAGCAACGGCAAACTAATAGACTTTCGCCTGCCATCCCAACTTTTTAATTACTTTGGTAAAGGGCTGGCCTTTGGGAAAAGGATTGACAGGTGGCAAAGGAGCGTTGTCAGGTTTTTTATCTTTATTTTTAATAAGACGTATGAAAGGTAAGTAGAGCGGCGGGGAGGAAATGATCCTTGCGACAAATGTGACACGGGCAACAGAAATGATTTTATTATTAACGCCATTTTATTAAAACGCAATTTATGGGAGTAGAAATGTCACACACGCGGTATTGTCCCCGTCAATAACAATTAGCCGGGCGGAGTTGACACACTTACCAGAGGAAGCGGTGGAGAGGGGAACGCATGACAACAAACCTTCCTCTTGGCGCCTTTTATCCGCTAATGATCAGATGCTATTTTTAACATCCCGTCAACAAATTGTCATTGGAGGGCGTGTAGAGACGGAGAGGTGACGGAGTGCGAGAGAGGGAGCATTTAGGAGGGAAAATAGAAGTGAGGAGAGTAATGAGCAAAAGGCAGCCGAGCAGGGAGGTGAACGCACCCCGCCCCCACCCCCACCCCCCCCCCCCCCAAAAAAAAAAATGAGATGCGAGATGAGAAACGATGAGAGAGAAAGCGCAGATGAAATCTCGGAAAATAAGCTATAAACCCTGCGAGTCTTTTACCCTGCCGGCGCTCGGCAGGAAAGTTTGACTGGGTAGCTGGTGTGGCTGGTGACGAGGAGAACTTTCTTGGGAAGCGAGAAGGGCGGGGCGGGGCGGGGCGGGGCGGGGCGGGGCGGGGCGGGGCGGAGGGGGGATCATGCATTCCGTTTTCACGTTCATGAGGGAGCCAGATAATGTTGAGGAAAAGCATAGCATCAGCTCCCTGATGGCACACGCGGTGGACTAGTGCTGACAATGCCTGACGAAAAAAACACAGCCTGCCTCTCTCTCTCTCTCTCTCTCGCTCTCTCTCGCGCTCTCTCGCTCGCTCGCTCAGATTCCCTCATCCTCTTGTCACACAGGTTCGGTTCAGGGGAGATGCTGAGCTATGACTCTTAACAAGCTGGGGATGCCATGCATGCCCACACACACACACACACACATGCATATGCATACATACTGAATGCAAAAAGCTCTATTCCACCGATTCAAATCGTTAGATGATTTTTTTGCCCATTTGTTTTTTTTTCGTTTTGTTTATATTATAAATGTATATATATAAAGGTTAATCTTTCTACATCTATTTTTATTTTCTACTCATTGGCAATTTTATATTTTTGCTTTATTATTATTGCCTATTGTTGATGTGAGCTGCTCTGACTATCCATCTATCTATCTATCTATCTATCTATCTATCTATCTATCTATCTATCTATCTATCTATCTACCTACCTGTCTGTCTGTCTATCCGTTTATCTGTCTGTTTGTCTGTCTGTTTGTCTGTCTGTCTATCTATCTATCTATACACCTACCTGCCCGTCTGTCTATCTGTTTATCTGTCTGTTTGTCTGTCTGTTTGTCTATCTATCTATCTATCTATCTATCTATCTATCTATCTATCTATCTATCTATCTATCTATCTATCTATCTATCTATCTATCTATCTATCTATCTATCTATCTATCTATCTATCTATACACCTAACCTGCCTGTCTGTCTGTCTGTCTGTCTGTCTGTCTGTCTGTCTGTCTATTTACAACCAAACCCCCTAAAGAATTAATGAGACTACTTTAAAGCTTCTTTATTGGAAGAAAAAAACCCATTAAAAACTCATCAGTGAAGCATAGAGTCCCAGTTAGGCTTCACCTGCTGTACATACCACCCAGCACAAGGTTACTGACACAAAAGCCCAAAAGGGTATTATCCTATAATCTGTATCAAAGCCAGGAATTAAAATCTGCCGTGTACGCCTTGGCCTAAATTACCACCACCAATTATTAATCAGCCATGACATGAAGATATTAGAGCTGTGACAGGACCATTTATGTCATAACCTTCGTCTGACCTCAATTACAAGTCACATTATCATTCATTAACTTCAATCAAAAGCCTTCCACCTAAAGAGAGAATATATTTTTGAAAAGAAGAATATTAACAATGGCACGGCGACTTAATATTTATTCCGGATGGTCTGGCTTGTTTTACACCGCCAGGTTTGCCGGATCCTATTTCTAAAAGTCCTATCTTCAGCTTTGTGCGCATCATCTCAGTATGGACGTTACACAGCGCCCCAGTTTTACAGTCTTTGGCAAAAGATTGATCGTAAGAAATTTCCATCCGACCTCCAGACTGATGGTAAAAAGAAAAATACGTTGTCAATCAAAGTTTCTGCACTATTGACAGTGAGATTGAGAATTGTGGAGGCCAAATATTTTCTCTCAATTTCAATTTATTTTCAAGGAAATTGTGAATTTTTTAGGGGACCGTATTTTTAGGGGACCGTATTTTGTATATTGTATATATATATATATATATATATATATATATGAAAAGAAAGAAAGAAAAGAAGAAACAATCTTTATTTGTCACACAGCACACCACACTACAACACATGCTTGCACACACACACACAAGCACATGCTTTGGATGGAGGCCGGTGAAATGGTTCCTCTGCATTTAACCCATCCCTGCTTGTCCTTCCTCCGGGGCCACAGCCAGGAGCAGTGGGCAGCATTCGTGGACGCGCCCGGGGACCAGGTGATAAGTGTCCATCGCTGGTCAGACGATGATGGGTGCATGTTTTTGGTGGGGGTCCTTACTGACGTGAGGTGGAGGAAACCCCATGTGAGCACGGGGAGAACATGCAAACTCCACACAGAAAGGCTCCTATTTTGGAGATAACCCGCCCGGAGCACGGTGCCAACAGCGCCCCAGGCGGGAGATATATATATATATATATATATATATATATATATATATTAACAATCTATTTATGTGTGAGTATTTGCAGTATCTGTCTCTCTCTTTCTGCCTCTAAAGATGTCATCCTCTGCTCCACCAGAGGGGGCAGTCATTCATTAATTCTGGATGCATATTTTTGGAACATCGCTGCCGGGTCTGTAGAGGCATGGAGAATAATGTCAACAAAGAATTTCAAAAACCTAATCATAAACCACAACAAACACACCCACTATGTCCTACACTTACACTTACACTTACATACTCGTGCTGTTTATATTCTGGTGTTTGTTGCTGCAGTCTCATATGTATGTGTTTAAGTCAGTGATATGTTGTTGTTGTTTTTTTGTTATTATTGGCCTATGTGGGGTTAAAATCCATGAACCCACGAACTAATATTTCATAATGCATCGATTGCGTGGACCTCAGCGTGTTCCCCTTACGCACGGCGTTTTTGTTTGGTTCCGGTTTGACAAGGGCCAAAGGGGCGGGTGCTCGGGCACCCTCCACCCCCTGCACAGAACCCCAAAAAATTTGTAGTCCTCGGACAAGAGATTCTAATTTCGATTTGATTCCTAAAAATACCCCGAAAAGATTGTAATTTAAAATGCGTAATATATTGTGCCTGATGGAAGAGTAGCGTGAAAACCCTCTTTGAAATTAAAAGTAGTGGATTTTCAACAATATTTATTAATTTCTTATTTTGTGCTTGCCCACAATGTGTCCCAAGTTTGTCCTTTTTGCTTAGAAATAATTATTTTGAAATACGACATAAATTTATGCATTTTTAAGTAGAGGCCAGAGCTAGCTAGTAACAGAGGGAAGACAAGATGGCTCCTGTCAGACGTCAACACCATCAGGTTTGGTTGGTGGTGACATATAGTCTGACGGTTTTGACAAAAACATCCAAAGCTTCCTCAGTGGAGGCTTGAATATAATTTATGATCACAATAATTCATTATGTTGTTATGTAGTGACCACGGAACTCTATGGTAATTAGAATTACTCTGCTCCTAACCACACCACGACCATGGTTTTACTACGGCGCTTTATGGTAACTATGGTTATTGTACTCTTATCCATGATGCTACCATGGTTTGTTATGGCTAAGAGAGGAACCCGTTTCTGCTTATTTATTCACCGTGGTATTATCATCGCTTACTATAATCCAGATGCATAGCTCTTTGGTCATTCATTGATGCACAGGATGCGATAGAAGATGTGACAGAAGCTCAAAAGTAAGGTAAAGTTTATATTCAATGATCCATTATACAGTATGCGGCCTAATATACAGTATATGAATGTTCAAGATGTACAGTCTGTAACCACATAACCACATGTTAAGCCATGGTGAACTATGGAGCGTAGTAGTAAAACTATGGTAGAGATACTGTGGTAATTCTGTAGGATAATCAATAGTATGGTGTGATTAAACCAAAGTCTAACCATGGTTCACAAACCATTGTTTTTCGTTTCACTATGAAAGCTTGGTTGAGATATTATAGTAAACTGTAGTTAAACCATAGTTTAACCATTGGTCATAAACCATGTTTTTTCTCTCTGCCAAAAGAACAGTAAACCATACGCATGCTCACCATGGTAAAACGATGGTTAATTTTCGTAAGGTATAGCAATATGGCTTGCAATGTTTCATTAACCTCTTTATTTATATGTGTATATTTTCCCCTCTAGTTCCTGCACACACAGGCCTACACTTTTTCCTTACTATATGCATCCCCAATGACTAAAAACCATTAATGAATTTAGTTTTCCATTTTATAATAATTGTATACAATTTTCCCCAAATTAAACATGGTTAAATTCATAGTCATTTTGCACAATTTCAGAGTAATTCAATTCAGTTCTGACTTTCCTTTTATGTATTTTAGAAAGTTATGGCTAGGCAGCAGCTATCAGTGGAGGAGCAAAAGAGAGGAGCTCCAAAAAACAAGCGGAGAGGGAAAATAATGAGCCAGAGTTAAAGTAGGAATACCTGAGAAGGGAAAAGCAAAGATGGAAGAACAGAGTAGAGGATGGGACGCTAAAAACGATCACTGATTTGAATGAAAGGGAGAAGAGGATGAGAGAAAAAACAGAATCGTAGACAGCAAGCGTCAAGAGAGAATCAGACAAAGGGCCCAGAATGCCCAGAAATGCTGATGCAGGAAATGGAGCAGGAACCCCAGTGTCCTGATGGGACTACGACAGATAAATTTGCTGGTGTCGGCTGGATGGGGCATCTGGCCGGTTCCGGTGGGGCGGGCCTCGCCCTTGCGCGGGGCGTTTGGGGCGGGTGGTTCAGGTAGGGTGTCGGTCTGTTGGTGTGGGACCTGGCCCCTGGCCTGCCGTCTGTACCTGGCATCGGTGGCCCCGGGCTCTGCGCCTGTGCCTGCATCTTGTGCCTGCACATGGGCTTGGGTTGTATATGTTTGCCTCAGGGGTGCGGGGTCTCCGCGCGCTCTCTGCGATGGGTTTATGCTCCTCGGGGCCCGGTGTGGGTGTTTTTCCACAGACTTCTGGCTTCTCTGTGGGCTGGGGGGGGGGGGGGGGGGGTCTTCTGTGCCTGCAGGGCGTGGTGCTCGGAGCTTTCCTGCGGTCATGGGGTTGGTATACGGCCGCGGTACTCCGCTGCTTGGAGGCGCTACGATATAATTCCGACCTCATAGACCAGAACCAATTGGGCCGAGTCCCGTATACTTGCCGGTCCCGACACTTCGCACACATCACATGTACAAGCGCGCATACACACACACACACACACACAGACACACACACACACACACACACACACACACACACCCACACAAGCAGACTCATCACAGGCACACACACACCACTAGCACCTGCTTTGAACACACCCTCAACACATCTCCTTTTCTCCCTCATCCACTGCCATAAATATGACAGGAAGAGGCCATGTGCCCACGTGCTTTTCCAGTTTTCCTGGACTGAATTAACTCTATTTTGTCGATACATGTTGTCATCTGACGTTTCTATGTTTGTTTTACCATGAACATGTTTGGTTCTATGTTTGTCTCACCTGGCTATTCTCCCCCTCTTGGAGTAGTAATGATGATTAGTTGTTTATTCTTCATAGAGGAGGAGCACATTCATCGTCTACTTCCTGATAAAGCTGACTGAGAAACGGATGTTTTTTTTGTTGGTGTGTTTTGCCTAATAATGATGCTTAAACATTACAGTTTACATTACATTGTGGTTCATATTTTGCTGTTCAACATCATTGTAAATATTTACAAAAGGATAAAATGTACATGACAGTTTTTTATTTGTTGGACCAAATAGAAGAAAGGAAAGCATTGACTTGAGTGGTGAAAAGGTTGGAATTGTTTGTGGTAATTGGGCCACTGTCACATCTGTGCCACCACCATTAAATGGAGCTTTCTTTGTTTTATATTAATTTGCTTTCAAATTAAAAATGTGTTTGTATCCAAAATTGTTATTTTGTATATTTAATGATAAAATTTGCATGATGTAAGTTTTGTTTGTTTGTTTTTAAAACAGTACATATGAAATAGTATAAAAAATGAACAAAAAGGGAATTCAACAGCATAGATGTGTACCTATGGTGTAGACACAATGTTTTAAAAGCTGTAAATCTATATAAGACCAAATAGGAATAATTCACTTTTTATTGTGTCTGACTGTGACAAAAACTAAGTATTCACGGGAAAAACACATTTTATGAAAAAATTACTAAATCAGGAGGTTGCACCAAAATATTGCTTGATTCCTAAGGCCTTCTATAAACATACGTTTAGATTTGTTGAACTTTTAAAATTTTTTCTTTTCAATTTTAAAACCTGTATCCAAACTCTCAAGATCAGTGAATAGCGATTTATTTTTTTACTTGCGTCAACAAACTGCGGTCTGCAATACTGTATTTCTCTATCTCGCTATGTTTTTTTTCCGTGAATATGAACAGAACACCAGATGGTGGCAGTATCAGTGGTATGTACTGGAAATCCAATCAGACGTAACACACACATGCACGCACGCATGTACACACACTAATAAACACTTGAGTGCACCCTGTGCATAAGGAGCAGCTTTGCGACCCCTTTGAGGTGGAGATGAAGCTACAGACCTCCTGCTATGAAGGAGTGGGAGTGCAATCAATATGCGCATCGCCAACTAGCCCTTCCGTACCCCCCTCTTGCTCTTTCTCTGTATCTCTCTCTTCTCCAGCACACATACTTTCACAGCTCCTCCCCCATATCATATGCATTTTGACCTAAGTGCAGTTCTTCCAGTGATGTGTGTTGGTGCGCTGGTAGACTGGTGCGATCCATCTCACGGACAGGCAGAGGCTCCCCTCGGAGTAATAGTCGACATGGAGTGGTATAACCTGCCGCGCACACGTAACTCACTTCCAATGTAAAGTAGAGCGCTTAGTTGGCTTTAGCACAGTTACAAAAAAGCCAGCGGGGCGGCAATGTGGTGGAGTACCTCAACCGTTCAACCAAGTGAGAGCTCCATGGCAGGAAACCTCCACCCTGCAGTTTGTCTTTGTGCTGCGCACTGGATTCTGCTCAACGGCTGATCTCATAAACATCATCTGATGAGGGCATTATCATTGACACAAGTTTCCTGACCAATTTATTTTCTGTTGCAAGACAGTGGAGGTGGTGGTGTGTCCCGGTTTACTATTGTTAATTTAAACCACCGTTGCCTTTTTACCATTTCTGAAATGGATAAAAAATTGATTCCTGGCAGATATTCCGGGAAAATATCTGGTTCGAGATCAAGCTGCAAAGGGAGTTTGATCTTTCAAACTCTTTGCAAGTCGGGTTGCAAGCGGTGGGGTCGTTTCTATGAGTTAATTTTGCAGCATTAGCTGATATTAGCTCCCTCGTCCAAAAAGAAGACGGCTATACATCTGCATTGCTTTCAAGGGTTGTCAAAGTTCTTGTAAAGTCTACTCCAATATTTAGTCTAGTTTTGGCTATTCTGTTATTGACATGTCGTTTCCTCTTTTTTGAGGAATTATAAATTACCGAGCTGAATTTATTCCATGGTCATGACATTTGCGGTCACAGAACTTTAGGGGTGAATTACCATATCTCTCATATATAATCACAGTCACTCTAGTCACAGTCTTTGTACCCAATTTGAATGAAAGAATACCACCTAAATTGGATAATGGATCCCTAACTACCAACAACACATTTATGCACATAATACAAACGAGGTCCCGGACTTGACTCTTGAGGTGAGGAAAAAAATCTAAAATCATCATCATCATCGGGTTTTCATCAGCTCGGGCCTAATTAAAATGATGGTCCCCAAGCTGCAGCTTCTCACTGTGCTTAAATTCAGTACAATAGTCCCAAACCATGCCTTTTATCGCCTTTTTCAGGGTTTATACGCTGTTACTTACTTGTTGGAATAATTGGAACCAATACCTTAAAGGGGACCTATTACAGTATGCAAAACTCACCTTTTCAGTGCTTGTGCACGTTCATTTGGGTCTGATGGGCCTACTAACTGCTGGGCCACACCAGAAGCGACACGTCCGCGTTGTGAAAGCACTTCAGATACGCTGCCATCTTAATCAATATGGAAGGTCACACCAAGCACCCTTGGCTCTATTTTTCCGGGTGCAAAGTGTAAACTGGAGCGTAGATTCCCACAGAGGTCCATTCAAAAGATGTATTTAGTGAAAATATTGAATTACCAAGCCTGCTATGCATCAACCACATATACTGTATGTAAAATCGCTGATCTGTCATCCTAACGTGGATTACTTTTCCCCCACAACAAATTGAACCTCACTTATGTAAATAAAATATTATCGTTCCAGCAGGAAAACAAATGTCACACCGAGGAAGAGACTTTATATTTGTCTTCATAATGCACTTGGGAAGTAGTTTTATAGACTTTATTGGTCTCATATGCTGTACTTGTCGGCAACATGAAGGACGGTGGAAGGGGCGCAGTCTCTTTGCTGATTGGAGTCAGTAGTTTTGGGATACAGTCAAACTGACTTGTCAAGCAATAGATTTCTGTTGTGGAGAAATCTGTACTTTTATTAATAAGGATTATTAAGCTATTAATACGTTTTATCAAATGTACAAGAATATGTCTGTTGCCTATTTTCTTAATTTAATAATGGTTCATTGAACTACAATTAACTGATAAGAAAAAAATAATCAGAGACAACTTTATTACAGAAACAGCTGAATAAAGCTGTCACAGGCTGCGATTAGGGAGGGGTTTTGTTTTGCGTGTGTTTATTTTTTTTGTTCTTTTTTTGGTTGTCATTTTGCGGTGCCCTTTAACTTTCCCTAGTGCAGCGGTGGGGCAACTCTCCAAATAACTGGGTTGATTTGGAAACACCGGGTCGAGATTGCCAATTAGACTCTGGCTGTGGATTGGACAACATACATATGTAGGGCCCCAGGAAACCGCGAGCGGGGGGAACCGCAGCACGGGCGAACACGGAGGCGGAATCCATACCCGACACCGAGAGGAGTTGGCCTCTCGGAGAGCCAGCCGACTGGGAGGCGCCGAGAGGACCAGCCAAGTGGACCTGACTGCTTCAAGCCCTAGTGATAAAAGGCGGGTGCAGAACGAAAAAGTGTAAACGTGAATGTCCTTAGCGCTACACACGAGGATTCTGTCTTTCTCCAGACTTGCGTCAGAGGCAGAGCAGCCTAGAATTCCTGATGATGAAACACACACTAACAGAATGCAGGAAAGACACTGTTGCTTTTCTTTTAGCTGGCTTTAGTCTTATTCCCCTTTTAAAATTAACTGCTCTTGGACTGGAGGCTCCTGTTGTCTGTATGTTTGTGACCCCGAGATTCTCAAGAACCGAGAGTGTCAGTAACTGCGGCACTACTTATTTTCAGCGTTGTCGGCAGGATCACAGGCGATCAAGTACACAGTCATGAGTGAAGCACACCAGCCAGCATTAGCTCGGCCAGTTCCGAATATAATCTTGCCCTGGTTTATGGGGGTTCCATGAGCTCCGAAATTTGACGGCAAGAAAGATGTTTTTAAATTTGGAGACTGGGCCAGTCAGATTTAAGCCCCTCTTAGGGCTCAAGGTCTGGATGAAGAGCAGAAGGTGGATTTTATTCTAAATGTTATTGAAGGTGATGCCAAACATGAAGTCCACTTGTTAGATGGACAACATCGAAACACAGCCAACAAAATTTTTGAGGGCCTTAATGGTGAATATGGTGAAAATTCATCTGCTGCTGATCTTCCTATGACATTTTTCAATATCTACCAGCTATACAGAAAGCACTGGGTGATTTCAGCCTCCGGATCAGAGAGGCCTCCAAGAGATGGAAAAGAGCGGAACCAGATGGGTCAGCACAACTAGTGAACACCTTAAGGGACCAGATGATCATCAGCCTACAGCCTGGGGTGCTGAAGAAAGAACTGCAAAGGCAGGTACGAAGGAACCCTAACCTGACCTTTGCTGAGTTGTTACAGGAAGCCAAGGAACAGGAGAGAGAAGGTTGGGCACAAATTGTGATGGCCTGTCACACCAAGTCACCGCCACGCCCCCTATTGACCCACTCCCTCAGTGGAAGGACCAGACTCCGACAGAGATGATTAAATTGGTCTACGAACTGGGGAAAGCCTTAAAGGAGGAGCTGCACTGCATCAGACAGACCCCTGTCCAGTACAGTGGGGCCCCAGAACAGGGCCGCCACAGGTGTCCCCAGCCCTGCCCATGGTGGGATGACCAAGGGCGGCATGTCTGCCTTTATTCTGGGCAAACTGGTCAATTTCACAGAGACTGCCCCCAGCGTCAACCACACCAGCTTCCTTTAAACCCCCAGCCCCGGCACCTGAAGAGAAAGTGGACAGAGAAGTGCAAATGCCACCCAAGCCCTCTTTTGTTGAGGAATGTCCAGCTGTGGAGGTTTTAGTCGGAGGAGCGACAATTCCCTGCATACTGGATACTGGATCACAGGTGACCCTTTTTAGTGAAACATTTTTTAAGATACATTTCAATCAGCAGACTGAGGAAAGGAGGGAGGGAGACTGAGGAGGGATTTGCTCAAACTGAAAGCAGCCAATAGGCTGCAAATTCCCTATGTGGGGTATGTCATGATGCATTTTAAGGTTGGCGGAATAGAAATTCCACAATGAGGGGTGATCATTGTTTTGGATGACTGTATGGGGGTCCCACCAAGGATTGCTTGGGATGAACGTTATTTGTCATTTGTGTGAGACAGTTTACGGAGGGACTCATCCTGGACTAAAGGTTTTCAAGTCTGCCATTCACCAGGGCTCCCACAAATAATGGGAATGCACCTTGGCATGTTGCCAGAGAATCACGGGAGTTGGACCAACTGAAGACAGGCCTGTGACTGCCAGCTTGACAAGACAACAGCCTGTCATGGTGCCGCCAGAGAGTGAGATGGTGTTGTTGGCACATGTTCCAGAAAACTCTGGTAAGACATAGTACACTGCTTTAGTGGAGGGCACAGACACAGAAACTAAATGGCAAGTTGCCCATGTGGTGGTCTACGTAACAGGGTCCCAATATGTGTGTGTAACAGACATCCATATCCTATCGAGATCTCCCAGTGCCAACAATTGGCCAAAGTGTGTCAAATATCAGCTGAACAAATCCAGGCTAAGATGGATTTGTTCTCTATCTCCATTGGATGGAGATTCTGTGTTGACTACTGGCGACTGAATGCCCTAACCCACAAAGACGTTTACCCGTTACCCCTTATCAAGGAGCCCCTTACCACCCTGTCAAAAGCAGAGCGGTACTCCACCCTAGATCTGGCCGGTTGCTACTTGCACGTTGAGATGGACCTTGCCGACCGCGAAAAGACGGCATTCACAACTCTGCTGGGGCTTTATGAGTTTAAGAGGATGCCTTTCGGGCTCTGCAATGCACCAGCAACCCTCCAGAGACTATTGCAGCGGTGCCTTGGCTGACAGGTAAATGACTCCCCCCTTATTAACCTCGATGACATCATTCCTTTGACACACATCTAACTCACCTTGAAAGAGTGTTTCGGAAATTACACGAGCATGACCTAAAACTCCAACCCAAGAAGTGCACCTCAAAAATTTGCATAAAAAAAAAAAGTGAGTTATCTTGGTCATTTGGTCAGCCAGCAGGGGGTAGCCCCCAACCTGGGGAAGGTCAAGGCTGTAGTAGACTGGCCCCCACCCGCTACTGTGGGGCAGGTACGCTCATTCCTGGGTTTTGTATGCTACTATAGGCATTTCATCCCCTCCTTTGCAAAAATTGTGGCACCTTTACATGCACTCACCCATGGCATTAGGCAACTGAACTCCAAAAACCAGACAGTTGAATGGAATTCATAGTGTAAAGAAGCCTTTGAGAAACTAAATGGGATGCTGGTGTACGCCCCAATTCTTGCTTATGCAGATTTTAAATTGCCATTTAAACTGTAAACCTATGCTCGTTTTGATAGATCGTTGACTGAGAAATTCTCAAGAACCCAGAGTCAGTTACTGCGACGGATCTACATACTGTAGATTGTCGAAATCTCCTGCATCCTCCTCTGGTTAATGGGACGAAGCCACCGCTGCCGTCCCTGGCTTCTCCTTCGGACCCAGGGAAGAAGTGGTCCACCGCCTTCCCCTGTCAATAGCCGTAATGTATTTAAAGATTATTACTTATTATTATTTCCTGGAAGGAATTTATGAATTGTCAAACGACGCTCCACTTTCATGTTGGTAATGTGTCGCTGGCGATGTCGCTTCTGATGTGGCCCAGGACAACTCACTGTTTTTTGTGAGCTGTCTATATCAGAAAACATGTCCTGAAGCACCCCATTCAGATTTTTGATCGCTTCCTACATCGCAGGGCCCACAGTAGAATTAGAACCGCCCCCACTTGCGTAACTCAACAAACAAATCTCTTAAAGAAAGAAGGAATTAACACCAACTGCCCGTGAAGAAACTGCAGACATTGGAAATGTGAGTATTTAAAAAAATAATTCTGCTGTGTGTTTCTCTCTCAAAAAAAAAAATACAAAACTGTTTGCTGTAGATAAACTGCAGGCTGCGGGACGCAATCCGCTGTGCGTTTCTCCTAACAAAACCAATAAAAACAGTGTTTTTATTGTTTTTGTTTGTTTTGTTAGTCCCGGTGCAGTGTCTGTGTCCTCCCACAAGCTCATCACATTAATGGAAGCGAACTCAATCTCAAAATAGGACAAAACCGGTTGCCAGACCTTGTAATACTTCTTGGTGGAGCCTCCGGCGGTGTGTTTAACCTGTTGGACCGAAAGTTAAAGATGAAACATGACCCCCTCGACCCAGCGCTTGTGAGATGGTGCCCTAACTTTTTTCCAACTGAGAATGAGACATCCAGCAAGTAAGGTAGAGAATGCTATAGCCTCAGCCTGGTGAGTTGTTATTGGTATATTATAACATAATACAGACACCATTCTCCTGCCAAACACATGTTCCAACATGAATCTATACAGGTACTCTGTGGGGTTGTCAGAGAGAAGTGTGTTTTGACATAACTACGTACCTTTTAAATACTGAAAGAAACCTGACCGGGGGATATTGAAGTCCTTCTTTAACTGTTCAAAAGAAATAAAGTGCCCATCCTTAAAAAGGTCCTTCACACACTTGATCCCTCTCCTTTGCCATAATTGAAACGATGTTCTGTGAGAGATGGAGAAAAATTGACTTTTGCCAGAATAGGAGAAGTAATAACAACTTGTTGATGTCTAAAATGGATTTCAAATTAAGACTTTATCTTTAGAGAACCATGAATAATTGGGTTATTCGTCCAATAGCGTTTACTTAAGGGTGGTGGGGCACAAATTAGAGAGCCAAGTGACACTGGGTTACCTGAATGCTGCTCCATAAGAGACCAAACTGGAGATTCATCATCCGATAAATCAGAGACCGAAAACATCAACTTGTGGATTATTGGCTTCCCAATAATAATACAAATAATTGGGTAAAGACAGACCATTCTCCCCCTTTTGTCTTTCCAAATATTCTTTCCTTATTCGAGGTACATTTTCATTCCAAATAAAAGTACACATGCACTTATTTAATTCCTTAAAAAACGATTGAGGGATAAAGACTGGGATTGCTTGAAACAGATATAAAAATATGGCCGTGTTTGTCATTTTTATAGAATTGATCCAACCAGCGAGTGACTTGGGGTGACTACCATCGCTCCATGTCTTGTTTGGCCTCAAACAACACTGTTTTAAAGCTATTGTCCGACAAGTCCTTGTACTTGTAAGTGACACAAACACCCAAGTAAGTAAAGCTGCCCTTACTAACGGAAAAAGGACTTATAACTTATATCCCGACACCCGCCCAAGCTCAGTGCTCAGTTCGAGAACAAGGAAGGTGATTATCTCAGAAACACAGCTTGCCCCACCCATGTGGGAGTCGTTAACATGCCGTAGCTTTCAAAATATTTGCTTGATTCGCACAAGTGACACCATGTTTTGAAGCTCTGAGTCTTCACTTTCAAATGCCGTGAAAAAAAGTCCAAAGGCACTGAATGTACCTAAAATCCGTGGTGGGTCACATATACATTATATACGCTATATAAACTGAATACAGTATATACACTATATATACTATATACGTTTACACTGTATACACTATATACACTATATATACTATATACACTATATACACTGTATACATCTCATCTCATCACCGTTCTCAGTCTCAGTTTCGTTCCCGCGGTCTGTCAGTATTCACTACACTAGCGTTCGCAATGGCCACGCCCACTTACTGTGAAATAACACTACAGTATATACACTATATATACTATACACACGCCCCCTTACCGTGAAATAACACAGGTCCTCGCCTATCGACCAATTCACTGCCTAGGAACGGAACTTGTAGGTTAAGTGAGGAGTACTTGTACTCGTAAAGCGCTATTTTATGCAGATGCACCCCCCTTTGCACTCCAACTAGGCTAGTGGTCTCTCTTAACATTATCGCCTATCTTATTTATACTTACTGAGGCTTGAGGTGCTGTATGTAGAATCTTGATCCACAAACAGAAAGCAGGATCAAAGGCAAACCTCTCGAGGGTAGTGAACAGGTAGTTGTATTCAATCCTGTCAAAAGCTTTTTGCGCATCCAAGGATATTATAAGCTCCGGCTCCACATCGTTTGGTTGGTAGATAGCATTGAATACGCTGCACTGGTTGCTTGATAACTGTCTACCTAGGATGAAACCTGTTCGATCTGGATGTATCAATTTGGGTCATCATTTTCTCAAGCCTGCCTGCCAGCACCTTGGTTAGAACTTTTACAGTCACAAAATAGTAGGCCAACCTGGAGATAAGACTCACATCAACGGATCTTTGTTCTTTTTGAGTAATAATGAGATAGAGGCCTGTGTCATAGTTGGGGGAAGACCCTTTTTGGCCAGGACCTTTTCAAATACCTCCGACAATAACTGTAGTGGTTTGGGAGCAAAAAAAAAAAAATTCTATTGATGCCAATCAGGGCCTGCTGCCTTTCCGGACTTAATATTTTAAATTGCACTATTAATCTCTGTTAAAATTATATTTCTTTTCCAATACAGATTTGCTGTATTCACCCAAGGAGGGGTTTGCAATTTACTGATGAAGTCCTCTACAAATCTTTGTTACCGGCTTCTGAGGAATACAAGTTTTCATAGATTGAACTTTAATGTCCCTTCGGTCCGTAACAATATGACCTTCGCCAGATATAAAACCTGCTGTTGCCAACTGTTTAAGTTAATGGCACAAGACCTAACTGGCGCGCTCCCCATGCTCATAGAAGTCATGACGAGATTTTAAATGAAGATCTACAGCGTTATCATTAGTCAGGGAATCAAATTCTGTCTGGAGCAAAATTCTCTCTCTCTGTATATTCTCAGAGGGTGATGTTGAGTGTAATTGGTCAACCACTTTAATCCTGTCTATCAACTCTGTAGCCCGTTTGGTTTTCCTCTTATTTTCACCAGCGTTACGGTGTAATAGGATGTCACTTGTCCCCTCTCATACACTTTCATGGTTTCCCATAATGCACAACAACTTGATCTCAGGGGAATCATTTGTTTCAAGAAATAAATCTGTGTGTGTGTGTTTATGAAGTCGAAAAAGTTTTTCTCTGCAAGTAGTCCTTAGTTAAGGTGCCATGTACGCTTAGAAAGCATGTTTTCCGGAAATTAAAGCTTCAAAAGTACTGGACAATGATCTGATATGACTATACTGTTGTATTCTATTTGTGTACAAATAATTTTTGGTCAATTGGTCAACTCTAGAGTAGATTTGTTGTAATAAAAATGGGGAATAAATTGGGGAATAAAAAGAAAACTGTTTGGACGTTGGGTATTTGGTCACTCCATAAGCCTGAAGAAATGCATTCAATGCAGCGCGCACATTAAGTGTAATTATTTAGTAAAACCTTTGTACTGGAATAATAAAGCACACAGATCTAAGACACAGTTTAACCCCCCCCTAATATGAAATCATGCAAGTCCAGGTCTGGTAAAAGTGGAAAAAGATTACTTAAGAAATCAACATTATCCCGATTGGGGGCATACGCATTCGCAAGTACTACCGGCATATTAAATACTTTCCCTTGAATGATTATGGGGAGACCATTTTTGTCCCTTATGATGTTCGACTCTTCAAACTGCTCATCGCTGTGCAGGAGAATAGCCACCCCCCATACTTTTGCTATTTAAGTCAGAGTGGAAAACTTGCTTGAATCCTCCTCTGCAGAGTTTTGATCTGTCCTTATTTAATAACTTAGTTTCCCATGAAATACACTTTTTTAGTTTTTTGTTGGCCTTACTGAGGAAATACCTTCCAACTCACCGATGTGGTGTTAGCTCCGCCTATCCCTTTATCCACCATCCGCCATCCACCTTTATCGTTCACCGACGCCATGAAGACATCCTCTCAAATGATGCCGTTGTCGGATCTCTGTGCCATGTTGCCAATAATTCTGAGAAGACTGCATTGGAGATTCCCTGAGCTCGGTAGGAGGGTTGTAGCCATGAACTAGAAAAATAAGATGGGTAAAATGGACACTTTAACATTCTCCACCTGTTCTTCCTCTCGGTCCACTCATTCCCTCTGCGGCTCACACACTCCGGTGGTATTTTATAGAAGAAGAAGAATAACATTTACGAATAAAAAGATCTGTCTCCATAGAGACTGGACAAGCTTCAGTTTCTTGTCTTTGCAGCCGAGCACCACGGTTTCGGATCGGAATCGCCATTTTTCTGAATGTTTTTTTTCTTCGATAAAACGAATAATTTTTTAAAATACTTTAACGAGATAAATATTCACAAATAACCAACTATTTGTGCTTTATTTGGATTTGGCTCCACTCAGCTTTTCTGGCAATATTACTGCTTCCATTCACACACATTTTCATTCACAGCCATACCGGCAGTTTCCTGGAAATGATACGACTTCCAGAGTGGGGAGATTTACGGAACGACTTTTATAGAACATTGACAACCCTTTCCCACATGACGCCAACATGGAACATTGCCAGTATATTTACAGCTTTCAGTGCAAGTGGGAAAATTGGAATTGGTTGGAATGGTCCCTTGCATTAAATCCCATTGAAACATTCCATCTGCCACGTCCATATCTGTCCATATCTGCACTTGGATCCGGTATATAACGAGGCGTAGTCGGCCTTCCTATTTAAGCTGCCAATCCCTCCTGCCCTACCTTCTTTGCTGCTGCGCTCACTCCACCTCTCCTGCATCCACCTGTTGGGCTCTACTCTTCTATCCGATGCCAGAATCCAGTTCCGGTCCACCATCATCATCTCTGGCAGGTTGTACTGCCAGAGACTGCACTTCAACACCTCCATCATTTAGACCATTCTCACCTCCTCCATCACCATCTGGTACGCTGCTCCAACCATCAAGGACAAGGGCGGACTGCAGCGTGTCATTCGCTCCGCTGAGAAGGTGATTGGCTGCAATCTGCCATCTCTCCAGGAGCCGTAAGCCTCCAGGACCCTGAGGCGTGCAGGTAAGATTGTGACTGACCCCTCCCACCCCGAACACAAACTGTTTGAAACACTTCCCTCTGGCAGGAGGCTGCGGACCAACAAGGCCAAAACCTCTCGCCACAAGAACCGTTTCTACCCCTCTGCAACTGGCCTCATCAACAAGGCCCAGGACCCCCACTGAAGCGGACCCTTACCCCCGTCCCCCATAGACACTACACAGACCTGTAGGCCTTGAATTGAATTGATATGTCAATGCATTACATTAACGCACATTCTTCTGGACTATTATCTGTACATTTTGCACATACTGTTATACTTCATACTTTGAACATTGTGCAAATTCCTGCACAAACTGTACAGCTCTTTATTAAAAAAAACACAAAATACATTTTACATATTCATATATATTTTACATATTGTTTTCCTATTGTTCTATTTTACATTTATGTTTCCTGTATGCACCGAACACCAAGACTTATTCCCACGTGTAAACTTTCTTGGCAATAAAGACTATTCTGATCATGATTCTGATTGGAGCTCATCACTTCTATATTTCTAGCTCACTTTGTATGACTATGTTTGTTGTACACCTCACAGGGAGAGATGAGCAGTAGAGTCCAGATGGCAAGCTGAAACAATGCAAAATTAGTAAAGATCATTTTTAAGAAAATCTTAAGAGTTGTCTGTCGGAGCTATGGTTGCATACTGTATCTGGTCTGGTCCACAAGGTCCAGTTTAGTGTTGACATCCTTCATTTGGGATTTCTTTGCAGATTCTCTTATGACACGTACTAGATTGACAGTAAAATCTTTTGACTTTCATTAGTTACATATTTTAGCCCATAATGTACCTTTCCAGAACACTGATTCGTCAAGAGGTATTTTTGATTCGCTCGACAACACCTTTTTAATTCTCTCACCAGGCACTGTGGCAGTTAGCTCCGTTTTAGTGATTGTAATTGGTTTGAGAGGTGCTCCTCTCGCTTTTCATTAAATAATTTTTTGACTTAAATGGAGTGTGAAAACCTTATCCAACCCATTCCCTTCTAAATATTGTATGCTCATTTGCTCTAAGATTGGGTTGAATCTCAATGTTCTGTTCTGGGACCTTATTTATCAAGCGTGTTCATCGAGTCGGAAATCTGTCCTAACTGACCCAAATATCTGGAGAGTAATGTAAATGTACTTTTAGGCACTTGAGTAAAAGCATTTTTTTTTTTTTTTTTTTTTTATCATTTTTTTGACCTCGGAAACAATCTCCACCAGGATTCATCAGTTACTCACAATCATCCTCAGATGTTTGGTAAATACAGGCCCTGATCTTCGGAGGTACCAAAGTACTCCCCCCCTTCTTAATCGGTCCATTAATTCCTACAATATACTCTCTGTGTCCATCTAGTGTATATGATTCTTACAAATGTCTCACACAAAACAGAACATTTCAAAAACATATTCCTTACCATCCCAGTTGTCCTTACTGGGGTTCGAGCATGGAACTTGCCCGCTTTGTAAGTTACTATTGAGGTCTGTGATACAATAAATTCTGGTTCTGGTAGCTGAAACGGTTTACGGTTTATCTCCAGTTGTTTTCTAGTTGTGTGTTTTGTTTTCTGCTTTTGTAATTACTATTACTTTTGCAGGCCTTTTTAAATTTCAGAGTCCATTAACACCATTGAAAAGAGTGTGCGCCCTCCACCCAGAGATCTTTTAACATAACGTTGGTAATTACACTTTACCATCAAATCTCAGATGCATCTTTTGTGAACGAGGCCAATTGACTTTGACATTTTGCAATAAGAAGTTGTAGTGTGGATTCGATTTAGACATTTGATACACCCTTACTAAGTTGATGGTCCGTTCCCTGTTTCTTCAAACAAAACCAAAAATACCAGTGTATTATAGAAGATAGCTTAACGGGGCACTTCCTCAGTCAGACAGTGCTTATGGGTTGTCAAATTGCCTGACAGCTAGTGTCCTGACTAGCCTTTCTTGTGTCAACAGGGTGACCAGTGACCAGCTTTAAGTAGATGGGAGTCCACATCACGGATGACTTAACATGGACTTTACACAAAGACACTGGTGAGAAAGGCGAGGCGGCGTCTTTACCACCTCAGGCAGCTGAAGAAATTCAGGGTCTCGGTGAGGATCCTCAAGTCCTTCTACTGTGGAGCAGTGGAGAGCATCCTGACAGGCAACATCACTGCCTGGTTTGGGAACTGTACTGCTCAGGACAGGCAGGCACTGCAGAGGGTGGTGGGTTCAGCCCAACGTACCGCTTGAACTACCCTCCCCTCCCTGCAGGACTTATATACCACGAGGTGTAGTAGCAGAGCCCGCAGGATCATGAAGCATCCTCACCACCCCAAGAACAGACTGCTCCAGCTGCTGTGGTCAGGCAAGCGCCTCCGCAGTCACACAGGGAGAACAGAGAGACTGAGATGGAGTTTATTCCCCGCAAACAATAAGTACTGTCAATACTGAACTCACCAGGACCCTCAGTGAGACACTCACATAGGCCCCACTTCCTTACTTTACTGTATGTTGCATAGTGTACTGCATACTGCGCTGTATTGCTGTTCTGTTCCGTTACTGTATTGCTGCGCCGTACTGTTGTATACTGTACTGTATATCTCCACACACACTACCTCACTCTATTCACATGCCACTTTACTGCACATATATGCATGTACAAAATAGCCTATCCCATATACATAAGTCTATTCCCTTTATTTATATTTTGTACCGCCACTCAGAATTATCTTTTTGAGTCTTATTTTATTTTATTTTATTTTATATTATTATTTTTACTAAATGTATTACGTTTTAGGTAATCAGTTAGTTCAGTAGGTTTGTAGGTAGTAATTAGGTTAGCTATTGTGTTTAGTTTAGAACTTATTGTGCAATAATCTCCAGGTGCGTTGCAATGACATTTCACTGTATATACTGTATGTATGATCGTATGTATACATGTTTGACAAATGAATCTTAAATCTTGAAATTGACTAGCCTGCATCGGCGAGATCAGTTGTAGTAGTTTTGGATTTGTCTATGGCTTTGGGATGTACAAGGTTCATTCTCTTCACATTCAAGACATGCACATTTTTATTGATCGCTGTGGGACTGATCAATCTTTTCTGACTTTCCAAATCACAACTTTTTTTTTTCTTTTCCCATTGGCAACCATGTCCTGCACAGGCCCTGTGCTTGGCGTTTCACTGTGCCAGGTGAAACCCCTGGACCTGTCAAACGTTGGGTCAACATACCAATGTGTTGTGGAAGACACAATGCTCTGAAAATTGTAGAACAAGTTAAAGCAAGAAAAAAATTTATTGATAGCAGGCTTGTATTTTCGAAATCATCAACATCAATTGGCCCACTTATGCCAACATGGCCAAACAGATTATATGCCTCCTCTCTTTTTTCTCACCCTCAAACTGGAATCGTTACAGCCCCGTAGATATTGAATATTAGCAGCCACGTGTTAGACATTCAATCGCCTCCGTGTTTCTTACAATTATCTCATCATAAAGCAGAGGCAAATTGGTTTCCTTGACTCTGAGAACTTGACCACCCAGTTTTTCTTGCAAGCAGTGAGAATACACTTCGATATTGAATACACACGACCCAGTCACCCATTCATGATTGTGTTACATTCTGTTGCTTGTTGTTATTATTGTTTTTTCCCCCCCTGTTGTGTTTGTGTAGTGCCTGAGAACTGTCCTTGCCCTGGAAAAAAAATGAAACCATAAAGGCCCCATATAGTTTGGTGTGGCGTGAATAGAGATCTTCTTGAACACAGCACACTGGAGCACATTGTCCACTATCCTCAATTAGAATTTGTGTGTTTAGCCACAGTCTACCAGATGGGAGTCCTTACACAATGACTGATCCTGGGCTCCCCGATGGGAAGTTAAAGGAAGGAGAGAAGGAAAAGCATCTAAAAAGATCACCGAAATGGCAGAAGATAGGGATTTTTTGTGAACAGAAAACGGGTGTCTAGGTTATTAATCACCAACAATGCAACATTTCATTTAGGGTTCAACCATTTGCGGATTTGCCTCTGGCCAGGTCACCCTTTTCCAATATTATTTATAAAGGGTGAAAAAAATAAAAATACTAAATATACCCACCTTTCTATCTTGCACCAGTAAATCTAACACCAACAAATACGAAACTCAACATTTATATATATATATATATATATACAGTATATATATATTTAACCCAATTATGGCAACAGCAAAACAGGCATGAATAATTAAGCAATGGAATAAAAATATAACAAAGAAAATAACAACATGTGTAAAATGTGGAAATATACAATAAAACCTAATGGTTAACTGTTCAACATAAAATGACAACATACACCAAACCTAATAATCAGCTACAAAATTTGACCTTAAGTAAAAAATGTGCCGTAAACTGAAAAATTTAACAATAATATAAACCTAACAATAACCTAAATAAAAACCTAAAAATGGTCAAAAAAATATATTAATATGATAAATCAATGAACATTATCACTCGCTCTAATAAATACACTATGTCTATTGGTGGAGAACATATATTGTAAATACATATAGATAGTGAGAGGGAGGCATTAAAACACAGTGTACTGTGTATCTGCTCTAAACGGGAAAAGAAAGACCTTGAAACTTGCAGTCATGACTGATTCCATCCCCTGAAGTGTCTAGAGGAGATCACGCACATCTCTCGTATTGAAGTATTTTCACACAATGTATGTTTGGGTAAGGTAGAGCAAAGCACACAAACACAATGCTGCACACATACTCTCCCCCGCCCTGCAATGTTTTCCGTGATTTTTTAGCGTAAAGAGGAAATTTCCGACGGGTGCGGTGTCTGAAAGCCGTTGGAGCTCCCCGCTGTTTCAAAGGCTCTAAATGCCCTGTTAAATATTTATTAAACCCTTTTTGCCTCGCCAGCACTCAATCATACAACCCTGGAAAGATGCTCTTTTCTCCGCTCCTGTTATGTACTATTTTGGTCTAGAGTTCTGGAAACAGTGCGTTGCATGCATAATTATGCCCACATTGCTAGTCACTCGGAGGTTCATCTTTTTCATCTATTTTTTTAAGGTTTTAGCCCTCAACAATTATGAAAGCAATTTTCGCATAGCATGTTGTACATGCATATTTATGCCGGTTATCATCATTTCATGTTGAAACCTTCGAATGGGCATGCCACGATCAACATAGTTACAGACTGGTGTCCAATAATAGGGTTTAATGTTGAAAATATCCCCAATCCAAAAATTCAAGAGGTTTATTTGTCACATACGTCGCATTCGTCACAATTGGATACCTAAAGCCATCCCATGATTGATACTGAAGATAAAATGACTTCAGAGGGAAGAAGAATGTTGGCTGTCTCTGATGGAGAACGACAGATTATCTCTCAACTCTAACGGGGCGTCGGGGGGGGGGCATATAGTCAAAACGCCTGCAGCGACCCGGCTTCAAAGCCAGCCTGCGGTCATTTGCTGAGTGTCTCTCCACCCCCCATTGCTATTGTGAATCCTCCCTGATCTCCCAGAATTTATATTTGTTTTCATGTTTAATTTTCATGTGGTCATTTCCTCATGCCATTCATTAACCTACATGTAATTTCCGATCCCCTGTCTGCAGATAATTCCCTTGTTAGACCCTCAGTTTAAATACCAGTCCACTTCCCTTTGCTCCCTGCCAGATTGTCTCTTGCATTATGCTGGCCTTCCCCGCAACTACTTCCTGATACCCGTCCGAACCTCTGCCTGCGTCCCTGGACTCGCTGCCTGTTCCCTGCCAGATAGGTTTGCCTTCTCTGGCAGATCTCATGGTTTTGACCCCTGCCTGTTTTTTTGGAATAAACATAGCAGACTTTGACTTCTTACCTGGTTGTTTTTGTGTCATGCTTATGGGTTCACATTCGTTCTGAGTCAGTGAGTGTAGCAATTTCCCGTCTCTCTCCACTGCATTCTACAATAAAATAAACACTGGCCAAAAAAATGTTAAAGAAAAGAGAAACCATTTACACCTAATGATACATCTAATGAAATACCATTCATTCATTAAAAGTAAAGAATGGTACTCAGATTGACGGTCCCTTAAGATTTAGTGATAGGTATCAATGGCCAATAATTTCAAGTAGTCTTCTGGTTTCTATCTGTAGCAGCTGTAAGAGACAAATTGATTGATTCATTGATCAGATAGTGAGTGGGTGGCAGTGATTAGGCGCACCGGCAGTGAGTTGTTAATGAGGCCAGTAGCCGTGTTTCCCATGTAGTTTCCCATTAAAAACCCTGTGATTTGTGTTGTTTCCTGGCTGGCAGTAGAACGAGGGAACCTCTCTCCATGGTCCCCACATGCAAGTTCTACTGTTTTGGCAGTGTCCCTTTAGAGGGCTAGGCAGAGTAGAGTACTCCTGAGAGAGAGTCCTATTGTGAAGCACTTACTGTAAATGGGGCTTGTTGTGTGCTTTTCACCAGCTTAATTTAGCAGTGCCGGAAACCAGATTAATTGTTTGCATTTACCAGCTCTCGGTGTGTTGTGATGTTGACCATATTATTTGCAGCACTGTCCAACAGATGAATTGTTTACAGTGCTTTAGTATTTCACTGTGTGTAGTTCCCTTCACCTACTATTATTTATTTATTTATTTATTTATTTGTTGATGTATATATGTATGTATTTATTTATTTGTTTATTTTTTATTATTATTATTTTTACTTGCCTATTTCAGGGCTTCAGCTTGCGCCAAGCCAAACGGCATGATCAAACCAAGTCCATTTATTCCTATGGAAAGTCAGATTCCACATGCTAAAAGCTATGACTCACATTTCCGTGTCTGATCAAGGCGTCAAGTTTTGGTCCGACACTGGAAGTAACGTCAGTCAAGTTTTTTTTTGGCGGAACAGGCCTTAAGACAAAGTAAATAAATCTTGTATATAAAATAATGACGTTATTATCGTTAAACTTTTGTTTATATTGTAGCGTTTGTGCAAATAAACAAGACTTATTTTGCAGCAGAAAGCGGCAGCTGCTTTATTCACATGTCAACTTTACAAACACTATACAAATTGAGTTTTAAACTCTTATTCATGGAACATGGTAAATGTCCAGCTGATCAAACTACTCACACTGGAAACACGAGCGCTCCCATTTTCCCTGACATATTTTGTGACGCAAAACCGAGATGCAGTTCATCTGACGGCCAGGAGGCAGGAAGATCCGACTGTTGGGTTGCGATTACGCATTCGATGTGAACTAAGCTTTCGGGTTAAGGAGAGCAGTCAAACTGTGGATGATAATAAAAATGACAAGGTTATTTAAAGCGCAGGCAAGATGGGGCGTGGTAGGAACATGTGACTTAAGTTCTTCCCAGACCAGGTTCACCAGGGTTTCTTTTGCTTTCTTCGTTGATGTACTTTATAGAAAATACTTGATATTAAAGGGGTGTAGTCTGCTGCCCATAGCAAGTTGCCGCCTGAGGCTTCTGTCTATATTGTCTTCTGCCAAGGGAGATGAAACAACTTCTGAATATGTATACGCCATCCTCCTTATGGTATGCCTCTAAGGTTCTTTATCCCAGCAAGAGTGAACTGTAAAAAAAAAAATGTTCAATTTTAATATTTGTGAAAACTGAGCTTTACACACGAACAAATTCTCTGTATTTGAATGCTCTTGAATGAAAGCATTTTTGACCCACAAAAAAAAAAAACCTTTTAATTGTTAATTGACAGCCAGGTTTCACAGAGAAATAAAAATGTATATTATCTTTTTGAATTTTGATTTTTGATGATTTTCCTTTCCTCTGCTGGGGAGGGTGTGGCTGGGTATCTTGCATTATGCCCCCCTGTGCGGTTTCCCTCTGCCTTCATTGGCCGGGGTTTGTGCTTTATTAGTGGAATTTATTAATTTTTTTTTAATATCGAATAAAAACATTATTTTCCTCCTTTCTTCACAATTTCGAGAAGGAGGATGAATGTCCATTTTTATATAAATTTTGTTTCTGCTCACATCCCTCGTTCGTATTTTTTTTTTTTGCCATCGAGGAACAAGAGTCATTTTTCATTTTCATCTTTCTCACTCTGATTCCATGCTCCTCAGTGTGTTTGTTTGTTTGTGCTTGTTTGCCAAATTTCAGCCAGCTCTCCTTGGTAAATAGCCAACGTGAATGCCAAATGTGTGTTTTTAGAAAGCAAGTTATTGAAGAATTTTATTTTATTAGTCGGGACAGTCTTGTAACTGGAGGACTGCTACAGCCAAATCGATCCCTTGAAAGGAATGTGAATATGTATGTAAAATACATTCTGAAAAGTATTCTCTGAAAAATAGTGCATACGATAACAAATGCTCCTTTCTATTGATAAAGTATTCATCATTCATCAATGCCGAGTCTCTTTGAAACTCAAAAAAAGATTGTGATCGCAACAAGCATGCAAAAAGTGGAACAATTCCAATAGTTACAAAAGAACATGCACATTAAAGCGGTAGTTTGAGGTCAGCAGAATATCCACTAAAATGTAAATCATCGATACGGAGAAAGAGTGTCCTAATGGCCTAGATACACAAATGCACAAACCCATTTACACTGTACAAGATGGTTATTCGTGACAAAAAATAATGACCGTAATTATCGCCGCACAATAAGAAATTATTTATATCTTCAATTCATGTAAATATATAATTTGGTGACAAGCAATCACTTTCACCGCTAAATAGCCTTATCAATCCCAGTCTTATCTTCCCCCCACAAATCAGGCCCATGGCCTTCTGTCTAGTAAAGCAATGCCTATAACATTGCTGGATGGTAATCAAATTGAATGTTTTCAATATTAAATACTCAGACATTATAGATACTAAGTAACGATGCAATGCAAAATAAAACAAGAAACAATAAGATAGATAGATAGATAGATAAATAGATAGATAGATAGATAGATAGATAGATAGATAGATAGATAGATAGATAGATAGATAGATAGATAGATAGATAGATAGATAGATAGATAGATAGATAGATAGATAGATAGATACATAGATAGATAGATAGATAGATAGATAGATACATATATAGATAGATAGATAGATAGATAGATAGATAGATAGATAGATAGATAGATAGATAGATAGATAGATAGATAGATAGATAGATAGACAGATAGATAGATAGATAGATAGATAGATAGATAGATAGATAGATAGATAGATAGATAGATAGATAGATAGATAGATAGATAGATAGATAGATAGATAGATAGATAGATGGATGGGAAAACTGGAAAATATACAATAAACCTAACAATTATGTGGCAATATAAACAGATACGACCTAAAGAAAAAAATAAAAATACAATAAAAAGGTAAAATGAATGAAAGGTAAAAAATGTAAATGTCAGAAAAGAAAATCCCATAGGATAATTTGTGAAACAAACACTGAACCAGGAAGATGGTTTCAAGATTCAAGAAGCGGTGACGTACAATAAACTAATAATAAAATAAGACGCCTTAAAGAGCAAACAAAAGGTTGGCGATGAGCCTCTGAACCAAAAATGTCACAGTAAACATACACTTCTATATTAACAAATTCACATTCGGCACAATGAGGATTGAGGATGAGGACGAGGATGACGGAAGCCTAGGTGCTAAAAAGCGCCTCAGTCTGAAAGCACATCCTGAAAGTGGTGAGCGGATCCCCATATAAACTTAAATCCGCCGATTTGGGTTCTGAGGTGCTCCGGTGGAGCTTGAGGGTTGTTTCTGAGGCACAGAAGAACGATATTCCATTAACTTCTTATTGCTATATCTGCTAGTCTAGGGTCAGGAAAACAATAAGTGTGCCACACAGTGGAGAGTCCAATTCAGGTAATCGACAAAATCATAGTTCGAATTACGGGGGGATTTGGGGGGTAAGACCCCCCCAAAAAAGGTATAAACAACAGGTTGGGGAGGGTTGAAACATTTTAATATACTTCTTACCTGTGATCGTAAACATTACAATATATTTCCCCTATTCATGCCCGGAGGAATCTTGTAATATGATTTCAGACACCCCTAAATCGGACCTTTCCATTACGCTGAGCGCTCCGTGGTGGACCCTGGCAAGCAGCAGCTCCGCAGCTCAGATCAGGGCGATCGTTTTTTCCAATAACAGCAAATAAAAAGATTTATTTCTTTTACGCCGTTTTCTAATTTCTAGTTGAATGAAAACAAAAAAATGCCCCGCTGCTTGCAAATAAAAAAAAGCCCCGATTGTCGTTGTATAAATCCCACTCTGGCCAAAATGTAATATTACGTTGTCCCTTCAGTAAACATATTACATTTATTATTCACATGCATTTTACTGCACATATCTATATACAAATAGCCTATCCCATATACATAACTCTATTCCCTTCTATTTTGTACCCCGCTTTGTATTATCTTTTCGAGCCTTACTTTAATTTTATTAAATTTTATTTATATTATTCTATTCACTAACTGCATTACGTTTTAGGAATCAGTTAGTTTAAGTTAGTTGCTAGGCAGGAATTCGGTTAGCTATTATGTTCGGTTTAGTAACTATTGTGCATAATCTTCGGGTGCGATGCAAAGACATTTCACTGCATACATGCATGAACATGCTGTACGTATATGTATGTGAGAAGTTAACCTCTTCTTGAATCTTGAATCTTGAAATTAGTGCGAGGCTATAAAGCTCTGGCTGCTCAAACACAGTGTCGATCAGTTATTTATTGCTCCATTTTGAATTTCAGGTGAAAATTATCTTGCGCTGTCGGCCAATGGCTATTCTTAGTAACGACGAGCCGCTCCTTTGACAACTCCTTCAAGTCCTTAAAGGAGAATTTTACTCCGCATTGGTATAAAAAACAAAAAACAGCAAAATAGAGAGGCGCGCGTCTTTTGGCGGCCGCCACATTTTGTTTGCGTCCGCATGGGTGAGATGGCTTTTTCGTTTTTATTTTTTTATTACTATTACTTTTTTTTACCTTTTAATCGCGGCGTGTGAAGTGTCACCTGTCTCGGAGCCCGACGCTGTCAGCAGTCTGTCACAGCTATCAGTCGCATTCTTTTTCCCAATCAATCACCTGCTCGGCCCGACTCCCGTAACGTCAGGTCTGCCACTTCATTTCTGTCAATCTGGGGCCGTGGTCGTCCTCCCCTCCCCTTCCTCTTCTTCCCTCACTCCCTCTTTTCTTCTCCAATAAAGACCGGGTCGTCGTCTGTCCAAATGGCGACCGCCTCCCAAACCGGAGTCCGGGGAAAGTACGGGTGGACGGATCGATACCAAAAGTACCGCCGCCGCCGCCGCCGACGCGACGTCTCGTTTCGGAGATCGGCTCCGGCGTCAATGGGATCGACACCAAAAAAGGATCCGTTTCTCTCTCCAAAGTGAGTAAAAAGGTTTTTAAGGCGTGAAATTGTTCGCGCATGGCAACCCCCCCACCTTACCGGTGTTGATATCGATATCGGCGATCTGGCCTGTGGTATTTATTGGTATCGCCCCACCCCGGGTGGAAAAGTTGTCGTTTTGTAATCATAAATTGGAAATATGGAGACATATTTCATCCGAGCCACACATTTCGTTCATAAATTGAGCAATTAACAGAGATTGACACTAGTTAAAAGAATTTAGCAGCGGCGATTACATTTACTGCTCATTGCTTACTATGCAGCGTAACAATCATACGACGTTACGCCGTCATTTTCATCAGGTCGTGCCAAAGAAATTCTATAAACTTTATATAACCGCAGATCAGATAGACGGAGACAGTCCGCATGCAAGACACGGTGCTGAGATCTGTCAGAATTACCACAATCTGACAGATGGCTCAGATGGCCCTGGTCCCATAATGTGCGATTGAATTAAAATATCGCAGAAGACGACTATTAATTTGTCATTTTAGGACCTAACAAGGCAGCGTTGGAGGCTCTCAAAGTCGGAGCGGGGAAAAAAAAAAAACCCCAATCCAGTCATGGGGCTGTGGTCTGGTGCAGGCCACATCCCATGAGTGGATTGCTTTTTGACTTTGAGTCTGGATTTTAAACCTGGATTTTGGGGAATATAGTTATAATGCAATTCTGAACGCATTTTATTGTAGTTTAACACATTCAAATTGTGTGTGTTTCCCTAATATATATTTATATATATGTGACTATGTAAGGTTTCTTCACCATATACATACATCAGAAACAAGCTGTTTGCTAAAGAAACACATGCTTCAAAAACAATCAGGTCATTTACGGCATATTATATCATTCTCACCGAAACTCTTAGATTTACTTTCATATCATCTTTATTTATTTAGTATTGTTTGAGGTGGCCCATAAGAGTGTGGAAGCGCCCGGCGCCGTCAGGTTATCCGGCAGGACGAGCTCCGCCTCGTTTCAAGACCTATACAGAGCAAGTAGCACTGCAGCCTGGACGTCCCGGAAGGGGGATCCCTTCCTTTCTGAGGGTTTTTCTGGGAAGTTTTCCTCGCCCTGGAGGTTAAGACGATGGGATTCTGTCGATTCCTCTTTGAAATGTGGAGCTTGTGAAGCCCCGCGAAACTGCCCGGTGATTAAAGGCTATAAATAAACTTGACTTGACTTTGACATCGATCCTTACATTGATTATGTCCGAAAGGCGAGGAACCGCGCACGTATGTCCATGTGAAATATGAGCGTTGATGCACAATGCCAACCCCCATCTTGTGTGTCTGCGTTGTGCATATATCTGTGTTGTGTGCTGATTGATTGGGAAAAAAAAAAAGAAAAGACAGTTTTTTTCCTTTCTTTCATGCTTTGGTGGTCGAGGGATGTGGAGTGTGTGTGTGTGTGTGTGTGTGTGTGTGTGTGTGTGTGTGTGTGTGTGTGTGTGTGTGTGTGTGTGTGTGTGTGTGTGTGTGTGTGTGTCTGTGTGTGTGTGTGTGTTTTTTCCCCCCTGACATTGTTAGGCCGGTGGAAGTCATTAATGTCTCTCTCGCCGTCCACTAAAGCCAGTGAGTGCAGCTGAAAATAGGAGTGATTGTGACTGTGGCTCTGCCTTGGGAAGAAACAGACAGAGAGGGAGGGCGAGGGCGAGGGAGAGGGAGAGGGAGAGGGCAATTAAAGCGAGATGCCAAGAGGATTTGCTGTGTTTGTGCAAATGCGCGTGTGCTGAGGGCCCAGTTATTCATTTTTTATTCTCCACAATTAACCTCAACAGTGCATTTCTCCTATATACTTCCAGCTCCGTGATACTTACCCTCCTTGACTTTACATAATGAGGCTAGGCATTGAAGAGGTGCTTTTAGCTACTTCCATTTTCATTTCCATTTCCGTTGAGCTCGTCACAACTCATGCATTGGACTTTTTTTTTGATGGAACGCGTGATGGACTTCTGCCTTTTCCTTTTTTTTTTTTTTTTAAATTAGGGAACGTAAATAACAAACAATAGGGCTGCCCACTGAAAGTGGACGGGTCGAGTCAACAGTCGGAAAACCCTCGACTGAGATTCTTCAGTCAGTGTGCATTACAATAACAGCATACAACAGATAGGATTTTACAAAATACACAGGGATAACATGTCAATGGGAAATTATACATCAGGGGAATCAGAAATATATTTTTATATGTGTGAATCGTACGCTTGCCAGACACCCACACGGACACAGCTCTCCGGGCGCCCCGATGGCCGAGCTTCCGTTCCTCCAAATAAAACAACTAAAAATGACTCCTGGACTCATTAAGATTATTTTCTGCACGTTACACATGGAGAGGGGGTGATCGGGGAGAGAGTCACGGAGAAAGTGCCCCCATTACGTTTCGTTCCATACCGTTCCATACGCACTTATTTAGTTCCTGAAGGAGACGGAAAATAAAATCACTGTTCTGGCGCCGATGGCGGGCACATCGTCGGTACTGTCGGAGAGGAAGAAAGCTGTGAATCCAATTCGACTGACAAAATTCCGAGTTGGGTGCAGCACTCAAAAAATCTAAAAACACATTATCTCTATTTATCTTGTTTGGAGAAACGGGGAATGCAGAGTTCCCAGCTCGAGCCACAGCTCCGCAGCTTGTGCGGAGGTGCCGGATCCAATCAAATAGGTGCCGGTCCCAATCTGGAAGGTGCAAATTAAGCCTGGTATATACTGCACTGCATATGTTCAGTGTACCGTACATAAACAGTGGACAGGATACAATTATCAACAATAAATCAATATTAAGGCATATAGAATTTGATAAAAAAAAATAAGAATATTTAGCAGCCAATCCATAAGAACTGTATGATTTGACTTGAATTGCGAAGGAGTGTTTGTACCTAGTCCACATGACTTCGGGGAGTCCGAATCCCCGTCCTGAAGAGAGCAGCTGCACTTCCTCATTATGGCGGTGCTCCGGATCATTGGCAGTTTCCCTCTCCTCCTGGCACACTTCTTGGGCAAAAAATGTCCTTTATTGTTGGCTGCTGTTCACCAATTATCTCGCTGACGACTTTGACAACTTCACACAGTCAGTTTCTGTTCCGAACTTCGATGTTGGCAAAGCAAACCATCACTATCAGCTTCTGTGAAATAGTGTCATCATCTTAGTTTTACGTTAGAGCAACACTATCTTACTTTTTTACCTTAAAATAACAGCTTCAGAATCATTTTCAGTGGACACTGACTTGTAATATGGAGAATGGCACCTCTTTCATTCCCAGCCACCCCCCTGAACACCCATTCTTGCACTATGTAACTTCTGTGTTGGGTTACGAAACCGCGGGAAAAGTGCGTTATGCTTTACGGCACTACGTCACATCCTTAATGATTGATTCCGGTAATTATGTTTTTTTTTGCCTGGTAAAATTTTGAAAAAACAAAAAAAATGAAAAACCTGCATCACCTGCCAGGCGGCGCGGGCGAGACGGGCCGGTGATGTGGCTGGGTTGCGCCGGCGCAAACTTTTATTGTGTCACAGGGTTTATTTCACCCTCTGACTGGCGCGTGCGAGCCCATCTGCCAGGCCGAGCACATCTGGTACCTACACAGGCCCCATCCCTCCCCGTGACCCCTTTCCCTGCGGCTCCTCCAAAGACGTGGGCGAGTGCTCGGTGCAGCCCACGGCGCCGGGAAGCGCCGAGGTCAGGTGCGCTGTAACAAAGGTGTACATTATATCTGCGTTTCTAACATAGACTATTATCGAAAGGTGACCGATAAGGTTCAAATTTGTCCGATAAGATAAATTATTCTTGGACACCGAGTTTTACGAGTGGCGTAAACATGCAATTGCACTCAGAAACTGTAGGGGCGCCAAATCCCAAATACCAAAAGTAACAGAGTGCTGTTTTAACACTTTTCAATACTTTTAACACCTTCACACGTTAACACTTTTTTTTGCAGATTGCATCTGTGCTCATGCCGAAGCACTTCTAAGATCAATAGCCCTGCCCTTTGTTTGAGAAACATTCAAAATGGTTATCACACCACTGCACAAATCCATCCACCGCTGGCCCATGTGCCGTCTCTCCTTCCTGGAGCAAAAACTACCACAAAATCACTGATGCATCTTCCCCAGGTTGTGAGTCCTTCGGCCGTTGGTGTAGAAAATATTTCAGGAGTAGGGACTTGACTCATCTATGTGGTGAGCCAGCGGAGTCGGAATCAATGCTCATGATTATGCTTATCCACAGCTTATGTGCAAAATATTATTACATTACATTTAGCAGAATATCTACATTTCTACATTTAGTCATTTAGCAGACGCTTTTATCCAAAGCGACTTACAATTGTTCAAACACCGATGGACGCAGCCATCAGGAGCAATTAGGGGTTAATTGTCTTGCTCAAGGACACTACAGCATGCTAGCAGGAGGAGCCTGGGATCGAACCAGCAACCTTTAGATCACTAGACCACCAGCTCTACCGCCTGAGCCACCATCCCCCCCATGGCTGAAAATGTGGATAAAAGCAAAGGGATCCTTTGCATTTGAATGGTGAAGACAAGGATCCATAGCATATGCGTGCACGGGAAAACCTTAAACCTTTGTCATTGAACAGCCTTGTGGAGTTCTTCTACCTACTAAATGTGTCAGGAATGGTTCCCATTTCCAGCCATCCATGATCACACATCTCGATGGAATTCATCATTGGTCTTCCACCGACCCAAAGTAACACTGCCGTCGGGGTGATTGTTAATGGTTTTTCAAAGTCCTGCCATTTTGTGCATCTCCTCAAACTCCCCACAGCCCGAGAAACAATAGAACTCTTGGTGCAGCATGTGTTTGGTCTGCCCGTAGACATTGTCTCCAACTGGGGAGCACTCTGCAGCCTGATCGGGGCAACAGTCGGCCTCTCCTCAGGATACCACCCACAGTCCAACGGTCAGAAGAAGAGGGTTAACCAGGACCTGGAGACAACCCTGAAATGCCTGGTGTCCTACGATCCTGCCTCCCGGAGCAGCTACCTCATCTAGTCCTGTAACCTGATGTCCCGGTTCATTAGACCTTTCAGAGTGCTGAGAAAGGGCAATCCGGCAGCTTATCGCCTCCAACAACCTCAACCTCACCTTCCACGTGTCACATCTCCTCTACCAGGTCGCCACCACTGCCACGGCTCATCGAGGGGCAGCCGGATTGAACTGCCTGCTAGATTCCTGCCGGGCGGAGCCAAAGGAGCTTCCAGTTCTTGTCTGACTGAGAGGGATATGGGCCAGAGGAACGAACCTGGGTCCCGGCCCGGGACATCCTGGACCCAACCCTCATCAGGGACTTCCATCACCTCCACCCCAGGCATCCTGGGGACCCGTCAGGAATGGTTCCCAGCCTGCCAGTTCCTCAAGCGTTAGGATAGGTTTTGTCTGTGTAATCATGATTTAATTTGTTTCCCCTGTGTTTGTGTGATTGGTTGGTTATTTGTAACCCTGCCAGACTGAGGCCCCCTTAGTCCCCTTAGTCCTGAGTTTGCTCGTGGACCATGCACTGGTTTTTCCTGATATCCTGAAAGATTCAAGGTATTTACGTTTTGGTTTGGAAAACTTCCTCCTGCCTCTGTGTTTGGGTCTACCGTTTACCCATGATTGTGACAAAATGTGCGTAGACGAATAATTGAGTAGAATCCTCCTCATCAGTGCTTGTTCTATGAGTTTGCCCAAATGGACCAACTACAGTTGTTCATCTACCCTGTGGCCAGCCTCAAAACAACCAAAGACTAAAGACTCGCTGATACAATCAGGTCCAGGAAATTTACTTACGTTAATGGAAAATATCTTTCAACTCCCTGTGCATGAAATGTCTTGAATGTGTTTGGTAATCCATCACTAAAGTGAAAAGGTATTCAGAGCATCACTGGAAAAACTGTGTATACTAATGGGCGTAGAGTCCCTGTTCCTGCCGTCCATTATGGTCTCATCTCTTCCCACACTGCTTGACAATTTTCTATCGCTTTGTCTATGAACTGAGAATTAGATTTTACTTCTAATTTTCTCATTGGTTGCATTCTAGGATCGTTTTTCTTTTGTTTATTTTTTGCCAAATTTTGAGTTATATGTAATGCTCATCATGAGGTCAATTACCTTTTTTTTTCTTATCTTTTAATTGGTTTATTTAATTCATTCATTTTCTACGACCGCATTTTTCCTGTTTATTGTTTTGGGTCACTTTATTTGTTTTTGGATGAGATTTATTTAGCATTTAGTTGTTGTTTATCATTCGTATTAGTGTATATTGCCATATTTTTACTATGTACAGTTAACTGTTTTATTGTATATTTTCATTTTTTTTCCATATTGCCATATTCTTTGTTATATTTTTTATTATATTGCTTTATTATTTTGATGTGAGCTGCTCTTGTGATGTAATTTCCCCCCAGGGATTAAAGTATCTATCTATCTATCTATCTATCTATCTATCTATCTATCTATCTATCTATCTATCTATCTATCTATCTATCTATCTATCTATCTATCTATCTATCTATCTATCTATCTATCTATCTTTTTTGGTGGAAAATTCTATATTCTTATAATTATGATTCAAGTTTTTAGATATTGTATTCAGACAGTCTTTATTTTATTTTCTCCACTGGAAGGCTCCTTTCCGAGTCTGCACACTCTGAGCTCCCCATACCATCCTGTGTTGTCTTTGCCTGTGGTCTTATCTCTAGCTGTGTCTTCCTGAGGTTTTTTTTCTTCAGCCTTCCCCTCTCCTTAGCTTTTTCTCTTCTTACTCAACAAACTCCTCAATCCTTTTGCACCCTTTAGATTGTGGACTGCATTGTGTTCATTTTACTTCTGCAGAAATTAAATCCTTTAATATCTCATTGTGTCTCCTGATAGCGGAACCAGGTTCACCTCGCAATACGCGACACAGAAAATTCTCTGACAATTTGTCAACGAGCTCAGGTCTGGCTTTGTTGGATCTCTCCACATTCATGTTAAGTGCACAATGACCAGGACCGACCGTAAAACCGAGAAGGAGTCATCTGGACGTGACAACAGATCCCGCGAGGACAATACAAGATCCCAGATACATATGGTGAGGGGCATATGAGATATGAGATAATATCGATGTACTGTGGAAAAATCGTGATAGCTTCTATTATGGATCAGCACAGATTGTGAGGAAAGCGATAGCTTTTATTATCGATGAGATACAGATTGTGGGAAAGCATAAAATCGACCCGTCAGACAGACGTGTCGCCACCTACGTGCGACATAGAGTCGGAAGGGTCATGGAACGCATCGGCTGAGGGGACTCTGGGAAATGGCCAATTTGCATCAATTTGAAGAGCGTGCATTTTTTTTTTTTAAGTTGACTTAATTAAATAAACGTGTTCAAAATAAGCCACAATTTGCTGTCGGTACCAAGGATGCCATGGCAACACTGGTGCGTCAAAGAAACGTCAAAGAATTATTAAAATATAAATATATAACAGAATATGGATATTGATCAACGCGATAGTGCTCTGAAAAGCAAATGACCTGGGGGCCACTGGCCGGGTTGTCTACTTCTAGGGGGGCCATGTTGAACCTCAAAGGAAATTCAGGAAAGGAAAGGAAATGTATTTATTTATTTTTAATTTTTTCTCCTGCACATTAGTGAATTGTCTCATCATCTTGTGAGAAAAAGCGCTCTTATTAATTAAGATTAAATTAGACAAAGATTATCAATTACTAATTATCAATACTTTTGTCAAAAAAAGATCGCCATCTTTGAAGTTATGTTACGCTCGCTACGGAAGCTCACCGGAAGCTTAAAAACTGAACGCGCAAGAGCTCGTCAAACACGTACTGTGTCGTGGAAAAGAAAGCTAAAATGGCAGCTTGGGGGCCCCCTGGTCGCTTCGGGGTCCCTATGCAACAATATGTATGCCCTACGCATAGTCAGCATATAGCAGGAAACGGCCCTGAGTAAGATACTGGTTCAGAGGAGGAAGTCGCAGAACCGAGTGATTTAACAAAATAGTAAAAATATGTTCTGTGTTAAATTTTAGCAGTTTTTAGTTTCTTGCAGAAGTGTGTTGATCCATCACTGTTTTTTCTCAATTGTTGTGACACAATTCCTTGAACAACTGACCAACCTCTCAAATCTTCACACACAGTAAAAAAAAAAAAAAAATCACACCCAGCGGTACAAAAATTTAAGTTCTGGGTCTCAATTCAAACTTTGCCCTCAGACACCACACACAAGCTGTCAAAAACAGACTACATGATGTTTTGTTACAAAACAGTAACAGAATTCATTAAAAGCACTGCTACCAAAATGTTTAGAATAGGTTTTCAGAGAAATTATTTGGAACTGTAAAATCACAGCACTGACTATCCAGATAAACCCTTTCAGGGTCATCCTGACATCATGCTCAGACAATGAGAGTGCGCGCTCATCCCCAACGGTGTAAATTCAATTAGCCAGTGAGCTAGAGGTGTTGTTGCCAGCCTCAAACCGCGCATAAAAGGAGTTCAGTTTGTTGGCTAGGGAGGCGTCCACACTCGTGACTGGAGAGGGGCTGCTCTTGTAGTTGGTAATGGTCCGCAGACGCTGCCACAAGTGTCTGGTGTCCCGTTGTGCCATCTGTAGCTCCATTGTGTAACCCTGTATGTCAGTTTAGCATCCTTCACCGCCCTCAGCAGTTTCTATGACGCCGCCTTGTAATTGTCGATGTTGCCGAATATGAGACCGTCATTGTAAGCGGCTGTGCGAGCATTCAGAGCGCTGCGGATGGATTTATCGACCCACTGTTTCCTGGTTCAGAAATATCTGACCTTTCACCGTGAGATCGATGCTGTCCGCTAACGTAGCTATGAAGCTCGTAGCTACTTCCGTAAACTCACTTACGTCACTGGAACTTGATTGGAGCATATCCTAGTCCACGTCAGTCAGAGCGTCCTGAAGCGCGGCCTCTGATTGGTCCAACCACTGCACTACTGTTCCACGCACAATGCACAGCTTGTAAACAGGAAGTAACGAGATGGCGGCATGATCCGACTACCCGAAAGCAGGAAGAGACGGTCCTGTATCCATTCTTGTACGGTGTGTAGCAGTGGTCCAAAGTTTTATCTCCCCTGGTGGCACACATGATGTGTTGATGGATATTAGGCAGGACATTTTAAAGGTTTGCCCTGTTAGTCCCTCGTCACCACCACAGCCGTATTGTGTCGTGTTTTAAAGTCCGCACAACATATCATATAGGTCGAATAGCGCTGTGTCAGTGTTTCCTCCGCCGCTTGCGGTGGAATATAAACTGCTGTGATGATGACCCTGCTGAATTTCTGGGGGAGGTAGAATGGACGAGATGGTCAGCAGGTTCAGTGAGCAGGAGCGGGAGAAGGTCTTGATGTTGTTGGGGTTACACCAGCGAATGTTTATCATGATGCAGATGTCTCCACCCTTGGATTTTCCCGACTCCTCCGACCTGTCGGCATGGAACATGGAAAAGGACTCGGCTGGATGTATGCCGTGGTTCAGCCCCAGTGAGTTCAGCCGTGTCTCAGTCAGGCAGAGGACGCAACAGTTTCTTGTATCCCATTGGAAAGTTATTCTCGCTCGAAGTACACCCATACGATCGACCCTCCGATGCGCCAATACCCCCTGAACCCGGGATCAGTGGAGGAGATGGAATTAATTGTCAAGGAGCTGTTGGCCCTGGGGATCCTCAGGGCAGAGCTGAATCTGATCACCAACAGCCCAATTCAGGCCGTTATAAAAACTGAGGCAGCTGGGGAAGGCTGGAGACCAGTGATCAACTTCAAGGCCCTGTATCGTTGGAAGGACCATAGCTAATAGAGCCAGACTAATCAACCTGCAAGGCACACTGTGGACACTACGGTTCAGGAAATACAAATCCTGTATTGACCTGGCCAATGCATTTTTTAGCCTGCTGCTAGCTAGGACCTCACAAGCCAAGATAAAGTTTATCCATAAAGGTAAAATCGTACGTGTGGGAAATGCTCCCGCAGGGCTACAACAATTCACCAAATGTATTCCAGTCGGCAGTAATGGACATCTTAGAAGGACTGGAAGCCACCGTGTACATAGATGATGTATTCATCACGGATGGCAGTGAGGATGCACACCTGGAAAGGCTGCAAAGGGTGATTGAGAGACTGACTGATGCAGGACAGTTTGAACGGTTCCACGTGAACTACCTGGGATTCCAAGTATCAATGGAGTTGGTACTACAAAGACGAATCTTTCTCGGATACAACCCCCTACGAACAAACGGGAGCTCCAGAGTATCAAAGGACTCTGCAACTATGTTCGGGATCATGTGAAGGGATACCAAGCCTACGCGAAGCCCCTCAACGCAAAGCTGAAAGAGGACAAGACCCTACAAGGGCAGCTAAGGAATAAGAACTGGACGTGGTCGCAGCGGATCAAGAACATTTGAATTATCTGCAAAGGATAATCCTGACCACAGTTAAATTCAAGCCAAGAAGCCTGGAATGCAGGCTGGAGGCTGAGGTTAGCTGCGAAGATAACAATTCAGGGCGGCGAGGACAGCAAGTGGATTGCCAAACGATCAAGAGTACCATTCCCCGGGGGTCAGTTTGCATGGACGTGGCTGGACCCCTGGGAGTTAATGGGAAGAAAAGGGAAAAATACCTCTTGGTGCTTATGGATGCTATGTCTGGATATGTGGTGTAGAAGCCAGTGCACAGAGCTAATGGCACGGACGAGAGTGGGAATTCTGGATCAAACCTGTAGCATTCTGGGAGTGCCCAAGGAATTAAGAACAGATAACAAGACCCACTTCTGGAACGCTCAGGTAGATAATTGGTGCAAGCAGAACTCCGTGATCAGAGTATATTCACCCCCATACACACCACAAGCAAATGGAGTGGTGGAAAGGATGATAGGCCTGGTTACGGAGTGGATCGTGAAAAATGGTAACTCAAAGGACTGGAGTAATATAGAAGAAAGTGAGCAATACCAAAGACAAACCAGAAACATCAAGCCCCCTGTAGAGAATACTCAATGGATAAGATACCGCGAAGCAGCAGTCCAAGTTAATTTTGCAGTTTTTGGACAGAACACAGAAACCCAGTCCTAAGTCAGGTGGACAGCACCCGCAGCCATCAGTGGCAGAGCCAGAAGGACTATGAGGCAAGCCCAACTACCAAGCACCCTTGGCCCCAAGCCTACAGCAACTGGCCCGGAAGGAGCTCATTGGGACCCTGCCAGGTTATCCTGAATGAATGGTTCCAACGAGAAGAAGAAGAAAAGACGCTGAGGATATGCTGGGGTCTGAACTACGCCAACCCCATACAAGGGGAATATCTACTAGAATAGCGCTGTCTTTAACTTGAGCAGTCTTTTGAGTCATATCCTTACGTTTGTAGGGTTACTGACGGGATATAATTCAGGGTTGAAACAGGGGAGGCTTCAGGAAGGAGACAGCAGCTGGGCGAGTCTATATGCTACCTAGTCTAAGCAGTCTTTAGAATCCTGTACAGTTGTAATACCTGGCAGGCTAGAGATCTAACTCGTTAGTTAGAGGACTAGTCCGGAGCACTGTATGGTGCTATTGCCGGGAGACACTGTATATGCTGTTTTGGTTAAAAAACTGACCTTTGAAAGGTTACACTGACACAACATGTAAGGAAGAGTCCATGCACAGTTAAATGTCCAATTTCCAAAAGCTTTATTTACAAATGCAGCTAATGCAACTTGGGCATTGTTAGGATCCATTGTTCTAAAGCACCTGCCCATGCCTCTCGGCCCTATTCATTGACCCTGCAATTCTGATTGATGTGTTAACAATTTTGAGGTAGTGTTTACACTTGGAGAAAGGTGGGGTCGTTGAGTTTAGTTTGTGATTACTTGAGTTAATTACATTGAGAGCGTGTATTGCAATGGGAGGTGTGTGTGTGTGTGTGTGTGTGTGTGTGTGTGTGTGTGTGTGTGTGTGTGTTTTGGGTAATGACATAAGGATATGGGTTTTTGTGCTCCTGGAACCAGTTTTTGTGTTTGAGCAATCAAGCATGTTGCTCTCAGCATTGTAATTTGCGTGCTCTGGGCATTTAAAATTGATGAAACTAAGCCGATCAATCGAAATTGGGTCTAAAGATTGTGTGCTAAAATCCTTTTGTGATGTCTTGGAGAGCAGATGAGATGCAGATCCATTGTGTTACTTAGGGTTAGGCGGCAACAGTAGAGCACTGCATTAGTTTGCTTTAGAGAGTTTGAGTTTTCTGAAGGTATTTATTCTGTGGTCTTGTGTTCTGTGGTCTGCTGGATAAATTGTAAAGTTATGTGCTGGTTAAATGGTAGAGTGAACTGCTTGTTAACTGGTAAAGCGGTCTGCTGGTTAACTTGTAAGGTGATCTGCTAATTAACTGGTAAAGTGATCTGCTAGTTATTTTGTAAAATGATCTGCTGGTTATCTTGTAAAGTGATCTTCTGGTTAACTTGTAAAGTGATCTTCTGGTTAACTTGTAAAGTGATCTGCTGGTTATCTTGTAAAGTGATCTTCTGGTTAACTTATAAAGTGATCTGATGGTTAACTTGTAAGGTCATCTGCTAGTTAACTGGTAAAGGGATCTGCTAGTCACTTTGTAAAGTAACCTGCTGGTTAACTTGTAAAGTGATCTGCTGGTTAACTGGTAAAGTGATCTGCTGGTTAACCTGTAAAGCGATCTGCTAGTCACTTTGTAAAGAGAACTGACGGTTAACTTGTAAAATGACCTGCAAGTTAACTTGTAAAGCACTCTGCCGGTTAACTGGGAAAGCGATCTGCCGGTTAACTGGGAAAGCGATCTGCCGGTTAACTGGGAAAGCGATCCGCCACTTTACTTGTTATTTATTTTGATGATCATTCGTGTTTGTGTGTGCGTGTTCAAATCCTTACCAGCTACTTTTCCAGTAAAGTTGCAAGCTGCAAAGCATTTTTTACCCACCTACTCCCCGACTAGAAGTCATCTCAGTCTCACATTTAATTAAGTAACTGTTGATGTTCATTGAAAAAATTGTAAATTGAGAGAATTTGAGAGTTTTGTTTGTAAGAGCGAGGTAAGTGCGCTCTCTGACAAAAAGTTGAAACTTTAAAATAAACGTGACAGTTGTCACGCTGCCGATAGAGCCCTAAAATGAAAGGTGGAGTTCAAGCCAGATTTTCAACAGAGGGAAGAAGAAAGAAATATCATCGGAGCCGAAGGGTTGAGATTTTTTAGAATCTGAAAAGAGATTGCCTCTGTGAAGCCCCCGGGAGCGGAGTGGGAGACGCGACTCAAGCGTTTTAATTGCTGAGGCCGTGTTGTGTGGTGCATTTGTCGAAACAGTTTCTACGTCTCATTTGTTGAAGCACGCTAAGAGAAAATCAGTCATGCCACAGTGACGGACACATTCATTTTCTGATGCATCGATTTCATTTTTATTAGATCCATTTTTATTTTTGAGGCACTGGTGAACTAGTTTTTGACGCATTATTCCCAAATAGTTTCATGAAGTTGTGGAGACAACTTCATGAAACTATTTTCGTACCCTAAAATGTAAAACAAATAAGCTAAAAAGAGGAGCACTGTGTGTGTGTGTGTGTGTGTGTGTGTGTGTGTGTGTGTGTGTGTGTGTGTGTGTGTGTGTGTGTGTGTGTGTGTGTGTGTGTGTGTGTGTGTGTGTGTGTGTGTGTGTGTGTGTGTGTGTGTGTGTGTGTGTGAGAACAACCATTCCAGAAACGAAATCCAGCGAGAGTGTGTGCGTGTGAGGTTGAGCGCTGCAGTGGAAACTGTAGGAACCAACTGATTTAACAATAAAATATGAATAAAAATAAAATCAGAAACAGAAATTTCTGAAATAATTTGAAAAATGATGAGGGACTCGCTTAAGTTCTATGTTCCAGGGCAGGCTGTAATGAAGTGAGAGGGAACTGAGCAAGCTCATTTGACACAGATAAGGGCCTAAACTGAGGCAAATGACACGAAATCGACTGATTTTTTTGGTTGACTGAGGGAATGGCCAGGAGACCGGCATTGGCAGAGCGAAGAGGGCGCAGTGTATATGGTGTAACCATCTCAGATAAGTTAAGGTGGTGCGAGTCCATGCAAGGCCTTGTATGTTTAAAATTAGAACCTGGGGCATTTCCAGCATTCAAAGATCCTTGGGGACCGAGAGAAAGAGAGGGGACGACATGCAGCAAATGGCCTCGTGCCGCTGCGGTATGGACTCAGCCTTGGACACGGGGTCGCCCCCTGTTCCACCCTTTAGAATTCATTGTGCTCATTTTACCTCTGCAGAAATAGAATCATTTGAAATCTCAGGGGCAAATTCACAAAAAAAGGGTTGCGGCTGCCGATAGAACCATAAATTGCGCATCAGTGGCATCCGCTAACGCCGCCGTCTTAGCGTCCGATTCACAAAAGATTTTGCGCTCAGAATATGCCGGCGCAAACAAGCCCATAAAGTTTTGCTGCTGAGTCACTGCTGCAATTTGCGGGACACCTGATGACCCCGGGGTCCCCCGCACGCTGTGCACAGGGAGACCCCGTAATGCGAAGACGCGCAATGGGGGTCTCCGTTTCTTTTTTTATTTATCTTTTTTTTTTTTTTTTTATCTTTGGAGCTTAATAGGAATTATGGAAGCGCTTTTGTCAACGTTTGTAGCACCTTTTTTGTACAATAAATTATTCAAAGTTTCAAGAAGTTGCTTTTGGAAAACCATGGACCGCGGCACGTTCCGCTCCCGGGACATTAATAATAAATAACAACAATGTCAAAATATAATTCAGAGATTGCTGGAAAGTCTGGGCGTGGGCACCCCTTATAATTGCGCTTCAGTTGAACGAGCTCTCTGAAGACGATGAAAAAGCGCTGCCTTTTTTTTTTTTACCTTTTCTTTTTGCTCTCACGCAGTTACCACCAGGTCTCTGCAGACAGTAATAATTTCGCTCTAACTGCATGTGGTTTAGTACTAGTGCTTGTGTGGTACTAGTATTAGTGTTTGTGTTTGTGAATTGGACGCTATTTGCATAGAAAGGGTACAATGCAGTCCCCTATGTAAGAATAATACCTAATTTAAATACATGCAAATTGCACCGGAGCACCGAGACGCAATTTGCGTGGCAGCGCAGTTAGCGCTGCATTTCGCCGTTTGCCAGTGCTTTGTGAAGGAGACATTAACTTTTTCTGTTATTTGTGCCGGTTGAGCTGCCCCAAAAGCAGTGCAATCGCTTATTGAATTTGCCCCTCTGTGTCTCCTGATAGCGGAACCAGGTTCACCTCACAATAGACACTATCAATTAGTGATTCATCTTCATCACATCCCATAAGGGAAGGTCACTTAAGCTGTTCCATATCGTAAAAAGAAGCCAAGGTTTACCGTCTGGGTCTTTGTTAGAATAATAGATAATCCACACAAATCCATACATGACCAGACACACCCTCAGCCAGTGCACTAATATCATTAACACAGTCCTTACAAACACTCCAGTCAAGGGTTGATGACCCTGTAATTCAGGAATGGCCTCTTCAGAACACACCATGACCTCTTCCGTCAAAAACCTCCCCCTTGAAGCGCAATCCTTGGCGTCACCAGACACACCGGACACTACCGCCAAATTCTGTGGCAAATGATCAAATGTGAATGGTGATATTGTTGACGTCCCTCTCTGTGCAATGCACATGCAATGTGCTGCATTTAAGATCTGCTGGAAAACAAACTTTATTGCGGTTTGGTTGAGGATATCATGTCAATGTGCTAGTAATTCCGACACCTTTTTTATTTCCAACTGCATAGGTATTGTGTTGTGGGCTGTGGCAGAAGCCACACTTTTCCCGGTGTTGAGATGTTCCGTGTTATATCATGTGACACTTAAAATAATGTAAAAAGCAAAACGTGTAAAAAAAAACCCCAAACTATTTGTTTGGAATAATTGTGGCGAACCACATTGATTTAAGAAAGTGACTGAAATGTAGCTCAAAATACAGTATACACTTGTATATAGTTTCCTATATAGTTTCCTCCTGCAGCAGCTAACAGGGTCTGCTCTCCCCGGCTCCGTCAGCGAGGTGGGCCATTAACTGCAAATGTCGCAGCTCTCTCACGAGGGCAATTTAATTGATTTGTATTGAAAGGCACCTTTGTAGTGTCTGTCTAAAAGGGCAAGAGAAGGCGGGCAGTGCTGCGGTGCTAATGTGTGTGTGTGTGGGTGTGTGAAGGTGCTTAATCAATATAGTGGGGTGGAAAAATGGCGACTAATTATTTCAGGGATGATATTTAAATCCTTACCGTGACACTTTTTCTTGATGAGTTGGAGCTGGTATTTGAGAAGCTCATACCTGTAACGAACATAAGGGTATGCAGCCGTGTGTGTGTGTGTGTGTGTGCGCGCGCTTGTGCGTGCGCGTCTGCGCGCGTCTATGTGCATATACTCGCCCACGCATAAGCATGCGTGCTTGCGCATGCACTATTCTCACCGCTTCACCTGTACACCCTTAAAGATCAATGTTTTTGTTTGCTTTGTGAATTATAAATTACCTGCCAGACGAGCGGGGTAGTCTCCTTTGAAGCCATTGCGAACCGCCCTGTTGGGTTGGTGTTAATTATATCAGAGGGAGTCTCACCCATACAAAGGGCCTGGAAGACTTCCATTGTCCCCCCGATGTCCCTTCGGGGGGGACTGCATATCCCCGACTGCGGCACAAAATTCCCCCCCGGCCGTACAGGCTGCTTGACAAAGTCAGAAAGAGATAAACATCAATTCTCCAAAGAGAGCCGAGAGAAAAGATGTGCGCGCCGAGCTCCGCTCCGATTACCCAACTGACCCTTTTCACCGTCGCAAGTCACTGGGAAGCCTTTGCTTTGAATATTAGAAGAGCAGTCCTTGGGAAAAGTCAGCTCAATGCATGGCTTGCTGTGGGAGACAATAATTTCGCAAACACCTTTGTGTTTTCATCCGAGCTCCATCTCTCGCACCAGCGTCTCGACACTGGGAGGGAGGGCACAAAGTCAAAACGGCAATGTCGACTATCAAAGGAGGAGAGGAAAAATAAAGATTGGTGCGATAAATGTAAGTACACATCGCAGAGATGCTTCAAATCTCACGCAAGTGGCACAAGTGACCAAACTAATAGGATTCCGTTTTTTTTTTTTTGACCCCTTTTGAAAATCGTTTAAAAGCAGCAACGGCTCCGTAATGTCTCTGTAATGCTTGGGAGGCGAAAAGGCGGCGGGGCCGTCTGACGGCAGATTGAGCAGCAGTTTCTCATCCTCCTCGAAACGTGGATGGAGAGATGCCCCGCTGTGCAGGCCTGCGCTGGAGGGAGAGATGGCAGAAGGTGGAGAGGTTGAAGAAAGGACAAAATGGGGTCCTAACATGGTAGACCGTGGGGCAGCAGAAGTTAGAGGAGATCAAGGTCTCACGATGCCAGGCTGGTGGGTGTGTGTGTGTGTGTGTGTGTGTGTGTGTGTGTGTGTGTGTGCGTGTGTGTGTGCGCGCGCGCATGTGCGTGTGTGTGTGATTGTACCCACATGCATGTCTGTGTATGCATGCCTGAATGCACCCATGCTTCTCTGCAGCACTCAAGCTCCCAGGAAGTCCTGTCTGCCATCTGCACGCCAACCAGCTCCAAAGACGAGGAGCAGGGTGGTGAAGGGGCTCTTTCCCCTCAGACGGAGGGCTCGTAGGCTGGGAAGCCATCTGCACAGCGTGACCTGCGGAACCGAGGTTCAGACATTCACAGCGTGAGTGCCGAAAACAGAGGGAAGCTTTCAAAGGCTCCTTCCTTTACTGGGCTGCACACACACACACACACACACACACCGACACGATATCTGTATCTCTTCTCCGGCTTAACAAGCGGTACCATAACAACAGAACAACAACCGTCTCGTTCTCTGTTCGCCTGCCCCTTGTTCCTCCCTCATCCCTCCTCAGACTCACCAATTACTGCAGAGCGGCTTCTCCTATTGTCTGGGTGTAAACAGCAGCCTCTTGTCCACGATCAATTGCAAAACTTATTACAATTAGCCAAGCCCAAGGAGAGCGCTGTAGCCGCAGCGAAGGGTGCTCAGAGACCATCCAGGGCTCAAATGGCTGTTAAAGACTGGACACCAGCCCAAGGCTTATCACATCAGCTACACTACACCAGCCCGACGCCAAAGCAGATTGTTCGTTGTAAGAGTGGTCGTGTGAAGTCCGGCGACGAATCCTTTTCAATTTAGACGTGCACGGGGCATTCATTGCTTTCGATGTAAATACGTTTGGCAGATTCTTAGCGATACAGATGCATATCAAGATCTGTACCTGTGTGATTCTGGAACTGGAATGCGCATGAGTCCAAGAACGAATCAAGAAAAGCTCTAGTTTGTGATTTGATATTGATTTGGTGAACAGCTTGACTCGGGTTTCCCAGCATTTCATTTAGACTACAATGTTACGATGCAGGGAAACATGGCTCAGTTTGTTTCCCCTCCAGAATTTACTGGAACGGGGTCCTTTGCCGTGAACAAAAGTCCATCTTAAGAAAACTGGGTTTAAACGGCCTCTGCCTGAATCACAATGTCAGGACTTGTATTCCTCTGGGTTGTGGAGTAGGGGGAAATACACTCTGTCTGGCTCATATCTTTAGTGAACAGCACAAGTGTATGATTTCTGTCTTTGTTCCGCCTTTGTTCATTCTGTGTGTGTGTGTGTGTGTGTGTGTGTGTGTGTAATGTTTGTGTGTGTGTGTGTGTGTGTAATGTTTGTGTGTGTGTGTGTAATGTTTGTGTGTGTGTGTGTGTGTGTATGTGTGTGTGTGTGTGTGTGTGTGTGTGTGTGTGTGTGTGTGTGTGTGTGTGTGTGTGTGTGTGTGTGTGTGTGTGTGTGTGCGTGTGTGTGTGTCTCCTCCTCCTCAGTAAATGTCTACACTCCAGCAGAGAAGAATTCAACTCAACTATATCAAATTTCAAATTTCAGCTATTGGGACGATGAAAATGAGATTGTGTGGTTATGTAAGAATAGATAAGATTCACCAGATTCATCTTACATATGGTATGGTATACAGTCATAATAGCTGTGTGTGTGTGTATATATGTGTGTGTATACTGTATGTATATATATATATATATATATATATATATATATATATATATATATATATATATATATATATATATATATATATATATATATATATATATATATATATATATATATATATATATATATATATATATGTGTGTGTGTGTATATATATATATATACTGTATATGTACACACCAATCAGCCACAACATTAAAAGCACCACTAATAAGAACAAATGTTGTGTCGTTCCCCCTTGTGCCGCCAAAACAGCTCTGACCCGTGGAGGCATGGACTTCACACACCTCTGGAGGTGTCCTGTGGTATCTGGCACGAAGACGTCAGCAGCAGATCCTTTAAGTCCTGTAAGTTGTGAGGTGGGTCCCCCATGTATCGGGCTTGTTGTTCCAGTACATCCCACAGATGCTCCATCGGATTGAGATGTGGAGAATTTGGAGGCCAATTTAATTCCTTGAAGTCTTTGTCATGTTCCTCAAACCATTCCTGAACAATTTATTTCAGCCTCTGGCCTCTGGCCTCTTTCAGCATTTTCCTTCTGAAAGAGGACACTGCCATCAGGTAAAACTGTTGCCATGAAGGGTGCAGTTGGTCTGCAACAATATTTAGGCAGGTGGTACGTGTCAAAGTAACATCCACATGAATGCCAGGACCCAAGGTTTCAGAGCAGACCATTCTCCAGAACGGACCAGACGGGCTAGACTTCACTCCCCACACACATCAATAAGCGTCAGGCGCTCATGACCCTGTGGCTGATAAGTAACAATATTTATACTCCAAGATGCATGGTATTAGATGCCGGTGTGCAAAATACAATCCACATATATAGTACAAGGTGCTATTATAATGTCCATGTGCAAAGTACACTCCATATTAATAATCCAAGGTGGTGCAGGCAGTGAACAGTCCTCTCTGCCACCAACTGTCCGGTACGAGCCAGTCAACAGCGCTGGCCTTCCTCACCTGCTTGTTAAGTGTGTGGGCATCGCCCACCTTGACGCCACCATCTACAGAATGGCAAAAGAAGAGTGTACTGGCTACCACCGACTGGTAGATTGTCCGCACACGTGCACACGTTGAAGGAGCTGAGCCTCCTCAGGAAAAGCCACCTGCTCTGTCCTTTCCTGTAGAGGGCCTCGGTGATGTGGGTCCAGTCCAGTTTATCGTTGATCTGTACTCCCAGGAACATGTAGGAGTCCACCATCTCCACCTCCGAGCCCTGAATGGTGGGCTGAACAGGGATTTAGGGACTTGCTGCTCCGTCAGAGGTCTACCACCAGCTCCTTTGCATGAATCTCTACCTGAGATGGAACTGCTCTGAAGGCTGCATAATGAAGCATTGTTATACCAGAGAGTGAATTAATCTCCAGCCCGTGAATGTGCAATAAAGATACAGTTAATAGATTGCGTTGTTAGAGAGATGGAGATTTAGATTATACAATTTGTAAGGTTCCCTAAATAATATCCCATTCCTCTGCTGATAGTACATAGAGTGTCATATCGATGGGACAAAGGGAAAGGTCACTCCAATGACACAAAGAAACTGCAGACTTTTCACTAGAACCAGACATTGTTATGTATATGTGCTGAATGTTTCAACACAATTTAGCAGACTTAATGGTATTAATTAGCCACAATGGATTGAATTACACACGGCCCATTTATAATCTGGGCAGCAACTCACGAATCAAGGATTCTAAATCCCATTAAGAATATATCAGACGAATAACCCGAATCCTTAATAAGTCCTGAATTCTTCTCTGTTTAGTAATTTGTCACTTGCAAAGAAATAAAGACTTTTGCCCATAATAATATGCCGTTTATGTAATTCTCAATGAATGAAGCAATGAGTAATGAATGGGCAAATAGATGAGGTCGGTCGACAACAATGAACATGAGATTATTCTCCGACACAATATGGCACATGGGGTGTAGTGGGGCTGCCAAGAGGCAGAGCGACATTTATTAAACACCACAGCTAAATGCTTGTTTGTACCTTGTATACAGAGGTGAAAGGGAGGTCGGTCACCATGGCAGATTTTGTTGCTCTAGGATGAGGTTTATTATGATTACAGCAAGGTCATATATTGTGACAGGTGCCTCATCAGAAATTGTGACCTACACACCAAAGTCGGTTAAACCTGCGCCTAAACGCTTTTGAATATACAAACTTGAGGAAGTCGTGGATGATCGTGATTTAATGCGGGGTTTTTTTGTTTTATTTTATTCTGGTAAGGTCACACAGTTTGCCAGACTGTTAATCCCACGCCTAGATGCTGTGTTTGTACACAATTCATCGCTGATGAAAAATACAAATAATATCACATACATCGCTGCCTGATCCTGCGACTTCCAGTGTCTGCTCTGCTTGGAAGGAAGCTGGCAGCGGCACGCACGAGGCTTTGACGGCTTCTGATTAATCAATGGGCTGATTACGACGTCTTTTTTAAACTTCAGAAAGACATCTTTCTTGAAGCGGCAAAAAAAAATTATATATATATATATATATATATATATATATATATATATATATATACAGTTCGTCAAAAACCAATCGTGTTTGCTGTGAAACAAGGAAAGAGAAAGAAATAGTGAAACTTCAAAAAGAGAGCACAAAAATGTTGGTGTTGCGCCATCTGTGCACCCGACTGGGTTTTGGCTGTGTGGATGTGTGGATGATCCCTTATCCCTTTTTCTCTTTTTCTTGATTGTGGCGCCCAGGGCTGGCTGATACAAACTCCTTCAGGAACAAATATTCCCTTCCCGCATCCAAGTTCATCTTTTTGTTCTTGGCGTCTATTATTTAGTGAAATTGACATTTGGATGTTGGAGCCAGGGCTGCTCAGCCATTCTCAGATGCCGTCTTCTCATCTCTTGGAATGTTCCTGCCTGCTCTGCCCCATTGGAGACTTCTGTAAGAGAACACAGCGATGATTGGATGGATTACAGGAGTTACATATGTAAATAAGAAGTGCTGTGTATACAGCATGCATGGGGATTTAGAACATGTGGCATTTATAAAGGTGAGCATGTGAACATTTCCATAACAAAGAATTTAGCAACCTTTCTATCAAACTTCACCAACTTTTGCTGTTTAATCTGAAATGCATGTTGAATGCTGAAAGGCTCAATAATTCCTGTGCTGGATAATGTTTCCCATTAGACATGACTTACATATTTTGCTTATAGAGTGGTACTTTGACTTACGAGTTTAATTCGTGCCATGACAGAGCTCCTAATTCAATCTGCTCGCATAGCAAATCAATTTTCCCCATTGAAATGAATTGAAATGCCATTAATCCGTTCCAGCCCCCCCCCAAAAAAACCCAATTTTTTTTTGTTACGTGTTTTTAAATAAGAAAAATGTATTTATAAATAACAAATATTGTATAAAAACATAATAAAACATAATAAGAGAGAATGTGTAGATCATTTCTGCCTTCTCACAGATGATGCCCTCCGTCACGCTATCTCCTGCGAGCTGCTTCTCCGTCAACCACACCAACAGCATATTCTCCATCTTTTCATGGACAGCGGTCCATAGCGTTGACATTATTTTAACGCCCTTGGCTGGCGTAGTACCCTTTATCGTCTCCTTCTGCTTCAGTATGGTACATATCGTAGAAGTACTACGCTCGTACTGCCTCGCCAATTCCAATCACACGCACACCTCCCTCATGTTTTTCTATGATTTTGCGCTTTAAGTCAATGGAGATCATCCCCTTCTTCTTCTCAGCACTTGCTTTTTTCAGACCCATGGTTTTTGAAAAAAAATTTGGCAAAATAACTGCACAAAAAGCCTAAATCGCGAGCACAAAACACAAAAGAGATGCTTCCACGCTCAGGTAACCACGCCAAGTGAAGGATTGGGACGCGGGATGTGGCCGCATTCGCTCGCCACGCCCACCCGCGGCGTACCTGAAGCCTGCTCCTCCTCACTCACATTTTTGCTCGCAAATCAATACAAAAAAATCGACGGAACGACGGCTCGTAACTCAGAAAACTCGTATGTTAGTGCGCTCGTAAATCAAGGTACCACTGTAATGTGGATTGTTGGTTGAAGGGTAATAGGCTTTTTGAATAGAATGAAAGCGCTGTTCTACATTTTTATTCAACAGATTCAGCCATAGCTGTGCAGGTAGCTCTCGAAGGTGTGCACTTTTATCCCAATTCTCCTGTGGAATAACGTTGGCACCCATGGGTCTGCCTCTCCTAGCTCTTTTTTTACAGTAGTAGAGGTTAAAATCAGTCAAAGTCAAAGAAAACGATTTCACGTGTTTTTACATTACAAATTTTGAAATGAATGTAGTGTAGCAATCAACAACAGAAATGCTTATTATAATTTCCATTTGTACAAAATAATCTGTTAGGTGACGGTTATCGTTGACAAAGATAGTACATCCTTGAGATTGCATATGTGTAAATAATATAGCGCACAAAGGCTTTCCAAAAGGCCAGGGAAAATTGAAACATTTGTGGTTTTACATACTGTACGTTAACAGGTCGGACGTACAGTATGACACAGATACAGCATGCATGCAGTGTTGTCTGAAGAATGGGAGTATGATGAGGCGTTATATTGCTGAATCTTTGCCATTAGAGTGCTTATGTCAGATGAGGGTGTGGCGAACTCAGAAAAGCTCCTTCAAAAATCTTTATGAATCCATCTCAGCAACAAACATGTCTACTTTATACCTAGTATTATATAATGTATTATATATTTATAGTATTTCTATATATATAGAGCATTTTTTCCTCCGCATATAGCAAATCTTGGGTAATAGTGCTGGATCCCATAGTAGGAAGCAGCTATTCATTGGACCCTTTTCCCCAGCCCTGTCATCGGTGTGCCGCCGAGCCAGCGCTGACATGACTAATGACTTCTGACAATGCTTCCTCACCGGCACACCTAAATCAAACAGAGCCATTATAAATGTATTACCTACAGCTGCAATGACACGTCTGTGAAAATGTTCCACGCAGCCGACAGGATGTAAACCTGGCGCCCCATTTGTGTCGAACATCTGAGGATCGCTCTTAGGGATCGCTGAAAATTGAGGTCATCAGAGTTCCAAAGGTTCCTCCACTAGCTTTCAGGGAGGAGTAGGACGCCATGCACATGGAAAGCATCTCCGACCATGGTGAAGGTGTCAGTCGAAATTACAATATGTGGCCAGCCTCCATGGTCCAGGTGGATAAAATAACCATTTCTTGAAGTGGCCAAATCTCAGACTGCAGTTGTACACCCATGTCAAACTCCTCCTCTGCGTCTTTTTTACCTTTACCTTATTGATTTCTCCCCGAGGGTTTCTCGCAAACCTGGACCAGTGGTGTCGGCCATTGCAAACCAGTTGAAGGATAGAACTGAAATGCGGGCCTAGTGATAGGGGTTCTGGAAGCAAAAATCTTTTGGGCTATTTCCAAGCCTTGGATGAGCGTCAAACATTTAATATCATTATCGATCGATAATCGGTACATTATCGGCACATACAGTTAGCGTAAATATTGAAGAAAGTGGTGATTCCTAAAGAAATGGTCAAAGGTGCACAACGGTGCATGCACACTACATGCAAGCTTTAGGAGATGAGTCAATTTCAAGTATTGGAGAGAATTCCATCAATAATTACCCAATCACTGAGCTCCATTGTCTGCACCAGTAGAGTTTGAGGGAATGGCAAATCCAAAATGTTATCAGCAAAATGGAGATCTGAAATGAATGCCTGGCCCGTTTCTTGGCCCAGATAGTCCGGGACAGTAGTTTTGAGCGACTGTTTAGGTGAAATAAGAAAGCACTTTTGAACAGAACGCGACAGGTCTCCTACTATTGAAACGAGTCGGAACAAAGCCCTTTACTGGCAAGAATTCTCTGATTTGATGGTGGGCACATCACTAGGGAAAGAGCCAATGAGACTCAGAGGCGCTTTCATTTTTTCGTGCATTTTCAGAGAAACCAGGCTTCGCTGAAGCAGTTGAAACGCTGGTGAAGCGGTAAAGGGCCATTGCATCATCAAATAGTTTTTAATCATCATTCATCAGCGTCATTCCGCGCGACATCATTTTGAAGTACGTCATCACCTGCAACTCTAACAGACATTCCCCGAGTATTATTTGCTCGGTTAAAATGAACTGAACTGTCAACTCATTGAATTTGTCTTATGAACACAGAGTTAAATTGATGCAACACTCACAACTGGACATGAATGTTAGAATGTCCTAGTGACTTACCTGAAACCTTTTTTGGACCGCCAACCAAAATCTAAAACCACGGTTTTATTTGATTTCTCTCTCGTTTTTTTCTTGTTTATCAAACAGTCTGTGCAGGAGGTGGATACTGTCCACAGCCAGGAAAGAGGAACAAGGAGGGCATTAAGACCAGTTAGGGATCGGGGGGAGGGGGGCGGGGGGTACAGCTAGGGGAGATTACGAGAGGTTTTGAGGTTTGAGGCAAAAGGGAGCGTCACACAGTTAACACGGGGAAGAATATTCGCCACAGTTAGATGGAAGAACAGCAAATCAGCTCAGCTGGGTGGTGATGAGCCTGGTTCTGGCTGTTTGCTGTGAAGGCAAATATTTAAGTTAGAAATTAATTGACGAATATGACAGCTTTGTACCTAAAGACAGATGGAAAGAATAAAGCAGTCAATCAGTCCTGACTTTTTTTTTTGTCTACAAACCTTGAACAAGGCATTTTTAAAAAACCTCAAGTTATAATGGTGTGTAGCTTACGGAGCTAGTTCTGTCGGACAACTCGACGGCGCCGCAAATTTGCCACAAATTCAAACAATGCTAAAAAAATATCTCTGTCAAAAATGACTAATGTTATGTTTTTTCTATAGTTTTATTCATAATCACTCTCATCGCCAGAACTGAGAGGGAATGGTCTCACAAAATGTTTCCGACGAAGGGCGTGGCCTGCTAATGTGAGAGTTTGATCATATTGGATGTATTTAAATTAGTGTATCTGTTGTATCTCAATACCATTTTTTTAGCTTTCATACATCCGCTCTCTTTTCAAAGTGAAGGGACGGAACAAAAAGGCAAAATGAGTAAAGTTATAAGTACAAGATAACAATACCCATTGGTGTTTAAGTTTTGGTTTGTTTTTAAGTAGCACGCGTTGTACAATCGTGTAATACATAGTGTAACATTTCACGCATCTCTAATATCTCAAACATGGTGGGGTGCAGTCATTAAAAATGAGCAAAATTTGAAGAGACACCGAGTCCATATTTATTAAAGATAAGGTATCCAAAAAGATATCGAAAAGATCTAAGCAAGATCACATTTTGCGCGTTGGTGGTCTCACAGGTGGCACGGCGGGCTTCTTGAACCACATCTCCCGAAATTACCGACAGGACACGAAGATCTCCCGGGCCGCTTTCATCGCCGGAGTGCAGCACCGAAAACGTGTTTTTTGGGGAAGCGTTTGGTTTCATTCCATGTCTGTTGTATTCCCTTTTAACGTTCAGGATTTCATCAGATCAATAATTTATAGCGACAAAGACAGGGATAAAGAGTGTGTGTGTGTGTGTTTGTGTGTACTGCGTGTGTGTGTACTGTGCACGTGCGTGTGTGAGGGATTATTGCTGTCGTTTTCCCAAGTGCACGAGGATGTGCACGTGTCTCGGTATGTGCTTGTGAACGTCCCTCGTACAGTCTGCAGCCGAGGCTCCGGGACAGACTCGGGGTTTGAAACCCTTCCCCAGCACTCTCGCAGCAGCCCCCCTTGCACCTATGGGAGCCAATTAGGGAGTAATGTTGGGGATGACAAAAGAGCTCTGGCTCGGCCCGGCCCACCTTATCTCCCGGCTTGATAGAAACAGCGAAACAGAGTTTTAATAAAAGCGCTGTCTCATCTCCTCTCTTCGACACGCAGGGAGACCACTGGTCTGCGGGTTTGGGCCAAGATGGGGTCACTGCGCCGATGGGCTCAGCTGGAGGGAAGGAAGCGGTGAAATAAATGGCCGAGCGGCTCGGAAAAATGGAGGAGCTGGTCGCGGTGCCAAAACAAAAAAAGGTATTGTATGAGGGAATATACGATGGGATGCCAGATCAAATGCATCCATTGTAATTGGAAAACTGGGAAAGGAAAAAAGAAAAAAAAAAAAAAAGCTTCCACAGCTCCAAAGAAGTTGAGCGTCAAAGTTTACCTTCGCCCCGGTGAAAACAAACCAAAAAAAAGTGGTGGTTTTTCAATGGGGCTAAATTTGACTTTATACTACTGCAACCACATCTGTGTGGCGCATATTAAGGTGCACAGAATAGCTGTCATTATATTCATAGGATCTTTACAAATAAGATCTAAAAATGGAGAGTGCTCCTTGTGTTAAAGTTCTCGTAAATTCTCTGACTTACACGGATGTGCTGCGCAAACCTTTGACGAACCGTCGGCGTGCAGCTCAACTGATCTCCTACGATTGCAACTCCTCCGAGCAGGGTCACAATGCTCGATGTAAAAAATAGCACCAGGCACTTGAAGTGGTTATTTTGGCCATGAACAAAGGTCCCCGATACATAAATGTCCCTGACACATCGAGTAAACACAAAGGCCATTTTGTATCACTACACTGACACATCCCGGGGCTGGAGGGTAAGCATTATCGCTTTATTTACTTCATCAATTGTTCCTAAAATAATGAAGGCAGGGAAAGTCCTGAAGGAATGTGTTACAAATTAAATGAGAGATTTTGCTGTCGCCACGACAGTTATGCTTAAATAATGTGGTAAACACAAATCTACTTTAAGTAAATAAGAGCCAATTTTTAAAAGTAGTACTCATTTTGAATATCATGTTTTTTTATTGAATACATATGTTTTTAGTGCTTTAATAAAATAAAATAATACATTAATACAATAAAATAAAATAATATTATAATCTTTATCATTTGTTTTTAATATTACTTAATTGTCCTTTTTATTATTAATTATATTTATTTTCATTTATATCTATTTTCATAAAATGATGCTAAGGTAAAGGTAAATCAAACAAAGCGTTGAAGTTGGGGACTTTACCTTTACCTTCACGAGGTGAAGGTAAAGCGCCTGTGGTTTGTCTGTCTGTATGAGTCAACGCGTCATTTGTCTGAAATGTGATTCGTCACCCCGACAAGCAGCTGTGGCTGTCCGTCCTTGGGGGAAACAAGGAAAACACATGTTCCTATCGCATTGATGAGGCGCCGTATAAGACCCGCGGAATTCTGTGTCTGTTTGCCATCTGTGAGCGAGATATCTTGGGATAACGTTCACCCACACTTACAGGCATGCGCACACACCCACACACACACACACACACACACACACACACACACACAAACACACCCGTCATATTAAAATTCCAGTGACATATCGCAGCTGAGCTTATTGCTCCAATTACACTCTTCCCTGTGCATTCAGACAGGAAGTTACAGTCGTTATTTATGTAAATATGCACACCGTTCCCACCTGACTGCGAAGCGCAAGGAACAGACTAATAATGGCGGTTCATCAAAGCGACGAGCCTTATTTCTGTTGGGGTTTTTTTTCCGGGCTTCATTTACTTTTCACAGGAACGTGTGTTTTTTGTTTGAAAGGAGTCAGCACAACAAATGGGCTCCAATTGCCAATTATACACAGAGTGCACTCCAGATGCACCCCGTGCACAGGCAGCAGAAAGCTGGCCAACTAGCACTTGTCAGCGTCTCTCAGATGCCGTCCACGCAGGCCGTGTTATAACGTTACACATAATGTTATGATGCAACTCACATGAGCCGTGGAGGGCAGGTCGGCATGCCCAGTGGATTCATGTGTGGCCAAATCGGTTAGAATTTCTACTTTGAATTTTACTTAGAGTTACAGCCGGACTCATTTTTGTAATGCCATTAGCCGCGCCCACCTAAAGAACCGAACAGTGCCCGCAAACTGGAACGTGACGTCACAGGGGGGAGACGGGGCGGAGCCGGCGCTGCAGTGAGCGGCGACGGGGCAAGTAGAACAGAGGCGGGGAGACACCCGTAGCGCGTTTTTGTTTGAGATTTGGATTTATTTCCGTTCGTTTGCGACTTGTAGGAAAAGGACAACGTAAACATAACTAAGGCTACGTTCGCACTGCAGGCAGATGTGGCCCCAATCCGATTTTTTTTTTTGGGGTCATATGTGCATCAGATTTGTTTTTTTCCATGACGGTGTGAACAGCACAAATCACATGGAATCGGAACTGGGCCACTTTCATATGTCGTCCGAAATCGGACGCAGGTCTGATGTTTTGCGATGCGACCTCAGTCCGAACAGTAAAATTGGAATATTGAGACTTTTACGCCACTCTAGAGCGTATTAGCGTGATGGAAAAAAAGTACCCCTGTCTTTCGAGAATAAACTCGGAATTCCGCCCCCTACTTGGAGACTTGCAAGCAGAGCGCTCTGCACTGCGGCCGTCCCCACTGCGGCACCTCCAATCGCAACGCAGGCCACCCACCACCATCATATATATCATAAAATACACAGGCTATACAAAAATATAAGATCTATAAAAAGATAAATGTTCGTGCGCGCCTAGGCGCGTGCGTGCATGCATGCCTGCATGCATGCGTGTGTGTGTGTGTGTGTGTGTGTGTGTGCGTCCTCTGAGGGAGCGATCGGGCGCAATTTGCGCACATCGAGAGGTTCAGCTTCCCCTCCCATCCCGCTTCTCGCCGCCAGCCCATGGCCTCAGTTGTGTTATTGATTTTATTTCATTTCTTTATCTTTTTTTCTTAAATGCTAGAGTTTGTGCAACCTGCACAAACACAGTAGGCTACTTCACCATCCTAAACAGCCCTGAAACTAACCGACTGACGACCACCCTGCTACTGGGCTGTGGCGGAGAGATGACCGCTCACCCTGTGACATCACCGGCCCAGATGGCCTTTTTTTTTTTTACCCATTTTCCTCATTCTGCCTGTAAAATAGTTTTTATATATATATGTTTTTTTTCCGAACCATTTTCTCCATAAGCACCCAGTTTATCTTTAATGCTTTAGGCTTTCACAATAAACATACACTCATCAAGTGAAAACGACCCTGCACGCCAAAGACGTTTGGTGTGCAGAGTGGTTTTCACTCGATGAGTGTATGTTTAT
>NC_137200.1:20065478-20092356 GCF_960531495.2 Zeus faber
TGGTCTTTATAGCCTTCCATTCGATATATCCGCACACCATTCAGCAGTCAAATAAGGTATTTTTTCCTGTATTTTGTGTCCTGCCTTCAAAAGGTCAGTCTCTCTGTTCTGTGGAAATTAATAAACACCCTTGCAATTACATAATGAATTTTTAAACGTTGAAATCATACCCTATTAATCCAATAGAGACTTCCGCAATCCAATTTGATGTATAAACAATTAGATTCCTCTGCCCATCATTTTCCCTCCATGTATATTTAATGTGATTCTTCACACGGCAAACCGGAAGAGGAGCGGGGAGGGGGGGGGGGGATGGGTGGGGTGGGGAGGGGGGGTGGGAGTGATGAAGCAGCCCAGGGTGGGGGTGTGGAGAGGGAAAGCCATGCATCACGGGCCTTCCCTCCTTGGGTCGTTTCAACATTTAATTTCACTGGTTCTAGCCTGGGAAAGGAGTGGGGCACTGCCAAGGCATGACCGTTTCACGTCAACTTTAGTTCATTTGTGAGGAAAAAAAACTTTTTTTTTTCGTCATGCGTGCATGTGTTTCCATTGTTGGTACGATCACAGTTTCTTTCTGTACTTGTTATATGCTCTAACATGAAACAGTTTGACCCAACCCTAACCCTTAATTGACCCAAAACAGAAATTAAGAACTATATTTAAAAAAAAATTTGGAAAAAAAACTTTGCTTATTTGAATTTTCTATTTTTGTTATCATTGTTATTATTATTATTAACATTATCATTAATATTATTATTTCTATTATTATGATTATGATTATTATTATTATTATTATAACTATTGTAATTTTGTAATATTGTCTCTGTGCTGGAGGTCCCTGAAAATGCCACTTGAGTGGCGTGGGGCAGGCGAAACTGCCACACAAGTCAATTATGTTTTTTGCACTTTGCAAACACTATATAAATGGAGTTTTAAACTTTCATTCATGGAACATAGTCAATGTTCAGCTGAACAAACTACTAACCCATTACAGTAGGCGTAGTTTAAAATGGGAATAACTTTTTTTGTTAACAGCTATTAGGTGGAGTGTGACCTTACCTAGGGAGGAGGAGGGGGCGGGATTGAGTTAGGAATGGATGGATTTACTAGATCTCAGGTGAAAGCATCGTTGTTCGTGAGAAATCATCACTAACGCAAACTGAAAAGAATGGCTGAGGACTAAATTGAAATCGTAGGCGAAAAAAGGCCAAGGCATTTGGCACATAATGAATGTGATTTTCTCCTTGTATTCCACCAAAATAAGGGATTTTGACAGAATTGCAAGATTCTTCCGAGAATTCCTTTCACAACTCAGAGCCGAAAGAAACTTTTCTGACTGTCCTGTTTTTTGGTATTCTGTCAAGGAACGGATAAATTACAAGATAAATTGGATTAGTGCAGCCTTGCAATTTTGACCTTGCAACAGCACCAGCGATAATTTTTTTTTTTTTTTTCTGGAAGTTTCATTCTTCTTTCCATTTTCCCACAGTGTTTTTATTTCAGGGAGTTAAGACCAGAGGGTGCTCTGGGTTTCTATGTGAAGCCATTTGAGAGTGGACTGAGATTTAGAGCTGTATCAATAAACTTAACTTGACTTGATTTGACATGGATTGAAAAGATGGGAGCAAAAAAATCAAAACATAACCAAGTTTGTTTCCTAAAATGTTTGCGTTGTACCGACAAACAGGCAGAAAGCCTTACGAGACGTCTCCAGAATATTCCTTTATTTTTACCTCCCCTTTCCCGTTAGGTGCCCAGTCGGTTTGCATTTCTACTAATGAGACAAAAATAAGTCCTTACAATACAACAGCAAAAACACAGAGTGGCAGACATTAGGCAGTCATAGGGCCAATCCCAATTCCCCCCCTTGGCCCTACCCCTAGTTTTCGAGTGCCGCAAGGGGTAGGGGTTGAAATCTTCACCTGGGAAATGGGACACCACTCGTTCCGTCATCAGTTCACTCGTTCCGCTTTTTTTTTAATGAATTTATTTATTTATTTTTATTTATTTATTTGTTTGTTTATTTATTTATTTATTTATTTATTTATTTTTACACAAATATTCCATACAAAATTCTATTGACATTCTGAATAGCATTTCTTTTTCAATTGTGTTACCATCCAATAACAATATTCCTTTGCATCTACATTAAATTAAGATATTCCACCAGACTTTTTTTGCATGATTATTTGCAAAGATATGCGGCTTTTCTCCCCGCAACTGAAAACGTTCTGGGAATTCTTCTTCTACCGCTCTGTTTGGAGTTGGTTTTTCAAGAGCCACTTGGAGGTCTTGATGACCCCTACCCCCTGATCCCCCCCAAAAAAACAGGACACCCTACCCTACGCGGGAGCACGCAAAAATTGAGGGGTACGGCCAAGTGGTGGGGCTAAAAAGGGGGAATTGGGATTGGCCCATAGTCATAGCATATATAATTGTAATCAACCGTTTACTAAACACTGTGATCATCGTGGCAGTGTGTCTGTATTTGTGATAATCATGTTGGGTCACTAAATAGACTAACATTGTGTGTGTGTGTGTGTGTGTGTGTGTGTGTTTGTGTGTGTGTATAATTATTCTCTCTCTCGTTCTCTCTCTCTCACTCTCTCTCTCTCTCCCTCACACACACACATACACATACACACACACACACACACGCACACACACACACACACACGCACACACACACATAGGCACAATAAGTGTTTGATGTACTGTAGGCTCTCCCCATAATGATGTGGGCTTTGCTCATCTCGTTTCCTTGATTAAAGTTGTACACCACCATAAATAATTCATCCTCATGTATATTGCAGTGTTTTTTTATTTTCTCCCAGATTGCAGCATGATCGGTTAATTCGAACGCATCAATACCTTCGCCAAACAAACTGCCACAAACGCAATTCCATTCGACGGGTGCGCGGGACATGGGGAGGGGTTCTCCTTCTTGAGTCTACCTCCGCGCAGCAGACGGCAAATAGAAGAGATAGAAGTGAGGGCTCGAGGAGAAAGTTTTTGATAGACGCGATGCATCCCCCACGTGCCGCTAAACTGCATAAAAGTAGCGCTTACGGCACTTCAGATATCTAGTAAAAGTATTATATCCATCTCTGGAAATATGAGACCATGACTGACTAGGTGGGGACAATTTATTTTCTGCAATCCATGGCTATAATCCCGCTGCTCCCAACGTATGCCTGCATTCTCACACTCATATAGACTGACAATTGGCTCACACGAATAATGCTTTATATTCTTGTGAGATCGCACCTCAAAAGCACTAAGTGGCAATGCACGCCAGCTGAGCAGCGACTGTATTACCAAACATAACTTCCTTTTTTATTTAAGACTGCGCAGTTTGTTATTATTAACAGTATAACAGTATTTAATAAGGCCTATGCCCTTTTGAGATACTGTACATTTGAATTACAGTCATTGAAGCAAAACCGTTTCTTTTCCAGACAATTTAGAAGGCCTTGCTTGATTCACTGACCTCACGTGATACTTTTTCAGTATCAGGTGATTTTTGTGAATTTTATTTTAAGCCTGGTGAAAAAAAATTCAGCCAAGCCTTCCATGGAATGGCACGTAGAGCATGGAACCCCAAACGGCGTGTCCGCTTAAGGGAATTACATCCGTGCCACTCAAATCGAGCAAAACATCTAAAGTTTGATCTCAAAACCTAAGCTCTCCTTCATGTTTGTCGAATCAACAGGTATCGCAGGCAACTTTGATTGTCGTTTAAAGGATTGAAATTGCATTGATGCCTTTCTTTGCCTGCTGTTTCCTTCACTGCTTCCCAATGTAGACTCCCATAAGTGGGGTTGGGAGGGCAGCGTGTCTTCGATAAGCTTGAGCAAATCCCAGTGCGGCACAGTGAGAATGACTCCCTCACATCCGCAATGTCCACAGGGGGCGAGTCCTTGGGAACATGTGTGGCCTGGCCTCCTCTTACTGCAAATTCACTCTCAGTATGAGACATGTCTGCCGTCTCTTTGCCACGATGAGTCTCCGCTGTCCTCCTTGACAAAAATGGTTGGAGGGGGCAAAGTTCAATCTTTTCATCTCAAGCCATCATAGCTGTGGTGGTGCTGGGGCCAGAGAGAGATTTACCGCCGGCAACCGCTGGGCGAGAGACGCCCAATCTCTCCGCGTAGAAAAGGAGGGAATGGCCGTGGCGAGGCTGTGTTTACTCAAACTCGTGTCACTGGCTTGTGTAATAGGTGAAAGCCGCGCCACCGCCTGATGCCACCCCGCCGCCTGATGCCGCCCTGTCGCCTGGTGCCGCCGGAAGCATTCTCTGCACTACTACCCGAGTGGATCTGAAGTGCCATTGAGGTAGCAGTGTTCAACAAGAACAAGAGAGACATTCATCCCCCAGTGGTCGGAGTGAAAGCGCTATGCACTCTTGAGACCATGGTGGAGACAGCAGGCATTCGGCATCCTTGGTTTGTTAGTTTTTATTTTTGTCATTCTCTTGTTTTAGGGCAAGGGCCTGGAGGTGTTGGCAGTCAACCAACTTGGGGTCCAGGCAAAGGTTGAGCTTTCCTCATCGGTTTGAAACTCCTGATCGTATCACACGCACGTTTCCCCTTTCTTATAAGTTTGCTGCACACTGGTGCGGTTCATTTTTAAGGAGAAGCTCCCCCCATTTCCTGCGGGCGGCTGGTCTTCCTCCTCCAAGGTCTGTGCACCTTTCTATTTTATGTCATTTGTTTGTGTGAGAAGACCTGCAGACCAGCATTTCTGTTCCCCTTACCCTCCTTGTATTTTTTACTTCAATGCAATTGTATCTGCACATTGTGAACTTGGAAAGCCTGGTCTCTGCCACTCATATTCTTCTTATGATATCATTTGGGGCGAAAACCCTTAAGGTGGTGCGCTCGGTCATGTTCCGAAACTAAGATCCTTTCCAGTCCACGGTCACATAAAGATGAAGCTTGTGTTGAATTCGTATCAAGGTTACAGGTGTCGAGGGCAATGTCTTGCAGCTCTTCCGACACATCAAACTATGATTAACCTTGCTAAAAATAAATGTCCTTTCAAACACAGCAATGAACATCCTCTTGCATTCAGGGACATTTATCTGAACTTTCTTTTGGTCAACTATTATCATCATTTCCATCCCATTTCCTTAAGGTTTATCTGCTGTTGATTAATGTTTTGCAAGGTAAGGCATTGGTTTTCAATTCAATAATTATAATGATAATGACATAACAATTATAATACAGTGCACAAATGGCTTCCCACAGAGGCACACAGCAATGTTAGGAAGCACCAAAATCAGCATCAGTGATTGCAATGCTATGTTTGTTTATTGGCTGGAATTATGGCGGCCGATAAGGGAAAACGTGCTGCGACGGCCCAAAACCTCTCCAGTCGGAGAAACGCGCCGCAGCTTTGCAAACAATGCCAATTCAACACATACAAAAATTCCAAATTCCAAATGCCACAACGGAAATGCACTGCAGAACTGTGTAGTTTCTTGATGAATTTCATGTGTTGATGAAGAAGGAGAGACCGCTGATGCTGACTTGAGTAAAATAATAGATTTATTACAAAAGAACAGCGTCAGACCAGACTTGTCTAGGACGTCCAGGAGAGAACCGGGCCGCATGGATTCTCTGTCGAATGAAACTCAGGCGGGTGCTTTTAAGCTAAACCAGAGACGACGTTGACCATCTTATTCCCCTACATAGGTCACCGTTCACATTTTCACCTCCCTTATTACGGGACCCTTGACAATGGGCTCTCTCTCTCTCTTGAGACCCCTGGCACCGCCTGTTAATAATTATTATTTTATACAATGGGTACTGTCTTGGGATGCCACTCATTCCAAGACACCTCAACTGCTCAAAGGCATGAACATGGAGCACGCTGCAAATACAGAAACGATGCAAAGTCAAAAACACAGAAACCACGAAAACAAATGCAACGGGAAAATAACGCTGCATCTCCATTCAACGCAACGGAAGTGCTGCAGGCCTCCAGCTGGATATTTTCGATCCGAGAGAGAGAGAGAGAGAGAGAGAGAGAACAGACAAGAGAGTGCATCTCTTTTTGAAGCGGGAAGAAAAATGGCATAAAGAGGCTACACAGAAAGGTATGTATTATTTTTTTACATTTGGCCTTAGTCTTTTACAATATTATAAGCTGAGCTTGAGCTTCCTCTCGACAACATAACAACACCCGTATAAATTACTGAAAAGTAGAACACTTTTTTAACGTATTATTTAAATATTTAGGAAAACAAACTCTCCACTCTCTGACGTAACCTCACCGACCTTGCAAACTCTCCTCTTTATTTTCACAGACGTACTGTCCATTCTGTGGATCCGCTGTGACAGTTTCCCCTGGGGTTTCCAACGTTTATAAATAATTGCGTAAATGTTACGCAATTTATATAATAATTTGTGTTTGCTCCTGTAGAAGCCACAAGTCTATATGACAACAACCTTGATTTGAGGAAAACAGGTTTAATTAACGATGTCACGGAGATTACACTACCCATTATCCTAAGTGAAACATTGACGTCTCTGATTGGTGGAGCTCACTGTTACCATGTAAATGTTTACCGCACTGGCTAATGGGCACACAGGTGGGCAAATGCCGATATTTATATCCAGTGAAATTGTATCTATAAATGAAATTCATACTGAGAGTATGACCCTATATCCCTATTCTCACCTAAAAATTGAATTTAATAGACCATTCAGAGAAAAAGCGAAACCAGTAATCCTTTTTTTTTTTTTTCGTGATAGAACAAAATTTAAACCCATGCATTTCAAGTTTGAATACATTGATGGTCTATATTCTGAAATAAATGACCAAATATGTGAAAACAAATATAAAAATGAATTAAATAATAAATGTGGAAAAAATAATGCAGTAATAAATTCTGATTCACACCAATTTGTATTAGTATACAGTGGAAACCTTTTATAATGATCACGTCTGTCCAGGTCAAATTGAACACTATAAGTGGATGATTATTATAACCAAATCTTTTATTTTTCTTTATTTCTCATGCAGATTACGATCTAATGGTATCAATGGCTCTGGAAAGTAAATACATCTAAAATAAAAACACAGTTTTTATTTTTTTATTATAACCTTTTGGAGAAACGGGAAACGGGGACCCGGAGTGGAGATCGCTCCCTCTCCATTACGCATTTACGCTACTGCTCTACACCTGCCTGTTTTACAAATGATCAGTCTTAGATACATTTCAAACTTAAAACAATTGCGGACAGGATTTAAAGTGTTTAATGACAATGTAAAATTATAAAGAGATCCTAGCGACTGCAGATTGGTTACCGCTAAAGTATCATTGGAATTAAGTAAAAAAGATAGAATGAACATAGTTTCAAATCATGTATGAAACGACCCAAAATGAACTTTTTCTGTAAATATTTTACAGAAATGACAGTTTTTTATTCCTCTTTATATTTATTATTTTACCAAAAAAAAATCCTCTTCATATTTCCACATTTATTTTTTATTTTTTTTATTTCTTTATTTATCATTTCAGGATTTTCACGTTGATGAGTTATTGGTGGGATGGGCTTTCAACTCTACATGTCATTGATGCTTTGGAGCAGCATGCATGCGCTCAAGTGTGGAACAGCTGAAACCTGTAACATTTGAGTAAATCTTCGAGGTTCAGCTCAGTGAAGAAGGCAGCCCAAGTGACACAAAGAAACCAGAGTACTAGTATTCTGGAGAGGCTGTCTTCATGAAACAGAAGGTTCCAATCAGAACAATTGTTCTAATTTTGATATCATCTTCAAAGTGATGGCAGTTCAATTGAAATATGATATTTTAGAACTCAGCTCAACACTTCTACTTTTTTTCAGACGAACGAACAAGACTCTTCCGCCAGGACATCCTAATGTTTGCAACAGGATTAAACACACTGCCTCGCTCTGGAATTCAGCCAAGACCCAAACGATTTTGTTTTTTTTCGGTGGACATTGCTTGCTTCCCCGTCAGCAGAACCTGTGCAAACACAATCAAAATACAGATGTCCAAGGCTTATGACCACTTTCAAAACAACATGGACTTTGGAATACAAAACTCACCTGGTTTTTGACTCACATTTCATGACTTATCGGCCATGTTCTTCTATCTGATATAGTTTTCGGCACAGGACTCCCAGGTCAAACGGCTGCATCAGACCCCTCCGTCCCTGCAGGTCCTCAAAGTGTTCCTGGAGATGATCATCTCCACATGGACTGTAGGTTGACTCAACCACAAACTGCCCCAATTCCTATTGTGAGACTGGGAACCCACAGTCAGTTCCACCAAACCCGGGAGTAAAATATTCACATCAGTTAAATTTTACATTTACGTTTGTTTTCAGTCCAGTCACACTGCAATTCTGGACAGCATATGTATTGTAAATTGTGGTTCATCCGTACGCAGGAAGTTTTGCTGAATTTAAGCTCGTCCTGTATATGTAAAGTCTACTTGTGAGAAGATGTTAGGAGTATCAACATGCTCGAATGATGTACTGTAATGTACTTGAAATTTTGCTTTGCAAATTTTGTAGCCTAGTTTGTAGATGAAGTCATTTTTCTGTCACACTTAAGATTCATGAAACCTTTGCCAGATGGAGTCGCCGGACCCCTTTTTTACTAAATTACACGGCGACATACAAGTGATGTCCTTAACGGTTCAATATGTTTCCTTTCAGTCAACACTGAGGACAGGCTCTCATTTCACAAAGCAAAAGCCAAAAGACCCGTAAGTAAAGCCATGTGGTATAATGTACTCTGAAATATCTGATGGGTCATAACACATTCTTATGATGTACTGAGGTTATTTTGACGGGGTCCTCCACCCGGTTCAACTTTTCCCATTGATCAAGGTCGCTCTGTAGCACAATGTAGAGTTGTCGCTCCCTCAGGTCATTCACGAGGTCCATCCAGAATTGAGACCTGAACACACTGAGTCAAATTAGAGCTGTAGTTTGTTTTAGGTGATGCGTCTCCATGTTATGGGTTAAAAATGTACAATATAATGATTGTCATCAAATAACAATAAACCTGCCCGTCCAAAAACTAGAGATGGCCATCCCTTTCCCATCTGATGGTCATTAACGCTGAAATGTCAGGTGAACCAGCAGAGATACAATTTTGGACTTTAAATGCTTTAAATGCCTCCCAGAATGAAATAATGGTCTACAAAGTCCAAACGGAAAGTTAAGTGATCATTAATTAAGAAAGATTTGATGTTACGTCATAATCACATTCGGTTAAGGGTGTTATTTTAAAATGTACCAGAGCTACATTTAATAGAACTTATATCTTGATGTCTTGAATTAAGGCTATAAAATGCAACTTTTTAAAGAAGAAATGAAAGAATACAATGCATGCCTCATGCTTTGCATTCATGGTTCCTCTGGGAATTCTTATGGTATCTCGTTGGCAGCAGGTTTCATAAGCCTTTCATGATATGCCAATTTATATTGCCTACAGGAATATCACAGATACTGGATGTGCTCAGATATCAACAAACATTCTAATTTTCGAAGGTATACATTTCTAAAAAAAAAAAAAATCTGAAAGTTGTACTTCTATGATGTACTTGTGAGTAATGTTTGGGGGTAACAACATGCTCTGATGATTTAGCAGATTGTACATTTTGTTTTTGTTGTGCCTCTGATGCAGAGATCCAGTCACAAGCCATTATTTTAAGAAGTAATCAAAACCACTGAAATTCCCTGACTATGGTAAGATATACTGTGTTCACTGCTCGCATTTTTTTTTTAATTTTGAGGACCACACCTTTGTTTTTCGGAAGTATGACCACCAGCTCTGGATTTGTTGGTTTGCCTTTGAGGACCCACACATATGATCGGCGGCCCCGGCAGAACCGTCAGTGTGTGATGACCTCAAGGCACATGACGGCCATCACTGGGCCGTTTTCGGTGCCACAGTCCGTGCGAAGCTGCATTGGTGTGATTCCACATTCTGAGACACAATGCAGATCGTTTCGAGCAATGAGCATCAGATCATTGTTGCTTGCTCCACACACCGACCACAGAACTTTGCGGGAGTAGCCATCTATACAGCCACTAACGACCGATCCGTATGGTTTTAATTTGTCTTAACCATCAACGTGCGAGACATGGTTCGGTCCATGGGAGCTGCAAACTCTTTTTACAAATCGGCAAGAGGAGAGCATTTTATTTTTTTTGCCTGGACAATGAGAAACTTTTCAATTTACTCTTTAAAGAGCAAAGGCTCATTTTGACATTGTAAGTCATTGCCGGGAAATCCAAAACGTTATCGTAGCCGTGGCCATCAAGGAAGCACTTTCGAATCAGATCCTGGCTGTCCGATGCTGACCCTGACAAATATAAATGGAGAAAAAGATAAAGAGACGGCATTTTCGTGGCAAGGTGAGGCCGCGGCACATCATCCGCTCTGCGGAGAAAGACCTTGAGCTGCAGCCTGCCATCTCTTCAGGAAGCTGTACGCCTCGAGGACCGGGAGGCACGCAGGAAAGATCACGGCAGACCCCTCCCCTGGACGCCATCTGCTTGAACCCCTTCCCCCCTGGTCAGAGGTTGAGGTCTCTCAAGAGCAAAGACCTCACGTCACAAGAATGTTTTCTGTCCCATGGCAGTGGGACACACAAACACTCTCCCCGCCCCCCACTGACTCAAAATCTCAATCTGATTTATTATTTAATTCTATCGACGAGAACTAATATGTGAATTATTATATCGTATATATTATTCGTCAATCGTCACTGAATAAAGAGAAGTCACCTCTCGCTCCTTGTCACCGTTCTCTGCTCTTTATTTCTCCTGGCGCATGTCCGACGGCGTCTCCACCTCTCCTCGCCAGCTTCCTATTTCGTCCTCGGGTCCGTTCTCCGCTTCCCGTCATTTCCTTTCTCTCCTCGTCCTCTCCTGCCCTCTCTCCCTCTCTCTCTCTCTCTCTCTCTCTACTGTACCTCTCCTTTCTCACCACAGCCCCGTGTTCTTCACCGGCGCTCGATTGGTCGTCTCCTTTCTGCTTCTCCTCTTTTTGCCCTCCGCACCCCTCCCCTTTTACATTTCTCTGTACATACCTTCTCTGCTCTCTGCTTTTTTTTGTCTCTCTGTCTTCACCTCCAGTTGTCCTCTCTCCACCTTCCTCGCACGCAACGTCCCCTCGCTGATTGGTAAAGTATCCGATCGAATGTGGAGACGATGTAGAGGAGAGAAAACGAAATCCAATCAAGAGACTCCGACACGCCACTACGACCATTACGGTACCACAGTAACTTATACCACGTACTTATACCACGGTACCACAGTGACTTATACCACGTACTTATACCACGGTACCACGTTGCTTATATTGGTGTTGTAGAAGTGAAAGTCTCTAGCAGGTGAGGCATATCTGTTGCACTTTTTGACACTTTTTGGCTGTTTTTTATTGTTAAAAGACTGAGGCCAAATCTAAAACGGAATACATACCTTCTAACGCGCCTCTTTACTACTTTTTATTCCCGCACTCTCTTGTCTGGTCTCGCTCGCTCGCTCTCTCTCTCTCTCTCTCTCTCTCTCTCTCTCTCTCTTTTTCTCTCTCTCTCTCTCTCTCTCCCTTTCTCGGGTGGAAAATCAAGCTGTTCCCCTTGGCGCTCCCCCTAGAGGCCCGGAGACGTAGCCTTTTTCTGTTGCCTTTTATTGCGGTTTGTGTGTTTTTGACACTGCATCCTTTCTGTATTCGCAACGTGTTTCCCGTTCACAAATTCTGTTTTGGATTTCTGCAGCACGTTGAATTGGCGTTGTTTCTGAGGCTGCAGCTCGTTTTTCCGGCTGGAGATGTTTTTGGGCCGTTGTAGCCCTGTTTGCCCTTGTCGGCCACCGTATGGGATGCTCTCGATTAGCCAAACAAGACTCCATGTGGCTTTTCTACCTAGGGAGTTTGAAAATGTCCTAGCTTCTGGAGGGTTGATCCTGTGTGTGTGTGTGTGTGTGTGTGTGTGTGTGTGTGTGTGTGTGTGTGTGTGTGTGTGTGTGTGTGTGTGTGTGTGTGTGTGTGGGTTTGAGTTGGTGGGCAGAGTGGTCATTCTGCCACCACAGATGGACAGGAAATGCCCAGGGGGTGTTTGAAAAGCCACAGGCTGTGTGTGTGTGTGTGTGTGTGTGTGTGTGTGTGTGTGTGTGTGTGTGTGCGTGCGTGCGTGCGTGCGTGCGTGCGTGCGTGCGTGCGTGCGTGCATGCGTGTGTACGTGCCTGCGGTTGTGTGTGTGTGTGTGTGTGTGTGTATGTGTGCATGCGTGCGTGAATGCGTGTGTGTGTGTGTGCGTGTGTGTGTGTGTGTGTGTGTGTGTCTGCGTGCGTGCGTGAATGCTTGGGTGTGTGTGTGTGTGTGTGTGTGTGTGTTGGCTCGCATATGTCTGTATGCATTTGTGAATGAGTGAGTTTGTATTTAAGGATGCTAGTCTCACATCTGTGTGAATGTGTGTTTGCAAATGAGAGAGGATGTATTTATGAGTGTACGCATTTGTGTGTGTGTGCGTGCGTGCGTGTGTGTGTGCGCGTGTGTGTGTGTGTGTGTGTGTTGCGCGTGCTACAGCAGCCGTCTGCGAACCTCACAGAAGCAGTGCAACAACCCCCTCTCAAGCAACAAATGTCATCCCTGTTTGTTAGGATTGCCCTCCAAAAAATCAAATTACTCACACTCAAATGCAGTCTTAAACACACCCACACACACCCTCACACACCACATGGCAACCAATACACAATTTAGCATTACCTGAACCTGTCGTTTGATGCAAGGCTAAAGGGCTTACGCATACCCATTCACACTTTGTAGAAGGTTAAGATCTGAATCCGCTGACATATTTCGCTCAAGCTGTCACAATCCTTACATGATAGCCTGATCACAACTCGTAGACACGACCTCAGTCATTCGGCAAATTCACAACGTTCCACAATAATACGCTAAATATCATCACCACATCTCTCCTCAAACTGCTCCGTCCGTCAGCGGCTTCTTTGTTTGCTCTGCAGCTATCGTTATGGTGCTTGTACATAAGTGCATTTACTGGAGATCTTTCCTCGTTTGATCAATCAGCGCCGGTCCAGGACTCCGCCTTGCCTGCAATCCACGGCAGCATCAAGGTCTCTCCGCCTCACAAAGCCTTTGTTTGTGGCTTTATTCAATGGCAGTTTGTATGCAAGTAGGAGTTGTGAGGCAGAATGGCATTTGCAAAAGCAGGCACCATGGCAATGGCAATGCAGGTGGATCCTAAGCAGGGGATAAATTGGAGGTGGATATCGATGGGTATTGAACATATTGAAGGGGCTCTCTTATAATTATATCCGTAGTTAACTAGGGTCCAGTTTAATTTGTTTTTGTGTGTGACTTTTAGTGTAATTACGGTACTATCTCTATCATATGTTCTAAATAGACAGGCAATGACCTTCACTTCCACTCATTGGTTCAACTGCAACACTGTCAGTGCAGTAAAATCAACATTTTTACAAGTGCTTCCTCAGTGGTCTTATTCCCACCATGTGGAGAAGATTGAATAACTGCTGCAATTTCAAATAAGCACAGCACTCATTCAGCATCCTCGGCTCAGTGTGGATGTGATATCAATTGAGTTAAAGCCTAAGCACTGGTCCAGCCTACATAGATCCAGACACATTTATTTATTAAGTTAGACCGGTGCACCAAAAAAATCTCCCCTCCGCTGTCCCCATTTCCCGTTCCTCCAATACAAAAACATAAAAAACAAAAACGGTGTATGTTTTGACTTTAGATCATGTATTTATCTTCCTCCGTTTACGAAGCAAATGAAAAAAAACGACAAAAAAAACAAAAAAACCCACACGCGCACACGCTGTGCGATCACCCCGCCATCAAATTCTGCTTAGGGCCCATAAAGGCTTGGGCCGGCCCCGGCTGCATCGGTTACCCAAATCACCTCGTTTTCCTTTCTGCCGCACTCGCTGTGCACAGCATGCCGCGGAAGTAGCTTTTAGCTTTGAACAGCCTAAAGTCATACTGTGTTTTGCCACCCGGGGGGATGCAGCCACTGACTTTTAAAATGCTGTTATGTATGTTCCAGTTCAGTGTCAACCTTGAGGCAGCGTCGGCCTCTACACTTTGTAGATGTCTCACCTTGCTGAGAGGCACGCTATTGACTTTAAAATGACATGCAGAGGGGGCATTTGAAAAGGCTGTCCTCCTCTGCAAAGCCTTACGCATCTTTTAAGCCTTCCTTCAAAGCTCTTTTACCTGTGGTTGGAATAATAATACATGGTAAAAAAAAAAAAAAAAGTTATATTTGTCCGAGAATGGAGGCAAAAATAGGCCGAATCACTTCTTCCCAACTTTTAAAAAGTGACCAATGTATGTTTCGGCCAAATTATTGAGCGAGCTGCAACCTAAAGATATTTTGCAAGGTCTTGAATCCGAAGTGCTTTCAGCAGAGGCAGAATCACGGGAGTTCCTTAACTCGCCGGATGATTACGTCGAATATTTGAAAAAATTTAAAATTTACAAAATTCGCAACATCTTCAATCCCATTACAGTAACCGAACATGAAAGTGATACCGTTTCTGGGACGTGAACCAAAAACGGTGAGTAACAATTTGCATTTTGGCCAGGAAAGACTTCCCGGTGTAAACTATTAGTGTAATTACGGTACTATCCACGGCATATCACTCGTTCTAGATAGACCGACCTTAACTTGCACTAGTTAATGTCAAAGCCTGTTGATGTAAATGTCTCATTTGGACACTTATCTGGATACAAGCATGTTGATTCCAGATGGGGTGGGGTATAAATTGAACAACCTCAATTACTATAGCCGCGTTTGCACCGCAGGAACTTTCAGATCCTTTGGAGGAACCCAGTGTGTTTCCACCGCAGGGACCGGGGTCTAAATTAAGTGCCGGGCACCAAGTCCCAGGGAACAAAAAGTCCCTGCTCGGGGGGGTAGTACTTTTCAAAGGTCCAGGAACTTTCGGAGTGTGGCTTGCAGGGCTGAATATTTCTGATTGGTACCGGCAGCATTTTATTTCAGACACCATTTTAAAAAATCTGCAGCCGCACACCGACTGTATGTAGAGTTTTATTTTTGTTCGCTAAATATGTTCCGTTTGTACAAAAATTGGAAAATGACCCTTCTTCTTTTTTGTTTCGATGATAGAAAACAGAAAATGAAAAAAAAAAGTACCGGTGTGTAAAGTGTGGAGAGTGAAATTTTGCCCGCCCACACAGTAGACCCAGGTTCGATTCCCCGTGTGTCAACTCATGTTTTTCAATGTTTCAAACCTGAAAATAAAATCTGATTGTGAGAATGACTATTTTTCTTGACAGTTAATCCAACGACAGAATAATAAAATGGATAAAGGGGGACAACCAAAGTGAAACTCCACCATCACTTCGGTTGGGCACTTTGGGTGGTAACGCGGCTTCTGCGGGAGCCGGCGGAGAGGGCACCATATCTCACCGGCGGATTTGGCGTTCACTTCCCCGATGGCCAGCGGACAGCGGGGGCTGGTTTTTACGCTCATCCTATGTGTTTGTCCTACGTGTTCATCCTACGTGTTGGTCCTACGTGTTCATCCCACGCTCTCCACCCCCATCGCCACTGTTCTCCTCCCGCCCGGGGGCCTGGGCGGGCCGGGGGGGGGGGGGGGGGAGAGCCACGGCGCTGCCGTCGTTTCAGCGTGAACCCGCACACGGCCCCTCTCGCGGTTCATTGTTCCCGCGGGGTCATTTTATTCCACGGCTTTGTCGAGAAAATACTGTACGGGAAATTACGCCATTAGTATCTGCTGTGTTATTTATTGCTGTTTTTTGGGGGTGTTTTTTTGTGGTTTTCTTTTTTTAACAGTTGTTCAGCACACTGTGGGCAATTACAAGCAATGCATTAGACCAAAGAATGTTCTTGCCTAAGCGATCTTAATGGAGGAGATTACCCATCGTGGACCGCCACAAATCAACAGCAAACAATTTAGCGGGGGAAAAAAAAAAACTTTTGCTTGATTCCGCGCCCTATTAACCCCTTGCTTATCTGAGCGCGCGACAACAGCGCCCTGTCGAATAAATTACCACCGAGTGTTTCTCTCATAACGTCACGATTTCTTGAGTTTAAGCCACCGCGCCAATATTTCTCCAAGCCACTCGTTCCTCCTGCGACACGTGACTCGAGGTTGTTATGTAACATACACGTTTGAGCAGGAAGGTCGAAAGGAGGTCAAACCCCTCCGTCATTTTGCGACGGTGGTTGGAAAGGAGTAAGCAGCGAGGCGACGCCAGCTGTCCTGCGGGGGACGCTGTGATCCGAGGGCCGGGATTGTCATCTCTAATAACCGCTTGCATACGTTTGCGGCGGCGCGACTGGTGTTCAACCAGCCAGAGAGGGCACATGTCACTCGGCTGCTCATGGAGCTCCACTGGTTACCTGTAGCCGCCCGCATCAAGTTCAAGTCTCTGATGCTGGCCTACAGAGTGATTGCTGGGAATGCTCCCGCCTGCTTAAATGCTCTTGTGAGAGCACATGTTGCCCCCCCGGATGCTGCGCTCGTCAAATGAGCGTCGCCTGGCTCTGCCGGCCGTACAGCCACGGCAATCCAGGCTATTCTCATTTGTAGTTCCACGTTGGTGGGACGAGCTGCCAAAAATGACCAGAGCAGGGACCTCCCTCTCTGTCTTTAAGAAGCACTTGAAGACCCAGCTCTTCAGTGAGTACCTCCTCTCCTAACCTACAATTACTTAGCACTACTTAGCAGTATTTATTGTTACACTAATGTCTCTGTCGCAATGTAGCTTGAATGTTATTCTCCCTTGTAAGTCGCTTTGGATAAAAGCGTCTGCTAAATGACTAAATGCAAATGTAAATGTAAATATGGATCAGATGGACGGAAGGAGTTCAGGACTGGAAGCCAAACGCCGACACCGAGGCGGAAGCGGGATTCAAAGAACGGCAGTTGGATTCCAAAGGGAGGGGGTCGGAACAGAAGACGAGGCAGGCGGGCGGAAAAGAAAGGAAAAAAAAAAAAGAGGAAGAGGAAGAGGCAGAGGCAGAGGCAGAGGCAGAGGCAGAGGCAGGCCCCGAATTGGATCAAACCTAAAAGGAACTAGAAACTTGCTGACGACTCCAAAGCGGCCCGGCGCCGCACAAACTCACGGGGCAAGGAGCAACATGAGCCGACACAGATTGAAATACCTCAAGACACAGGTGAACACCATGAACTCGTTCACAGAGGTGAAACGAGACAGAGAAAAACGAGAAGACCCAGGAAAACAGGGGAGACACCTACGGGACGAAAGCAAAATGACACGGCAGCCACGCTACACACCAGCTACACTACACACCAGCTACACTACACACCAGCTACACAAAAACAGACCACAACAGTGATAGATATCCAGCTTTTATTGTATATAGACAGACAGACAGACAGACATAGATATATAGATAGATAGATAGATAGATTGACAGACAGACAGACAGACAGACAGACAGACAGACGGACGGATGGGCGGAAGGGCGGAGGGGCGGACGGACAAATAAACTCTAACCCATTAGAATATCTCTCCTAATCAACAGGCTTCTAATAAATTGTTGAATTGTCAGGTTATGAAATCTAATTCAAAAATATATACAGTATATATATTTATAATAAAAGTGAATTCTGTGGATTTTATTAATTCATGACCTTTGAAACCATGACCATGACATTTGGTTGACCCAAACACAACCAAATTTGGAGAATATATATCCACACAGACACTATTATATTACACACAGACATGTTATATATGTTATTATATTTAATTGTTATATCCCGAACAAAGGAGAACTGAACGGCACCTCGACCAACAAATCGATTTGACTTGATTTAAAAAAAAAATAGGTATTTTATTTTGATCTGGTTTAGTAGTTTAATGACAGAGATGAGTTCTATATGGCTCATAATCTTTGGTCTTCCATATTAATTTTGTCCTGTCTATTAACACTCTATGCAAACCTAGTTACGATAACGTTAAATAAATAGTAATAAAAATAGAACGAAGTGGCAACATGCAATATAAACATTAACAAAAAAAAAATGGCAATGTACAATAAATGAAAAATAAACAATAAACAATAAAAAATAATGGTAAAATAAACAAGGAGTGAATAAGCAATAAAAACAAACAAGAAACAAGAAAAATAAAGCTTAAAAAAACAAGAAAGCTGTGGCAATGTTATAGTGTACAACCCAGCTTGCATTGAGGATGTTCACAGTAAAATCGGACATAATTATTGTCAAATTGTCCGGGTTCAGTTTGAAATAAGTGCTTTATACAGTACCGTATATATGATGGGGCTGTCAATCGATTAAAAGATTGAATCGTGATTAATCGCATGATTGTCCATAGGTAGCGGCGATTTTGCAAAGTAACACACATTTTTTTTTTTACATTTTATCATGTTCTGTCCCACTCATTACCTGACCCAATCAAAAAACATGAACAATGCACTCGCCCGTCTGCATTCAGCACCGATCGGTCTGTATGTGTGTCAATCCATCAACGTGTTGTCGTCAGGGTTGTTGAGGTTGCAAGGTAGCTGCATCCATAGGCGCTGTGAGCCGCAAGCATCGGCTGCTGTGTCTGAAATAATCAGTCTATCTGCCTATGGCATGTGCATGAGCACATAAGTGCTGCATTTATATATATATATATATATATATATATATAAAAAGAAGAAAAAAAAAATATTTATTATATATATATAGATTTTTTTTCTCCCTTTTATTTCTTAACACGTACAGATTTTTTCTGCTTTTCTGATGTATAGGATAATGGGACAGCACGCTGTGGCGACGCTCTGAAAGTCGTAGCGGTCCGGACAAACCCGTCCCTTTATCTCCTCGAGATAACGCCTCCCACCTCACTCTCCCCCTCTCTCTCTCTCTTTGTCCATCTTTCTCTCTCTGATTTTTTTTTTGGTTTGGTGCCCAAACCCCGGAACAAGACAAAAAAGTCATCGGATCCCCGAAGAGCATTTCTCACAACTTTGCAAAACACTCGCTGTTTTTTGATGTGTGTGTTATTTGTGATGACGCGGTACGTTTCAGTGATCAAGGGCAGTTCAGAGGAGGACAGTAAAGGTGAGCGGGTAAACACATGCACATGCACACATACACACACACACACACACACACACACATACACACACACACGCACACACACACACACACACACACACACACACACACACACACACACACACACACACACGGATGCACACGCTCACTTTGAGTCGCTTGCCAGAACACCTGTGCGTTTGAAAAGGAGACGCACAAAGCATCTCTCTCTATTCTCCAGCGATGAGGTGACACGCCATCGTTTTTTGTTTTTTTTTGTGTGTGTGTGTGTGTGTCTGTGTATTCCTCCCCTGTGTGTTTTGAAAAGGATGGGCCTTTGTGTGAAGTGCTGTGAGTAAAAAGGGGCCAGAGGTCATTAGATACTGAGGTAGCCGTCGCCGCGCCACACTGATGTCCTCTTCTCTGTCATGCAAATTAAGTTTAGCGAGAGAGGAATGTGGTCTGTCTGTCTGTCTGTCTGTCTGTCTGTCTGTCTGTCTGTCTGTATGTCCGTCGATTCCACATATACGTGACTAAATCTTTGACTGAAGAAACCTGGACTCCAATGATCCTCCTGAAGTTCTGATATGCCTATATTTTCACAATTGGTGCTTTTTTAAATTTTTTTGAAAAGTTGTCCTTACATTTTTTCAAACTGTGCCATTTTGAATTGGAATGCGCTAGTATAGATTCAGTTTCAGGGAGAAGGGAATGCCTTGTTCTGAGCCTGGACAATGGCTGTAGTACATGGTTTTTATTATTTTTATCATTCTTATCTGCACTATTCAATGATATTCCCAGAAATATTTGTGAATGGTACTTTTGTATTATTTTTTATCATCTATGAAACTCATAACGGATATTGTGACTTTATATACATGTGTGTCTATAAACAATAATAATTAAAATAATAAAATGATATGATAATAATATGTATATAAATTATAATAAATAATTTATGTAACAATTCGTGTCCCCATAATAAAAATACCAGGTATTATTATTATTATTATTATTATTATTATTATTATTATTATTATTATTATTATTATTATTATTTTAATTATTATTGAAGGCAAGGGGGGGAATCACAATGCTTACAATACATTTGAATAAATTTATTAATTAAGAAAATAATACGTCTAAAAAATGTTTTGCCGAAGGCCAACTCCGTTTATATAGGGTTTTTTTTCATCCATTAACAAATGACAGTGACTGGCTCTCAATGGAATTCCCTCCTCTACACCCTTCAACCCCAACACCTTTGTTGCTGCTCGTGCCTGTGTGTGTGCATCCTTTGGCTTCGGGGGTGTTCTCCTGTCTGTGATCTGCGTTTTGTACATGCACGCATGCATGCCTGCGCGCAATATGTTCTCATACGTGTGTACGTGTGTCAGTATAAACATATTGACCTGCCGCTGGGGTGCCTGCTTTCCAGTGTTGGGGCTGCCAACGGTGCTCGGTTCCACATTAATCACACATGATGAGATGATTAATCTGGTTCATGTTCCCCTCTCCGTCCACGCCGTCCACCCATCTGTCTCACTGCTTGTCTGCCCAGCGGAGAGGACCCTCCGACAGGGAAACTGTGGACTTCAAAGCTCTGAACTCTACGGAGGGGTGAGTGACCTATTTATCTATAGGCTGTCCCCTTGTTCTGTGTTCTACGTCCAGAGCAGACAGGTTTGAACAGACAGCAAGGATGATAATAATTTAAAAAAAAATAATAATAATTACAGGCCTCCGAAAAAAGGCAGCCGCAGCCACGAAGGAACACCTGTATCGCAAATTATGTCAGCACCGTTTTGGCCCACCACCCGAAACACCAGGTGGAAGCATCGAAATAAAAAGCTAATTTTGTGAGAGTGAATTTGAATTACTCCTGTTGGGTGGCATGTGTTGTGTAGAAGTGGACAAACAGCTGCCGCCCCGTCCCCACATGTTCCATATACTGTCAACGCTCTCAGTCATGGTCAAATGGGGTTTGGTTTTTGATTCAGTTAAAGCGTCACGGTATCCTCAGTTCGTTCGTCAAGTGATGACTTAAACTATTTTGTTAAAGGTGAATGAGCTGAAATGATTTAAGATTTTAGTTTTTGTTTTGACAAAGCCGGAAATTAAAAAAAAAAAGATACACCTGCCACGCTCCACAACAAAAACACATTATGTTGTGGAGCGTGGCAGGGGTAGGACACTTGCATTCAAAATCACATACTGCATACTACATAGGACACACTACATACTATGTACTACATACTATGGGCTACATACTATATACTATGTACTCCATACTATTTACTACATACTATATACAGTACTATGGGCTACATACTATGTACTACATACTACGTGCTACATACTATGTACTATGTGCTAAATACATTGTACTACGTTACATACTACACTGCTCAAAAAAATAAAGGGAAAACATAATCATTACAATGTAACTCCAAGTCAACCACACTTCTGGGATATCAACCTGTCCAGTTAGGAAGCAACACTGATTATGAATCCATTTAACCTGCTGTTGTGCAAATGGAACAGACAACAGGTGGAAATGAGAGGCAATGAGCAAGACAACCCCTATGAAGGAATGGTTCTGCAGGTGGTGGCCACAGATCATTTCCCTGTCCTCATCTTTTCTGGCTGATTTTTGGTCACTTTTGCACTTTTCACCACTAGAGGTGGCATGAGGCGGTGTCTGCAACCCACAGAAGTTGGTCAGGTAGTGCAACTCATCCAGGATGGCACATCAATGCGCGCTGTGGCAAGAAGGTTTGCTGTGTCGCCCAGCACAGTGTCAAGAGCATGGAGGAGATACCAGAGGACAGGCCAGTACACCAGGAGACGTGGAGGCGGCCGTTGGAGGACAACAACCCAGCAGCAGGACCGCTATCTGCTCCTTTGTGCAAGGGGGAACAGGAGGAGCACTGCCAGAGCCCTACAAAATGACCTCCAGCATGCCACTAATGTGCATGTTTCTGCTCAAACTGTCAGAAACAGACTCCCTGAGGGTGGTATGAGGGCCCAACGTCCACAAGTGGGGCCTGTGCTCACAGCTCAACACCGTGCAACCCGATAGGCATTTGCCAGAGACACACCAGGATTGGCAGATTCGCCATTGGCGCCCTGCGCTCTTCATGGATGAAAGCAGGTTCACACTGAGCACATGTGACAGACGTGACAGAGTCTGAGACGCCGTGGAGAACGTTCTGCTGCCTGCAACATCCTCCAGCATGACCGGTTTGGCGGCGGGTCAGTGATGGTCTGGGGAGGCATATGCTAAGTGGGCCGCACCGACCTCCATGTGCTAGCCAGAGGTACCCTGACTGCGATTAGGTACCGGGATGAGATCCTCAGACCCATTGTCGGACCATATGCTGGTGCAGTGGGCCCTGGGTTCCTTCTGATGCATGACAATGCTCGGCCTCATGTGGCTGGAGTGTGTCAGCGGTTCCTGCATGATGAAGGCATTGATGCTACGGACTGGCCTGCCCGTTCCCCAGACCCCCAATCCAATCGAGCACCTCTGGGACATCATGTCTCGTTCCATCCATGCGACGCCATGTTGCACCACAGACTGTCCAGGAGTTGAGTGATGCCCTGATCCAGGTCTGGGAGGAGATCCCTCAGGAGAACATCCGTCGTCTCATCGGGAGCATGCCCAGACGTTGTAGGGAGTGCATACAGGCACGTGGAGGCCACACACACTACTGAGCCTCATTTTGAATTGTCTTGAGGAATTTCCACACAAGGTGGATCAGCCTGTGATCTGATTTTTCCACTTTTATTTTGAGTATGATTCTGAATCCGGACCTCCATGGGTTAATGATTTTGATTTCCATTGATCATTCATATGTTATTTTGTTCTCAACGCATTCCACTATGTAATGAATAATGATTTTCAACTGGAATATTTCATTCATCGAGATCTGGGATGTGTTGTGTAAGTGTTCCCTTTTTTTTTCTTTGAGCAATGTATATAATATGTACTATATACTTTTTTCTATGTGCTACGTACTATGTACTACATACTGCATTCTATGTGCTACATACTATGTACTACATACTACGTGCTACATGGCATGTACTACATACTACATACTATATGTTACATACTATATACTATGTACTACAAACTGCGTTCTATGTGCTACGTACTATGTACTACATACTGCGTTCTATGTGCTACATACTATGTACTACATAGTATGCGCTACAGACTGCGTACTACACACTACATACTACATGCTACATACCATATACTATGTACTGCGTTCTATGTGCTACATACTATGTACTACATACTGCGTTCTATGTACTTCATACAAGTTACTACATACTACAGACTACATCCTGCATTCAACATAAAAAATACTATGTACTACATACTATGTATTTCATACTACGTACTATGTATTACATACTACGTACTATGTACTACATACTATGTTCTCCATGCTACAGACTGTATATAACGTACTACATACTGCGTTCTATGTGCTACGTACTATGTACTACATACTGCTTTATATGTGCTGCATACTAGATTCAAGATTCAAAAGTTTATTCGTCACATACATACTGTATACGTACTTTCATACATATAAGCAGTTAAATGTAATGGCCAAATGTAATGCAGTAATAGCCAAATGTAATGCAGTATGTACATACTGCATACTACGTGCTACATACTATGTACTACATGGTACATACTACATACTAACTTGGCATAGTTAATAATATGCTAGAATGTGAACTCAGACACTCAGTTTTAACCTGTAAAAAGGGGAAATATGACAAGGCTGCCACTCGAGGCCGCGTAGGAGGGGATGATACTTTCTGCCTCTCTCACTGGCACAGCGCCAGCTACACCTCATCACCCAATCAAGAGAGGGAAGCGGAGGATAGAGTGCTGAGCATTTCATGCAGAGCGTGAGTACCCAGGGGTGGATCGTCGCTCCCTCCCTCGCCGTTCACCCGCTTCTTCTCCACTGCGTCACTCCCACGTGGGCTCACCTCAGCATGGAGAGAGAGTGAGCTGCATCCAGGGAGACAAACAGTGAGCAACCATCCCCCCGTTTTTCCCACACCGGCACAGCTCAGTCAGCTCCACCTTAACCGCGCCGCACACCGGACTGTACTTCCACAAACGACCTCGCAAACCGGGGGGGGCTCACGTACGCTGGAAGTCTCGATGCCCGACTTCATTGTTTGTTGAAATCGGATGTTCTGCGTCTCCTACGTGGACATTATGATTCAAGACTCAAGAGGTTTATTCGTCACATACATATACATACGTTCATACATATATGCAGTGAAATGTCAATGCAACGCACCCCTGGTGATTATGCACAATTATGTTCTAGACTGAACACGATAGCGACCCAATTTCTACTTGACTAACTAACTGAAACAAAGTGATTCGAAAAAACGTAACGCAGTTCTCTGCGGGTTCTCTATAACCAAAAGCTGTGCTCTGGTCATCCTACAGGCCGTCCACAGGACAGAGTTGTTGCAGCAGCTCTTGATGATTTAAGAATGAATAAAGAGTGGCACTGCAGGTTGAGGAGGTGAACTCCACTTGCAGACTGACTCTGTCCTAGATGCAACGGCGTACAAATACTCGTTGCTGTATGCCCAGCATGCTGACAGCACAGGTAAAAAGGTAAGTATATCAAAAAATTAATTATAAATAAAATAAAACGCAATGCAGTAAATACAATAATATAGAATAAAATAAAATAAAATAACTCAGAAAGTTAATGCAGAGTGGGGGTGCAAAATAGAAATAAAGGGAATAGACCTTTGTATATGGGGTAGGCTATATAGGCTATTATGTATATACAGATATGTGCGACCGGTTTATGTGTTCGTACACACATGAATGTAGCTCATAGCGACGTATGTGAGTCTCCGAAGTTGCGTGGGGAACCAGGATGGACGGGGGACAGCTTTACCTCGAGTTTCCAGCCAGATGAACTATACATGGCCGCTGGATGCTTAGATCACTTGGCAAGATGGAAGCCAATAAACGTAACCGATCTCTAGCCACAGCGTCATTCCTTCCGGTTCAAGTCTCTCGACGGTGTTGGACGTTCAAATGAGCCTCTCGCGGCACCACGCCACTCCGAAGGGGAAAACACCAAACAACATCTGCTTTTTACCCTCCGCCACGGCAACGAAGGGGACAGCTGAGCGGATTCAAATTTTGAGTTTTTGAAGGTTGCGCCGGCGGTTTTATGATTGAGCGCCGGCGGAGGCAGCGCTTCCCGTCACTGTCACATTGAAAAAACAATGAATATCCAGTTTGATGGCGAAACGGATAGCGTATCCCCGGCGCCACGTAAATGAGGCAGCCTCCTCTGCTCCGCGGGGGGAATGTCGGAATCGAGAAAGCCTTCCCGCGAACTCCGCGGCCCGAGCGAAGGCAGCCGTCTCATATATTTTGGCAGCAACTATTGCAAAAAAAAAAAAAAGGCGAAGACTTTTCTCGACTGTTGGCTTCAGTTGATTTGAGTCGTAATGGGAGATGCATTTTTCTTCAGCCATTGAAATATTACGACAGGCAATCATCCGCCACAGAGGTTCTCCCCACACTGCACACCGCCAAAAAAGTGACAAAAGCGTCTGCTACATGATGCAATGTAATGTAATGTAATGTATATATATAGAGGCTGACAAAATATTGGAAAAGCTGTAAATTATAATTAAGTCATTATAACAAATGCAACGAAACGGTCCTCATCTAGATGACGATACAGGATGTGCAAGGATCAGCCTTGTCACCTTTCTGGTGATCTGGCGTCAAGAACAGTTTTTTTTCGAATCATCATTTTCGCCTACGCCAAAAAAAATGAAGACAATAATTAAATACCGCTTTTGTCCGAACGAACACCGACAAAGGGTCAGAGTGAGCTGCGGGTAATTTGCTTTGCGGTTAGCCTCGCTGTATAACAATATCATGCAACAGTGTCGTCGATGACTGACTGTGAAACCCAAGACGAGGCAATTAAACATGTGTCTGGTGTCGGGGGACTGGAACACAACACACTGCTCTAACCCTTCTATTATATCACCCCTGTCAAAGTACATACATTAACATGAGCGCCTCTGATGTAATTAACTTTTCTATTAGCACGCTGGCCTCAGAGGGCAGCCCGAGCCGCGTTTTTCAAAATGGAGTCGTTCGTTCGGCGAGCGGGGTTCAGATGATTCATTAATGATCCGGGCCTTAATTAAAATGCAGGGAAGGCAGATATCTTCTGTATTGACACCGCTGGCCGCAGACTCCCGCGCGCTGGAGTGGCCCGGGCTTCGGGGGAAAGCGGCGGCCTCAAGTCAAAGTGGAAAAAATAGTCACGTAATGATGGACGTTAAAGAGTCATCTCACCCCCCGGCCCGGTTTAAAGCCTCGCTCCAGCCCACTGCGCCGTTCGGAAAAAGGCTGAGAAGCAGGCGGTCGGTGAGGAGGGGGGCGGGTCTTGATTGATCGATTAATCGTCCCGGTTGAGCCAGGGGTGGGGAGAGAGAGCCGGCATTATAATTGAAAAATAAATGACGAGCATTTTCAGTGTGCTTCATCATTATACTTTGTCAAAATGCATAGAATTTATGAAATTGAGGAGAGGACTTTTGGAAGAGTGGCGATCTGATCACTCGACAATCACAGACTCGTGGATGAAGTCTGCGTCTTGAAATTAACGACGAAGTGAATGACTGGACCCGGAGCCTTTTAGAAGGGTTGGGGCGCCGCAGTCACCATGGATTTTGAGGTTCGAC
>NC_137200.1:20092556-20095056 GCF_960531495.2 Zeus faber
GGTTAAATCTCCTCTTCGAGAAAGCATAAAAAATGGCAAAAAGAGAGAGTAAAATGAAGTGCACTTTGGAGACATTACCTTATTTCTAAAGTGGTCGACAGAAGTCCGTCGCAAGCATCTCTCAATCGTTTATGCGCCAAAGCCGACTGAGAATACAAGAAGCGAATGTTTAAAAGGATTGAAAATGTAAATATATGGACACCGCATCTAATCTTCACACATTCGAGAAAGAGCAAATGGATCTTAAACCGTCCGAACCTTTTAAAAGGAGGCGAGATCCATCCACGTATATCATCTTTTACTGTCTGGCCAGGAGCTATTTGGAGAGGCGGGCATCAGATGATAGGTCAGCATTTATATTTCCTCCACACCAAATAAAACCTTTGCACGGGGGTGCTAGAAGTCACTGTCTGAATTACAAGATTTCAATCCAGCTCCGACAGCGGAGTCTTTGACTGCACGGCAGTAAGTCACAGGGAAGTCACATCACTGCTTTTATGTGATTCCCACCACAATTAAAACGAGGCAGGGATCAACTTTGAGTGGAAAGTGGAAATCAAATGGAACTCTTAAGGGAAGATATTTTGAAAAGAGTAAAAAAAACAAAACAGGGTACAGAGATCATCTACAGTGTCTGATTTGACAAGAACCAGAAAACCAAAAACAAGTACATTGAATAAATAATAATAATAATAATAATAATAATAATAATAATAATAATAATAATAATAATAATAATAATAAAGAACAGTCAGTGTAGATTCTGCAAAAGATGGAGAACCTGTAAATATTGAGATATAGTTATGTTCTTGCACATCTACAAACCTGTATTCCAGTCTTTACATGTTTCTGTAAAATGTAACACAACATCACATCTATTCATTAATCTTTAACCTGCTTGCTGATGATACAGCGGTGCCTCCACTTACGACTGCATCTACTTACGACTAATCCAAGATACGAGCAGCGATAGTCGCGAACATTTGTATCGACTTGCGACCGACTGCTCCAAGTTACGACCGTGGAAATTTGCAGTTGGCGCGTCGGCGGCCAGTGAGCAGTTAGTCAGCAGCCAGTCAGCAGCCAGTCAGCAGTCAGTCAGTGGGCGACCTACATGGTGTGTGCACGTAGTTCGTGGCTTATCGGTATTTTTTTCCAGATTGACTGTGTTTGTGCTGTGTATGTTTTTATTTTCACCCTTCATGATTTCATCATTTGAATGGGAAAAAATTGCTTCGACATAAGACTGTTTTAACAGACGACCGTTCTTATGGAACGAATTACAGTCGTAAGTCGAGGTACCACTCTATCTGCAAAAATAATAAAAGAAACTCTGATATAATAAATGTTATAAAAATTGAACAAAAATGTCAACTCAAGAAAGTGAATGACTAAACTTTTAATGAAGAGATTGTAGAGATAGTTATTAACATTATTATTACATTATGATGTATATAATATTGTAGGGTGGGGGTGGTGTGGTCTAGGTAATTGTGCCCGGGGTCGGGGTGGCTGTACGCCTGTTGCTTTTCAGAGCAATCGATGACAGATGGGTAAATCACCCATCCCCACGTGTACACAGGGAGAGCATCCGTCATGACATGTGTCCATCTGCTCCCTGCTTGTTACATCTTGCCCAATCTCTACAATAAACCGGTGTGTTTGCAACTTCTCTACCTGTGTCTCTATGTGGGAGGGCCCCGAAAACGCCACTCGGGTGCCGTGTGGCAGGCGGAGCTGCCACAAATACAGTATATTGATTTATTATTATCTTTTACCTTTTTTTGTTGGAAAAGTCAGTGCATGGAGATAATCCACCGCTGTCGCCAATGCAAAAAACTCTGCATTTTAACCGCATCCAAAGGCCTAAAAAACCATAACTTACACTGACTTTTTTGTGTCCTATCAATATTGTATGACCTTGGTTAACGGCCGTCCAAAAAAAATGTTTAGTTTTGGATCCTGTTTCACGGACAATTCCTTTACTTCTGCCCCTGACAAAAAAAAGACTTAAAAATAACATTCTGTATCCCTATTGATGGCATGGAGAGTTGCCGCCCAGGCTTGTCTATCCATAACGTTCATTCTTGACAGTTTTTCCCCTCGTCCTCCTCTTCTTCACATGTTTTTGGTAATCCCGCCATTGTTGCTGTGATCGTGTTTGTATTTACAACGTAATTGGATGAAATGCCGCTGTCGAGATGGGATTGGCACAAAGTATTGTGAGTTGTCAGCCCGGATACGGACGACTTCACCCTGTCGAGATGGCTTACTGTCCAACGGAACAAAAGAAGGAAAAGAAGAGGGGAGTCGAAGGATAAGGTGAATTGTTGAAATTTGAAAGGGCCCAGAGCGGATTAGGAGGAAAAGGACATCATCAAGTTTGTGTGTTGTCTGTGTCAGTGTGTGTGTGTGTGTGTGTGTGTGTGTGTGTGTGTGTGTGCGCGCGCATGTGTTTGTGTGTGTGTGTGTGCGTGTGATCAAGCATAGTCCAAAATGA
>NC_137200.1:20120056-20157556 GCF_960531495.2 Zeus faber
CTGTCGCGGGTGATTTTGAAAGCGTGAGTGGATTAACTTTTGAATTCCTTGTCAAAATCACTTGGTTTGTGACATAATCCTTACCGCGCGTGAAGATCCTCGGCTAAGTATCACTCATTGCCTGTCATCACGTTGAAGCATGTCGCCCCCCCCCCCCCCCCCATGTCAAACAGCATCTATTTGTGTCATCCTCAGGAAAACAAAGTGAATACAAGCGGATCTCGCCTCAGAAGGTCTTCAACGCTTCTCTCAGCCCACCGGCGATGCAAGGCTGGCGAATGACTCGTTCACAGAGAACATTCCAATGACTCAGGAGTCGGCGGTCGGGAGCGACTGCGCCGGGAGTCGTTTTGTTCCCGGCTCTGCGGCTGCAGCCAGACACGGGGGCGTTTCACAGAGACTCGACCCTGAACATGCGAAATGAAAAGAGCAGAGAGGCCCTGAGTGGCGACCCGAAAGTAATGACTTGATTCAATGAACGTGGTATTAACGGTACCGTGTCGATGGGGCATAATTCATATGAAAAGTCGCTGATTTAGCACTTTGCATTCCAACCGAGTAAATAATTGTGACAGAATTTAATGGTTGAAAAATTGAACTCGAACGGATGTTTTTTTTCTCCAAAAAAAGAGCCAGCCTTTTCGTCCCTTACCGTGCCCTTATTTTTTGAATAACTTATCTGGCTCTGTCACTTCTTTGTATAAGCGGTTTGGCTGACGATGACCGACTCACGACCACGATGTACTTAAACCGCGTTCGATGCGATGTGTTGTGTGTTATATCCTCGGATACACGGGACAGAATGCAGACGCATCGCCTCGTTTTGCGTAATGTACAGAGGAGACGCGAAATTGTCAATACCCCCGAGAGGGATAGGTTAGTCCGCGCCGGAAAGGTAGGCACATCGAAGAGCCTCCTGAGTCGGAATCCAAACTTCTCCGCAGAAACCGAAAAAAACCCGACGCGGGGGAAGGAAAATAATCAGGGGGTCGAGACGAGTGTTCCTCTCTCCCCGCCGCGCGCCTTTCATGCTCCCTCTCCAGCGCGCTACCCGCGCGAGGGCGGGTCACTCTCCCATGATGCTTTGCATACCCCATGATGGGAAGGCTGGCGGTAGTGTGCAGTGTGCGTGCGTGTGTGTGTGTGTGTGTGTGTGTGTGTGTGTGTGTGTGTGTGTTTGCACATAGGGCCCAGGGTGACAGCTGCACGTGAAGGCTCTCGGCTTCAAGCGCTCACACAAGCAAAATCCTTTTCTTCTTGTTTTTTTTTCCTCCGGCGCATAAAACCCAGCAGGAAATTACATCTTACCATTCACCATTAAACATCTCGGCGCGTGTGTTTGATGCTGATCCCACTCGTCGGAAAGCCGCTCGACGTGACGCCGCGGGGGGGGTCTTTGCCGTTTTCTCCAGACCTGATGATCAGTAGTTTAAGACCCAGTATATATCTGGGTATATAAATCTATATACCCAGTATATATCTTTAAATATATATATATATGAAATTAATTCAAATGGGCATTTGAAATGAATGAAAATGGGCAATATACCGTATTTCCTCAAGTATAAACCAGCTATACTGATATACCAGCATATATATATATATATATATATATATATATATATATATATATATATATATATATATATATATATATATATATATATATACTGAGTGCTGGTTTATACTTGAGGAAATATGGTATATTGCCCATTTTCATTCATTTCCATTTTGTTTGTTATTTGGGCCATATCCACCCTGAAGCTATTTTCAAATGTTCTTATTTTGTATTATTTGTGTCCTGTCAGTCAAAACCTGCTTAATGAGTTGTCATTTCACGACTTGCAAATTTTCCACGCAAAGGAGCAAAAAGATAAAGGCATATTAGAACAATGTGATATGGTGAATATTAATGGATTTAATCAAGGTTTTTCACTAAAAACTGGCGGAATCTCTACATTGCGACGATCCTAAATAAAAAATAAACGGGTTAAAGAATATGCAAATGACCAATATATATATATATATATATATATATATATATATATATATATATATATATTGTCCTCGGCAGTGCATAAAAGAAGTGGATCGTATCTGTGTGTAGTCCTTGGTCTTACCTCCTCTCCTTTATGTGTCTCGAGAATTATTCAGGTCCAGGGTCTGCTCGACAGGAGGAGGAAACGGCCGTCAAAGAGGGAAGAAAATAAACTGTGTTTGTGTGTGTCAATGTCAAATTTGCACCGTTTACAAGACGCTTTTGCCCAAAGTTGTCGACAATAAGTACATTTAGTCATAGTATCAAACCGCATACAGGTACTCTTCACATAGCGACCAGGTTCCGTTCCTAGGACCAGGTCGTTAAGCGAATTGCTCGATAAGCGAGGACCCGTGATATTTCACGGTAAGGGGGCGTGTATGTAGTATATATAGCATATATAGTGTATAATGTGTTTTTTTACGGTAAGGGGGCGTGTATGTAGTATGTATAGTATATATAGCGTATAATGTGTTCTTTTACGGTAAGGGGGCGTGTATGTAGTATATATAGTATATATAGTGTATAATGTGTTATTTTACGGTGAGGGGGCGTGTATGTAGTATATATAGTATATATAGTCTATAATGTGTTATTTCACAGTAAGGGGGTGTGTATATAGTATATACAGTATATATAGTGTATAAAGTTTCATGGTAAGGGGGCATGATGATTGCGAACGCTAATGTGGTGAATCTTGACTAAGAATGATGATGACATGTACACAGTGTATATAGTATATATAGTATATATAGTGTATATAGTGTATATAGTATGTATAGTATATAAAGTGTATATAGTATATAGTATATATAGTGTATATAGTGTATATATTGTATATAATATATATAGTGTTTTTAGTGTATATAGTATATATACACTATATTGTGCATATAGTATACATAGTATATATAGTGTATAGAGTAAACATAGTATATATAGTGCATATAGTTTATATAGTGCACAATGCATTTGGTGTATATAGTACATAAAGGGTGACTTGCGATGAGATGCTTGACGCTGAGGTGCATGCAGTGCAGGTGGCGCAGGCGGCGCAGGTGGTGCACGCGGCGTAGGCGGTGGTATCGTACAACACAGACTGGTCAGAGAGCTGGTCGTAAGTCTGAACGGTGGTTAAACAGGGAGGTCGTTAAGTGAGGAGTACCTGTACGCCATTTGAGTTTGGCGTCCGTGCTCTACCGCTCATCCCTCCCGGCCAGGTGCCCGGAAACCATCGTCATACTTAGCGAGCCTGATATATAGAAGTGATGGGCTCCAAACCCCCATTGGATGGAAGAGTAGAACCCAACAGGTGGAGGGAGCGCAGCAACACGGCAAAGCAAGCAGGCGGCGGCGGGGTTTCAATTTCCAGCATTGCGAAAAAAATTCTAAATGGGAAGTAACGGTCTCATCTCTTCATCAACCTTGTAAATATTGTGTGTGGTAGTGACCGTGGGAGGGGATTTCAACTTTTTCTCCTGTTTTTTCCTTTTTTTGCCTCGCAGTTAGGTTATTAAGCACACACACTTTGTTTTTCTCTTTGCTGTAAGAGATACAGTAAGAGACCGTGTTTCACTTTTTGCGGGGGGCTTTTATTTACCTCAACCGCAGAGGGAACCAGGCCTTTATTGGAAGCAGGCTTGTATTAGAGGCAGACTTCCATATCTAAAACCAAACCAAACCAAAACACTCTCTTTGAATTTTCAATCAAACTACCATCTGGGTGCCTTGCTCCTGAAAATAAATACATCTAAAATAAAAACACACTCTGTTTTTGTTTGAAGAGATCTCTTTGTCATCTCTTAGCACTCGCATGATTTATTTTGTCCGGAGACACGGGAACGGCCGGTACACACAGTGGACTGAGAGCGGAACGTCCCTTAGGTGGGTTTAACCTTTTTGCTTCATACAAGTGGAAACTAGCGAAAAACAAAAAGATCACAAATAAAACCACAGGAAAACCTACGCAGGAACCCGCACAGTGTGCACGGCGGCCTGGGTGCGCACGGCACCGCAAAGGGCACCGCCGGAGGAGACATCACACTCCACCCCAATTCTCTGAGTTAGGTTAACGTTTAACGCAAAGAGTAATCCCAAAAAACACTGTTGAAAGTGTTGAAAATAGCATGATTATATGATCAATTTATACCACCTATCTAATGCGGTGGACATGTACATTAGGCCTAACTGGCATACACGTTATATAACAGAAACCGGGAGTTTATCCATCCTTTTTTTTTTTTCGTGTCGACTACGCCCACTGCTTTTATTAGAGGCCGTGGTTTTTATTTGGGTACTGGTTTATCCTTTAGGAAATATGGTATATTGCCCATTTTAATTCATTTCCATTTTGTTTGTTGTTTTGTCCATATCCACCCCTAAGCTATTTTCAAAATGTTTTATTTTGTATTATTTTTGTCCTGTCAGTCATATTAAAAGCTGCTTAGTGAGTTGTCATTCCTAGACTTGGAAATTTTCCATCCAAACGTATGAAAAGTTAAAGACATTTTAGAACAATGTGATATGTTGAATATTAATGGGTTTAATCAACTAAAAACTGGGTGAGCAGAATCCCTACTGCGAACTTCCTTAAAAAAAGAATATGTTAATGACCAATATAAAAATAACGCAGAATAGTAATTCAGCGTTTCTACAGCAAATTCTCACAATACCGGCTGTGAAATGCTTGGCACCGGCACAACCATGACACTTGATCACTTTTTCACCCCCAAATTGATTTCACCCTGCCAATTTCTGGTCTAATAACACATGTGATAGAAGCAGACGCGCGTGCCGACAGGTACATGGTCGCGGCGGCGAAAATGAAGGAGCCGAACAGTTAGGATGGGTTTGGTGATTTCCGACATTTGTGTGACATTTGTTCCAATTTGAATTCAATCATTTCTTTCCCCATGCTTATTCATCCGTGTTTTGTTTGGGCAATGACCTATCCGTAAAATGTGTCCCGCTCACGATTTGTTTTCATTATGGCTTATCAGACTGTTACGAAGTCCGTATCGGAAGGAGGATTATGTTGAAAATCACCTCCTCTCCCCACCACATCGGTCTTGGTCGCAAGCACGCCAACACCCAGTCATGACTCTCAATTTTTATATGTTTCTGAAACCCGAAGCTTTTCGTCCGAAATTGAGACTGTTGTCATAAACGACCAAGAGAAAAAAAAACAAAAACGTTCGTGATCCATTTTGAAATGAGAACCAAAGGATTATCAACGATCGGATTACAATACCAGATGTAGCGCGAGATTCCTAGTTTGTAATCATATTATCACTGCCTATACTAGTGGTTGCCGTGGCGACGTAGAGTTGCTGTCACTATACATAGCGACCGCGCTACCGTCACTGAGAATAGTCGGCGCGAACAAAAATACCATGGCGAATGCTAATCCCTGACTGAGGCGTGACAAAAGGACTTCAATTCCGGGCACCGGCAAAGATTTGGGTTGTTTTGAAAAGAAAGTTTGATCCCTGTCAACCAAAGGAAAATTGTTGTTGGTGTCAACATGTGCCGAGCAACGTCCTCTCGCATCCTTCCAGCGCGACAGTTTTGTTGTTGTTCTTGTTGCTGTTGCTGCTGGTATTGTTGTTTGTTTAACTGTTGCTGTTGTTGTTATTTCTGTTGCTGCTGCTGCTGTTGTTGTTGTTTCTGTAGTTGTCTAATTTGCTGCTGCTGTTGTTTTTGCTGCTGTTTGTGTTGTTTCTACTGTAGTTGTTGCTGCTTTTTCCGTTGGTGTTTCTGTTGTTTCTCTGCTGCTGCTTTTTCAGTTGTTGCTGCTGTTTTTGTGCGGTTTCGAAAAAAGAGTCACACGAATACATTGAACGGCTGTTTCTGGAAAATGCCGGAGCTAAAAAAAAAAAGACTTTCCCCAAAAAAGGTCCCATCAGTTGCGCAGTTTCCGCCTTCAAGCAAGATATGCATTAGATAGATATGAAATGAGGCGTAGCTTGGGGAGCTTGTTCTGTCAGACAACTCGACGGCGCCATGTGCTTCTCTCGGAAACAACTTAATTTGACGTCTTCAGAAAGACATGAAATATTTTGTTGCTCAAAACTATATATGGGTACTGAATACCCTTTACAATATCCTCTGCAACTTCCCTATCTAGAAAGTATCTATCCATCTACCTCGATGTGTATTTTTGTTTCTACTTCATTTGAGGATGGGTCAGTAGGGGGGGGTGAAAATCGTTGCCTGCTTCCCCGCTGCGAATCACAGCTCTTCCAGTTTCACTTCTCAGCGTTTAATAATAAACTGTTTATATTATAAAAACAAAAGAAAAAAAAAAAAAATCCCCCCGCCGTTTGTTTCCAGGCCCCTGTGCAACCCTAGCCTCTGCCCAGTCCCAGACCAATCGCCCCTGGATATGCCATTAATTGCCTGAGAGAGGAAAGTAATTATCTCTGGTAATTATTACTCACGTTGGAGAGAAAACCTCGACGTGCCTTTTCTGTCTGCTCCCCGGGGAGAGGGAAAAAGAGAATTCTGCCTTTAACGTGTTTTAATTGGAGGGGCTGAGCCCTCGAAGCTGTAAGCTTCCGTGGCTCAGGGGTTTACGGCACACACACGCACGCACACGCACACACACACGCACGCACACACACACACACACACACACACACACACACACACACACACACACACACACACACACACACACACACACACACACACACACACACATGCAGGCACACGCACACACCGATTCCAATGAAAATCACACCCGCGAATCACACACGGAGGCACTTTTCTTCTGGACTAAACCGCCATGGAACAAAATGAATAACTAAAAACTCTAATGTCCGCATTTACAGTCATTGGGCCGGGATGAAGATGAAGACACCTAAGATGTCCTGCTTGGTCATCTATCTTTTCTCATGGGAACACCGAACCACCGTTTTTACACGTGCGATTAGAGAATAAATGCCTCCCCAGAGACGGAGGCAGAGACGCTGAACCAAAGATGATTCCGTTAATGATAGTCGTTTTTTTTTTTCTTGCATTAGCCAACGTCCTTATATCCTGGAGTGGATGGAGCGGGTTGGAAAAGTGCGGAGAAGAAGAAGAAGAAGAAGAAGAAGAAGAAGAAGAAGAAGAAGAAGATGACCACGCTCGTATAATGATGCCTCCAGAGAAGTGTCTGTGATACCTGCTGCGGGGCAAACACGCCAGTCAACCGCCGGGTGGTCGGTGCCCTGCTGTGCCCTGCTGTGCCCTGCTGTGCCCTGCCACGCCTGCCCTTGCACGCACACATGCGCACGCACACGCACACGCGCACACACACACACACACACACAGACACACACACACACACACACAAACACACACGCAGCCGTCAAAACACACTAAAAACTTGTGCTTGATCTAGGTGAAGAAAGGAAGAAAGGAAGGAGGAGGTTGACTCTATGCGTCCCTGATGCCTCCATCCTTCAGAAAACTCTTCCTGCGCCTGAGGTTGATCCAAGCTGGAGGTTGAACCCAGAACTACAGCATCAAAACACTGAGAGTGGCGGCAACAGGAGTTGCCCGATAAAAACAACAAGTTCAGCGGATGGGTCCATAGATTTTTCTTCAGACTGCGGTAAATAATTGTAATAATAACAATTATAATAATAATAATAATAATAATAATAATAATAATAATAAAAGGGTAAATAATAACAACACCAACGAAGATAATAATAATATTAATAATAATAATAATAATAATTGGATAAATAACAACAACAACAACAATAATAATAATAATAATAATAATAATAATAATAATAATAATAATAATAATTGGATAAATAACAACAACAACAACAATAATAATAATAATAATAATAATAATAATAATAATAATAATAATAATAATAATAATAATAATAAAAGGGTAAATAATAACAACGACAGTAATAATAATTAAAAAAATAAAATAAAATAATAATAATAATAATAATAATAATAATAAAAAGAGATAATAATAATAAATATAGCTGCGGGCAGCAATGCAAGGGGTCCAGTTTAGTCGCAAGCATTTGTACCAATTACAGGAATTATAGTTGTCACAAAGTTTTAGTGACTAATTCAACCAATGCCAAATAGTTCACCAATTGAAGGTATCTTCATCAAGCATGGTTATTTTCGCAAAACAGAGAGGATACACAATGGTGGAAAAATGATGACACATGTCAGATAGGTGTTTTATTGAAAAGTTGGCCAAAACATTTCGACAAAACAGCAATAAAGGACATGCCAATGTTTATGAAGATCGCCCGACAGGTAATATCTCTGTACTACAAAAACAAGGCCATATTCAGAAAGGTAATGTTTATAAAGACAGCCTGACATTTAATTTAATACGTTTTGATAAAAAAAAAACAAGGCCGTCTTTAGAAAGGTAAATAAATCCCTTATTTAAGGAAAATAAATCACCTTTTACCAAAACATCCTCTAGGGCAAACATCCTGGATCTTGCTCTTAAGTACTGCCGTTAAACTGAGAGCTGCAGACTGCTTGTTCCTGGAGTCTGCAAACTCTGCATCACCCTGATGAAATGAGCCTCTTTATACTGATATGTATGGGGAACGAACAGGAAAATTTAAAGGTGCTTCATCTGCATTAACTTCTGTAACAGGTGTTGCAACTTTTCTTTTTTTTTTTTTGTCATTGTCGTTATTTCAGGCGTTTTTTCAGTCATTGTTTCATAGCTTTTTCAATGCTTTCTGAGTTTTGCTTTCGTCTTTTCTTTAAGAAGAGTGACTAACCTCTGTCATGACGTTCTGCCCACTGCTTCTTTATTATCTTGGACTTGCGGCTTCTTCTTTGGCATTTGGTACACGAAAACACGCAAACAATACAATCATTTCATAACACAGACACCATAAATACATGTTGCTTTCACTGTCATTTATTATCGTTACTGTGATAACTAAAATTCCGGAAGGCAAATAGTCAAATTAATTGTCTGTATTGGAATGGAACAAACACAACAAAATGACACTTCATTCATGTCATGGGTTCGGCAATTGCTGTGCGCGACACACTTTCAGCCGGAAAAATGCCAAGGAGAAAAATAAGAAGATAAAAATCCGAACAAAAACAATTAAAACTAACACTAAGTGTAATAAAAAGTAAGTAAAAAATATATTAAAATCAATTTAGTCTAATTTACAAAAATGGCAAAAAAGTGTCAAATACATAAACACCATTAAATTCTAAAATCTACATTAAAATCGAAAAAGATTTATATATATATATATACTGTGTGTATATATATATATAATATATATATAAATATATATATATATATATATATATATATATATATATATATATATATATATAAATAAATATATATATACATATATATATATATATATATCCTACAAAATGCTCTTTAAATTGACTGGGATGTCTTGATTTACATGTTTTCTTTTCTACCGTATTCATAAACAGAAAGAAAACAACAGACTTTCTGCTATTCACAAAAGTGCACACAAACATCACCATGCACAGCAACAGCGGGTCAATGACTCACTCTGTTTCTGTAAAAACAAAAAAAAATAAAAACGGTGGCAGCGGCTGTGACTTATGAGAAGATTGTTCTTCGGCGGGAGGGAAAGCGGGGACAGTCTTAACCAAGTGAAGCAATAGACGGACGGAAAAACATTTGGCGGCCGCAGCGTGTGCTACATCACGGCCTCGACGATGGGAGGAGCCATCAGGTTAACTGATGGAGTCCTCCCGTTCCTTTACCTCCTATCTATCTATCTATCTATCTATCTATCTATCTATCTATCTATCTATCTATCTATCTATCTATCTATCTATCTGTCTGTCTATCTATCTGTCTGTCTGTCTGTCTGTCTGTCTATCTATCTATCCATCTATCCCTCTGTTTATCTATGTGTCTATCTATCTACCTGTCTATCTGTCGGTGAGGTAAACCTGTTTCGCTTTCGGGAACAAAACCGAGGTTCTGGTTCTATGAGCAGAATTTATTTAATAAAAAAATTAATGAGAACAATACGGCGACACTCTCAAAGCGGTGAAAACCAAATCGTCTGACTCTCTGTGGCTGAGTCCCTTTTTTTTAACATACAGAATGTTTTGGGCGCATCCCTTGACCTACTGTAACTCGGTGTTTCATACAATTATACAGATGTGTGCTAGTTAAAAATAATGAGCGGTTCCCGTCGGGGCGCAGGTGCAAGGGACGACATGCGAAAGCAAAAACAGTTCTCTGACCACGATGACCGCCTCCTTGTTGGGAGCGATAAGGGAGTGGTGTCTATAATCGATAACTGGGAAGGAAGGGAGCGTTTCCTAGATGTCTCGGAAATTATCAACGAATAGGGAGTCATGCACCTGTTTTTGCTAATTAAAATACTGTGAAAGAAAGCAGGGTACTGTATCTCTTACTGAGCGGTTGCCTTCATGCCGTCATGCCGTCATGCCTTCATGCCTTCATGCCGTCATGCTTTCAAGCCGTCATGCCTTCATGCCTTCAAGCCGTCATGCCTTCATGCCTTCAGCCTTCATGCCTGCAGGACTGCCGACATGACAAAATATAGAGGGCTCATACAGGAGATATAATACAGAATAATCAAAGAATATAACAATTTTCTACAGCATTATCTATATCTGTCAATCTATATCAATCTGTAAGGACATTGTGTATTTATTTAGGATGGAGTCAGAATGAGATTATTCATTGTTATATCATATTATTATTTTCATATAAGTGGAGGATCCTCATGGTGAGGATGGGTGTGTTTCGCTACTGACAATTAACATAAAAAAAACCTTAACAGTCTGGAAAAAAACATTTTTAATTGTATATTTTAATATTGTATGTTATATATATAAAATTGAATGAAATAAAAAATAACTAAAATAATAGCCAAATATACACAAATATATATTTTTTCTGAATTTCCCTACAGGAATTAATAAAGTAATATCTTCCTCACACAAATACAGAACAGAAATTGCCAAAATATATAAATAAATAAACAGATAATAAAGATAAGAAACAGAATGTATCAATGTTCAAAAATCAGGTTATAAAGTTTTATATTCACTTATTCAATCCCCGTATCACTAATTTACAGCCACGGTATCAAAGAAAGTGCAAGATGGAGCGACATTTAGCAGGGAAACACTTCACATTTGCTGAGAAATCGAGAAGGAAAGTAAACCGGGGGAAGGTCTGGAAATTGGCTATATACGTACAAGACATTCAAGATTTCAGTGCGTCCAAATGATGATTATTATGATTGTTATTGTTGTTGTTGTTGTTGTTTTAATTATAATTATTATCAACATTATTATTTCTGACTACCTAAAATCATCATCTTCATCTGGATAGGTCAAAATAGCCAATGACTATAATAATTCAAAAAAATTATATAAAATATAAACAATATAAAAATATAAAGGGAATACACAATAAACCTCAATAAAAGGTTACCAACACTAAACTAGAAATGGATATATTTGATTAAAAATGGAGTAACAGTACAGTAAACAAAATAACAATGAACAAAAGATAAATAATGAACAGTAGAAATTTTGTACACTAGACACAAACGATAAACATTAAATATAAACCTATAAATTGACAAAATAACTTTAACATGAACCTAAAATGTAAACAGTGAACATTAAAAAAATAGCAATATACAGTGAAGTAGAAGGCTAGACAATAGGGAAACAAGCCAATGTGCATTTAACCTAAAAATTAACAATAGCGATAGAGGTGAAAAATAAACCATAGAAATTGGAAAAAAAAAACTAAAATGGCAGTTCCTAAAAATAGGTTCGTATTTAAACTGGATTGTACACATTCATCAAAAGGACATAGGTGATGCTTAAACCAAAGTCGACTGTAAATGTACATGAAACGCTCCTTATGCCAAACTTTCCCACTGCTCATGTTTTCTGCTCACGCTGGGCATCAAATTCCCGTCAGGTGAGCACCTGCTTGAAATTTCCAGGATATTGTTCATTTTTTCTCATTCTACTGTGAATAACCAAATAACCGTGATAGCCATGAGATATCAATTTCTAACCAATTGGGGCTTTAGATGTTGTTCAAGGCCGTTGTACTTTGATCAACGTTGAAATAGGCAGAGGTTTCATCTTGTACCTAAAATACAGCATGCACAGCGTGTGTGTGTGTGTGTGTGTGTGTGTGTGTGTGTGTGTGTGTGTGTGTGTCTCTCCGTGAGTTGGCTTTCTGTTCATGTTGATGTTGTGTCAGATATTGCGGCAGCAAAGGAAAAAAAAGCTTTGCATTCAGGTCAGTACTGTACTGTATGGAGATGAGATATTATGATGCAAGCCTGAGGTTGTGCACACACTGGGTGATTAAACTAATTTAAAAAATAGACTTCTGCCTGTGGGAAGGCAGGAAAGACACGCACGCACACACACACACACACACACACACACACACACACACGCACGCACACACACACAAACACACACGTTCACCTAATACACCATGAGAACGGTCCTCACAACTATAGTAAAACAAACACACACACATTAACACACAGACATAAATACAGATGGTCATGAAAAGTGAAAGGACCTTTTCTCCTTGCCGCGAAGCTGCTTCAGCTTAAGGGAACTTCCTTTTATCCTTTAGAGATCATTGCATCCTTTTTGAAGACAGCGTAAATGCAGTCGTTCGTACTTGAAATGAAACGAAGAAGGTAAAAGGAATCGCTCCGTTTCACTTTGCGCCGTGTTCTCTTTCATTTTGCACCCGTGAGGTAGTTTTGAGGCAAAATTAATTTTGATACAAACCTCTTAACAGGTTGGAGTGAGTGCGTGTGTGTTTGCACGGTGTCGTTGTCCGCAGGCCTCTGAGGAGAGTCAAAGCAGAATTGCTCCCACGAAACGCAACGGAACCAAAACACCAGCGCGGCTCTGGGCTTCTCAGGCCACGCCGTCGCGGGATGAAAGTCTCTCCCAAAGTTGCGGCGCGGCAGGAAGTGCAGGTTTTAGGGCTGAGCTCCAATGGGAAACTCGACGGGGGACCGTACTTCAAGTGGCATTTCCTACCGATCCCTTCAGAAATGTGCGTCGCCAAAAAAAAAAACTGAAAACTGAAAACAAGTCTCGCCCGTCTTGTCCGCTGCACAGAAAAAAGAAAAGAAAAAAAGTCACTGGATCAACGTCAAAAAGATTGTAAAGCTCATGTTTTTTTCAGGGGGAAAAAACACTTGAAATGTGGATTGAATTTCAAGATGAGGAAACTTTGGGGTTGGTGGATCCAGGATCAGAGTGGCTGCAGACCTGTTGCTCGTTGCTAGGTAGGAAACACCCATCCCCACACAAACTCAGGAGAGAGGAGCCCTTGTCATGACATGTCTATCTGCTCCTCCCTAATTCCAACTGGCCCTCTCTCTGCAATAAACTGTGTGTCTACAACCGCCGTCTTCTGTGTCTCTGTGCTGGAGGTCCCGGGAAATGCCCCTTGAGGGGCGCGTGGCAGGCGAGACCGCTACAATGAACATCCCACATTTTAATATCATATATATGACGGGAGATAAGGAAAAGCATAGGTCCCCTTTAAGTTGGGAAAAGTTAAGTTGAGTTCACCCAAAAGAAAATTATAATAATCATTTAAATATGATAAAAAAATAAAATAAATAAAATGAGTGTCTATATAACTATTAAATATTATACAATAAATACATTGTAATTTATATATTAAATATGCATATTTATTACATACATATTTCTCCATTTTATACAGTATTTTCATATACATATATATATAAAATGTTTTTTGTTTTTTGTTTTCTCAACTGAAAATGAACACACCTAAACTGACAACCCCTAAAAAATATACTTTACAAATAATTTCCTCAGCCCATCCAACAAATCTATTGAATCTAAAAGATTTTTATTTATTTTTTCCCCCCAGTGTGTTTGTATCAGTGAGAAATATGAAGCTACACCCATTTCCGGGCCACTGGCATGGATGGCATGGTAATTAAGACGAGATTCTTTAATTCTCCTCTTGATCACACCAAGGCTGAGCTCATCAAACAGCATCAGGTGAAGCATCTTAATGAGAAGAACCCGGAGCAGTCGAGAAAAAAATAAAAAAAAACACCGCCACGCAGGGATGAGAGGCTCATAAAGATCGATTTTAAAGCATTGTCGTAGTTGATAACGCGTAGGGACTTCACATGTCACGATCGTTAAATTGTGCATGATCATCCACAATTGTGTCAAGGATTATGAAGTATAGAATTGTATGGCTTTTGTCCCGTCGAGCTTATGAGGTTTAATAATACACATCGATGTTTCTTCACCATGAGAGTTCCTTCTGTAAATCGCTCTTCAGCGTCTCCTTTCACCGGCTTTTTCACTGGGACGTGGCCGTAGCCAGTTGCTTTCCTGGTGAGAAACTTGAGTCGGCGGAGGCATTGTGCCGTGAGAGCTCGCCGTGAGCACTCTTCCAATTCCACTCAAAGTAAATAATGGAAACTGTCTCTTGTGTTGCCGGGTCAAAACGACACGGCCGCTCCGTGTTAATCAGAACAAGCTCAGGCGTCCGACTGAAAGTGAGAACTATAGGTACTGATTCAGGGTTCGGCCCTTTTTTTGGGGGGAGATTTCGGTCATTGACGAGTCGAGTCAACAACGAGTTGAGCGTCGTTCCTTTTTCGGACTCGTTGTTCATTTGGTTTCGTCGGTGTGAGGCACGGGGAGCAAGGAGTGAGAGTCGGCAGAGGGAATGATCAAATTCTGTCGCGGTTATTTATTTTGGCGGCGCGCGAGCTGTGAATGCACCGCGTTGCGTATCAGTCCCGCCAAATACATTGCCTTCATCTTTAAAGAAATCCTCAGTAATTATTGTCAGTCTCAGTGTCAGGCTCGCTCAGCAACGCCTTTTGATGGAGTCACTCCCGAGTTATTTCAAAGATCCGTTCGCTGCGAACGGATCGTCGGCGTGTCCTGCATCACATTTAATAGGACGTAATAATAAACGCAGTTCCACGTGTTTTTGACATTTTTAGTGGTTATCAGGATAGTGGTTTACCCCGGGGGTTTTTTCAAATAATGTTGGGAAACACTGGGTGAAGGGAGTGAAGGATGACCTCTGTTGTGGCATTATTAAAACCAAAAATATATATATTTTCATATTTAATAACAAAAAAGATTGTCTTTAACACCTCATAATGGAGTAAAACAAGACGCTTATTCGAGATGAGCGTCGCGAATAGAACTCAGAGAAATGTTCCAGCTCCGTCTAAATGTAGGGCAAAGCCGTGAGCCACGCGGTGCCGCAGACGTGTTTTTTTTTTTTTCCTTTCAATTTGCATTTAACACCTCAAAAACCTGCCTTCTGCTGTTTATCAGGAGCCGCTGTGCACTGAGCATCCCCTCGCCTCGCCCAATCTCTCTCTTCCTCTCGCTCGCTCACTCACACCAAATGATGAGGCATAAGTGCCGGAGTCAGCAGACACATCCTCAGGCTCTCCGCGATTGAGCCGATCCCCTGATTTGATGGCTTTATTGACCTATGTATAAATGTGTGTGTGTGTGTGTGTGTGTGTGTGTGTGTGTGTGTGTGTGTGTGTGTGTCTGTGTGTGTGTGTGTGTGTGTGTGTGTGTGTGTGTGTGTGTGTGTGTGTGCGTGCGTGTGTGCGCGCGTGTGTGCGCGCGCGTGTGTGTGTGTGTGCGTTTGCAGTTAAGTTTGAATGTAATGTCCAAATTAAATTTCAATGAGATGACTCCTATTACTACTTCATCAAATTCATACTTTAATATTTTATCTCATATCTCAACTCTCATTTTCTCCCTGATGAGGGACTATTGCACTTTTGTATTTGTTCCAGTCTCGTCAATTAATCTTTTGATTTGATGTGCGTTTCAAATGGATTTAACGGGTTTGGTTGTGCTTCATAGCACAATAGCGCTGTATTAATTTTAAATAAGGCGTGAATACACTGCATATGAGGCTGGAAAGCTGGAAGCTTGGAAATCAGTCTTTGATAGACATGAGGGATGCAAGGTTTTTATTTCCGGTTGCAAAAATCAAGGTGCTGATTTATTTATAGTGGACGGTAAATACGTGCATTACAGTACCTAAATTTCTGATTCAACCGGGGATTAAACCACTCAGGATAAATGGCCAATTAGAAGTGAAAACTGTGGCCTGACCCCTTTACACCCCAAAAGCTCCCGCTTAGCGTAATCCATGTATACATGCACATTGGACTGGACCGTACCATCCCTCACCTTAGGTAAATACAGATCGTTTTAAATGAAAACCTGCCTCACTTAAAGGTTATTTTATTAATTCACCCTTAACTGCTTTGATATCAAAGAGGGGAAATGAAAGGACGAATGATTTAACTTCAGGAATAATACAAGATTAAGTCAGTCAATTTAATTACGTGACGGAAAAGCCCCTAGACAGTGATAATGTAAAGTCGACCAAACTGTCGGAGAGCCCGTTCCCAAGCGGTGCTCCCGCGGCTGAGGAGTAAACGGCCAAAAAAACGTTTGACTTCAAATTTTTGTGTCTGTTGTCTGATTTCCCAGTTAACGTACCGGACGGGAAACGGAGCACGAACTCATTTTACTATGCGTAATGGAGGAATTTGCATGTCAACAGCGACTGCCACACAAAAGCAAAGAGGCAAATTGGGAAAATGGGAGCCAAGAGACGGTCGGACAGCAAACTTCCACGAGCCAATTAAATGAGCCTCAAAGTCCGGGCCAAATATGGTTATTGCTGGGCACACGGAGTTGTGCGGTTACCGATCACCTCAATGTTATTTAGTTAAATCTGTCGTGCGAACCCCCACAGCGGCCAATTGAGTGGAACGCTAATGATGGTGGGCCCTGGTGGTTCATTTGTGTTTGAAAAGAGACATCAGATTTGTACATTTAGCAGAGCTCTCTATTGCTCTCCGGTCAGCTGAGACCAAGCTCGCTTCACCCGTGTTCCCCCAACTGTGCCAAGGAAACAAGAACTAAATAGGCTTGGTCTGGCAGCGGAAACACAGCATACACACTCAAAAAGACATACACAAACACCCGCACACACATACACACACACACACACACACACAGGGGTGGACAGGTAATCTGGCACACCGGGCATTTTCCCGGTGGGCCGACGCACTTTGGGGCTGATATAATTCAAAATAAATGAAGTGGGGTAACTGCTAGGGGCCCATTATTTGTTACACGGTGGCACATTGCATTGCACTGCTGCCTCACAGCAACAAGGTCCTGGGTTCGATTCCTGCCTGGGGCGCTGTTGGCACCATGCTCCACTGGGTTATCTCCCTGTTAGGGGGCCCTTCTGTGGGGAGTTTGCATGTTCACCTGGTGCTCACATGGGGTTTCCTCCATCGAACATAAGTAAGTACCTCCACCAAAAACATGCACATCATCATCTGACCAGCGATGGACATATGTGACCAGGTCCTCGGGCACAAGCCAGGATGGGTTAAATGCAGAGGACCCATTTCACCGGCCGCCATCCGAAGCATGTGTATGAATGCATGTGTTATTGTGTTGTGCTGTGAGACGATTAAAGATTCTTCTTCAAAACACTTAACCGAAGTATGAATTATTCATGTCTACTAAGCCATCATCAAATGGAGATTTAAATGTTATTACACTCTTGGTTAACACGAGTACACTTTTGTGTAAGGTTTGTTGAAGTGCAAGTAAATTATTTACTAAGAAAGAAAACATCAATAATAAGACAGGAGAACATGAGCTGAACATAATTAAAACTGCATTAGTCAAGCGCACGGTCAAAAATAAATTAACGCCCGCCTTATCAATAAGCATGAACACAGGCGTTAGCTCAGTGTTCCCCGGCCGTCTTTGTCTGCCATGGCACACTTGAAATAATTGAATAATGAAGTAATCCCACGGCACCACTATCCTGTTCCCCACCATAAATGCCACAAAACGTCACAAACACATAGAACTGTGTATATATTATTATGGCCGACTCATAGTTGGTGATGCAAGACTCAAACAAATCTTTCCAATGACTCAGGAGTCGGGAGCCGCTCGGGCAAGAGAGCGGGCGAGCGAGGGGATCTTCGCCTCACAAAGCAATAATCAGTAATTACTCAGGACTAAATCGAGACAACAAGACTCGAGGTATTTGACGTAATCCATATTGGACGTGAGAGTTTGCATGCCACCAAAATAAATAACAGTGACAGACCGGTTGCGTTTGCGACTCGGAGCCAAACAGAGTCTTCCGACACACGGGAAGTGCTCGCTCGCCCTTCGACCAAAACCGAAACGAACACAGAGTCGGAAAAGACTGAGGGACTCAAAAATGTCACTGCGACTGATGGTTTCCACTTTCAGTGTGAAACTTGAGCTTGTTCTGATGAACGCGGAGCGGCGATGCCGGCTGGAACGGAAGAATTTGATGAATCAGTCCTGAATTTATGCCTTGCAGTTGCAGCAAGTGACCTTGCAACACATGGAGCTGGCTTCCGTGACGACGAGGGATATCTTTGTGGCTGATATGTGATGGCAGGTGTGCGGGGCTGATGAGCTACAAGCGACAATGGCCGCGTTGAGACAAAAGTGATGCTCCGCCGGACAGTTTTGATTGGATTTTGATTTGAAAAGCAGTGGCACGTGTGTTGCAGTACAATGAAAGTGAAATGCCATGTACTGGAAGCACCGCAGACATAACAATGATGACATACAACACATGTAAGAACTGAATAAACTGTGTTATTCCCATATTCATTTTCAATATTCTTTGGGGGTTTATCTTGCGGTCCGGCCATTTGGCAAAGCCAAATTACAGAGATGATCAGCGCACTTTAACGTCCGTCGTCGGGACCGTCTGAAGCTCTCAGATTCCTCTGGACAGCGGACTCGACCTGCAGGCGCTGGAACACTCCTTCCGGGTGAGACAGGTGCGTTGGGAAAGTCCTCCGACGCAAAGGGAGTACAGTCTTTTCCCCGCTCTTCGGGCTGGGCCGTGACATGACGGCGCCCGCTTTACCATTCCAAGGCGGAATAACAGGCCACCTGGTCCAGTCTGGCGAGCGGACTCCTCAATCCTGGGGGAAGTCGGAAAGCATTCGGGCAGCTGACGGCGTTAAGCTTGCGACAATCCACACAGGAACGCAGGGATCTATCCGTCTTATTGACCAGGACCGCAGGAGCAGCCCACCGAGCTTTCTTGGATGATTCCGCTCTCCGGCATTCGCCCCTGGAGCAGGGTCCTCAGCTCAGGGTACAACTTAGCAGGAACTGGGTTTCCCTCACTGGGTGTGCCGCTCGAGTGGGCATCTGGTTTAGGGCAACTTCGGCGCAAGTCGTCATTATGGGCTGCAAGAGACCAGTGAGCCACAGTTGGTCCCTGGGGGGCAGGCCCTTCCGTTTCGGTCCGAACACTGGCCGTTCAGCCTGCCACAGTAGCTTCCTGTAACCACCAGACTTCCACCTGAACCTCCTGTGGGCCTGTAGTCCACGAGTACTTACATGACCCACCTACCTACCACCTGAGTGGTTAGTATAAAACAGGGATAAACTTAACAATCAAAAAAATCTGAACCATTCCTTTGGTGGATTTTTGTTTTCGACACGGACAAACAGCCTCAGAAGAAAGTTTCGGCTCAACTCGAAGAATCCGTTCGAAGCCGGCAGGACCGGATGGAAAATTGACAATCAAGGTGGTTTTTGTGTTCAAGAAAACACCGCCTTCTCGGATGTCAACATATCATTTGAAGCATTCTTTATTCTTAAATGCTGCTGGCACAGTTGCTAACAGCATCTAGAGTGCAGGACTAATGAGTGGCTGTCAAGTGTTGCTCCTGTCCCTTCCCCAACAGCTCAAAAGTGGTGGTAGTTGGGTTGCTTTTACAGCAAAGTCGTCACTGCATAGGGATGGGTTTGTCGCTGTAGCTACACGGTGGCGTGTGGTACTGAGAGGTTGCCATTGATGGCATCGAGATGGCATCCTGTGCAAGGGATATGGGTACGAGCTGACATCGTGGGACTGGCTTACTGAGCAGGAGAACAGTTTCTCTCTCAAAGGAATGGCAAAGGGGCATACAGTCTTCAAGATTCAAGAGGTTTATTCGTCACATACATATACATACTTTCATACATTGATGCAGTGAAATGTAATAGTTAAGTTAATAGTTAATAGTTGTGGTTAAGTTGTAGTTATAGTTATAGTTAATAGTTGTAGTTGTAGTTAAGTATACTGTCGATGACATAGCATCTCCTGGCACATCGACATGAGTTAAAGAAGACGTTTTCCATGAAGGTTACATCTCTCTCTCACGTTAAGCAATACAATAAAATGTACCGAGCAAAACATTTATCGTATAATTTGTCATCAAATCAGCGTAGCCAGGTTTACAGTATTCATTACTTTTGAGCAGAGAAGATCCTCGTTACACTTGTACTCATCAACTCTGCTGCTGAATAGGACTCCCCTGATAAAATGTAAAAGTTTATAACAGGGCCTGTGTGTGCGTGCGTGTGTTTGAGTGTGTGTGTGTGTGTGTGTGTGTGTGTGTGTGTGTGTGTGTGTGTGTGTGTGTGTGTGCATGTGCGTGCGTGTGTGTTTGTGGATGTGTGTGTGTGTGCATGTGTGTGTGTGTGTGTGTGCATGTGCGTGCGTGTGTGTTTGTGGATGTGTGTGTGTGTGTGTGTGTGTGTGTGTGTGTGTGTGTGTGTGTGTGTGTGTGAAATGACACCCAGAAGAGCACCAAATAATACTGAGAGCAGCAGAAGTTGGAAAAGCAATAACAGCCGCTCATACACAATAGTGATGAAAAGTTCGGCTCTTACGAGTTGAAACTCAGTAAAAATAAATTAAAAATTAAAATTTCCCGCCTCTTTGTTTGAGATCCGAGTCTCTCAGAGCCTGTTAATGTGTGCCGGGCTGCAGTTACCAAGTTGTGAAGGAAAGACTATTTTGCCGGAGTGACTCACAGCTCCCGAGTCATTTGAAAGACTTCTCTTATTCATTCGCTTGCATCACTAATACACAACACTGATACCTGTCATTATAACAAACAAATACCCAGAACTCCTACCATTCTTAACTGTCATTTACGACCACAGGTTTCCTGTAATGTTAAAAAATATTAATTTGTTTCTTTTGCTTATAAATATACATCGATCAGCCACAACATTAAAAGCATCAATAATAATAACCGCTAATATTGTGTAGCTCCCCCTCATGACGCCACAAGACCTGCTGTTTGGGAGATGCTCTGACCAGTCGTCTAGCCATCACAATTTGGCCCTTGTCAAAGTGGCTCAGATCCTTACGCTTGTCCATTTTTCCTGCTTCCAACACATCAACTTCAGGAACTGACTGTTCACCTGCTGCCTAATATATCCCACCCCTTGACAGGTGTCACTGGAATGAGATGATCAATGTTATTCACTTCACCTGTCAGTGGTTTCAATGTTGTGGCTGATCTGAGTATATTAGCAGTTGAAAAAAATCTCTCTTTAAAATAGAATGATTAACTTCTGTTTCAAACCAAACCAAACCAAACCAAACCAAACCGCAAAAAAAAACAACAACAAAAAAATGCATGTGTTGCAAAGGTAATTATCAGCTACTGCTTGAAATTAAATGTGAGAATTGCGAGGAATTTAAAATGTGGAGTGTCTCTCCACTACAACCATATGTAGACGGCAAAACAAAGTCCTGGGCGACACCACTGTGAAAACTGGCACGTCTTCGAATTGAAATCAATAGTTCTCCATGTCATTTTGCCTTTGTTTTTCACCTAATATCAACTTGTGTGACACCTCCAGATCCTTAAAATACACCCAGCTATCACTTCTGCCAGGCGTGGTGAGCTCACAGTCGGTTTGCCCAAAGGTGCTGACTTTGGAACAATGACTGGGATTTGGGCTAACCAACCCTATCATTCTCTCTCTCTCTCTCTCTCTCCCTCTCTCTCTCAATCTGTTACTATTTTCCGCACACACAAGATGTTGGCCCAGGGGTTTTTGGGTTTTTTTTCTCATTTTTTTTGGCAGACGGATCAGAAGGATGGGGAGGTCTGAATGGTTCAATCCCTCGCTCCCCTGCTGCATGTGCCCTCACTCACACAGAGCAGGGAATTAATGATTCCTTTGTGGTCCTCGCATGGGGCACAAAACAGAAGCCGAAGGAGGAAAGAGGGGGTGATGCAATGTGGGGTAGAAAATGACAGATAAGAATGGGAGCTGATGGGGCATTCAGTGACTCTGCACTACTGCACTATCCGGCGACAGAAGCGAGGGAGGACGTTTTCACTGGGAATGGTACTGTAACTAGCGAGCATTAGAGGTGACACGAAACGACGAGTACGTTGGTGCTGTGTACAACCGGTGATTCCCCAGGGGGAGGCCACATTTCATGTAAATAAGAATGGAGGGTTGAACATGTTTATTGAATAAGGGGAAGGGAGGAAGGGATGGAGGGCCATGGTTGTGTTAGTGTGAACGTGTGTGTCTGTGTGTTCGCTGACCTCCCATGACTGAGACGTTACCCTCCCTTTCTTCTCTTACCTTTAATGTGTTCTTGGCCGGCCCACGACACTTAGTCATTAGTGAGTGACCACAGTATTTCTCAGATCTGCTCCGCACAAAGGAGACAGACTGGGAGGAACCGGTGGCAGGGAACAATCTCTACCGAACACCCCTTGCTTCAATGAGCACAGTGACTTGGCCTACTTGCCGGTTGAAAATTAATGGGGAGGCCGTGGAGGGCAATGGCAAAGACAAGGCGGTGTGTGAGGTTTTCCCCTAGATCAAAAAGGGGATGTGCCGGGGTGATCGGCAGGTCGGTAATGAGGGAAGCGAAGTACGGTGAAAGCAAACAGAACAGATGGGCCAAGACGCGTGAGAGGTGTCACAAGAATATGGATGTTGGAATAATTTGGAGAAGACACAACGCTGTTAATTGACAGGAATTTGGAGGAAAATCTAAAAGGCAGAGAACCAGCGTTGGATTGCTCCAATTCCCGAATCTCTGAAGGTACACATGAAGGCTGAGGCAAACCTCTCTCCCTTTCCATATTTAATACACTGTACATTATATCGATAGATGGCACTGTGTGTACTTTATTTATAATTAGAATGGTGGAGCTGTTTACTTAACAAAATAAAGTACTAGTCTTGCCATCCGCCCCTTAAAAGAAAAAATTGTCCTCGTTGGAGAAATATTAAATGACTGACCAGCCTAATCATGAACAATTATGCAGCGGTCTGGGCGTCCATGTTCCAAGGATCAGCGCCATTGAGAGCGTACCTTCCCTCCTATTGGCTGTTGTCCCAGCGCTGCTAATTTTCATAAAGTCTATGTCAGCTCAACCTTCCCTGTCGCGGGGAAGCCGCGAGCTCGTCGCCGAACGTCGTTCCGCCCCGCTGCAGCCGGATGAGGCCGAGCGCCGCTTGAAATGCATTGCAGCCTGTGCCTTTGCAGCCGGAGGTGTGACCCTACCTTGAGAGGCGGCTGGCTACAGGCTGTGTAATAGTGACCTCTCTACAATACGGAAACATCCACAATATGTTTGCTCCTGAGAGAAGCCGGAAGCTGGGTATGGAGATGGTTATAGGTGGTTGTGGGACGCCAGAACTCACTGTTGAGCCGCAGTGGGCCTCATTCAATGACACATCAGTTGGTGGGTGCCCATTTGACAACCTCTGGGAAATACTCCCGCCGGCACTTGTGGTGGTTGACGCAGCTCGGGAGACAGCTGAGCAGTTGGGAAGTGGGTTTATGGAGATTGATGATGGCACTGTTTGAGCTACCCTGCTTAAGTGTAGAGACAGGTGTGTGAAGCTGTTTGGCGAGACAATAAAGCAAAACCATCAAGAAATGGTTTTCTGGTGAGAGGTCTTGTTCTGGGCCCATGTGGTGCAGGCAGAGATAAAGAAATGGATATCCATCTCCATCGATGGCCGCCAGAAGCGTCGGCGGAGGAGAGCTTCAGTGCACCAAATATTAAGTTGAGAGTACAGACGGGTGGAGTCCATTCACCGCAGGACTCGGCAGATGGACCGGGCTCCGGAATGAACAATCAGGCAGTCCTCCCCCCCGGGTCAGAAGGTTGCGTACAAGCGTGCCTGAGGGTGGATTTAAATCCCCAGTAACAATGCCGGGCCTTGAGAAAAATGGACACGATCTCTCTCTGAGACCACACTGGCAAACAGGTCTTCCGTGTGGAAAGGTGCTTTTGCCACTTTCTCAGCGCAGGTTTGAGAAATAATATGCTAGCAGCATGCAACAAATGCAACGTTTCCCTCCCCAGGACCCATCTGTCTTACCTGGGACAATGGCCGAGTACGATCCGACTGCAGAACCTCAGGATGCGGCGTGGGTGCCATTTGAGAGGACTCAGGGGCAGGGGACTCGTCGATGCCCTTCTCCTTCCTGTGTTCTTGAATGTGGTTGTTGAGGTTAACGTTGTTTAATTGGCCGGGTGTTCTGCGCTTTGTACATCCTGCAGCCTGCACGTAGACCCCCTTATAATCTGTCCATTCCTCCGTCTTTATCTGTGTCCATTTATCTCCATAAAAAATGTCTTACGATTTCTACGTCCCCTTGCTTTCTCGCTCTCTCCCTCTCTCTCTCTCTCTCGCTCTCTCCCTCTCTCTCTCTCTCTCTCCGTCTCTCTCTCTCTCTCTCTCTCTCTCCCTCTCTCTCTCTCTCTCTCCGTCTCTCTCTCTCTCTCTCTCTCTCTCTCTCTCCTCTCTCTCTCTCTCTCTGTCTCTCTCCGTCTCTCCTCCTCTCACTCCCTGCACCCTCACTGTGTCTGTCAGACTGGCAGTATTGCATAGTGCAGTGTATTATGGCTCCCATTATCTGTGTTACAGTAACTGCCTGTTCACTGATAACAGTAATCAGTTACATCTCTGTTCAGCGTGCCAAGCGGTGAAACAGACATCATTCTCTATCGCAGCCTCTCCTATCTGCTGTTCTTCTTTTTTTTGTCTTTCTCTAGTTCCAGCTGCTTCATTGCAACTCTCGCTATGCTTTTTTTCCCAGTCTCATTTCTCACTGGCCAGTCCACCCTGAAGGAGGTCGTATCTGTTTTTTAACATTTTGGGTCATAAAGCTACTCAACGTTGCAGACTTTGTTTCGATCGACATTGAGGCATTTCACTTCACCGCCCTTTACCAGAACACATTCCCTGCGATGTAAAAAAATAAAATAAAAAAAAACGTTTTTCTCTTTCTTTTTTGCCTAAATATATCTTTTAACGGTTGAAAAGAAGCTCTTGAAACAGGTTGTTTTAATCAATAGCTCTCAGTGTAATCTTGCCATGTTTCTGCTGAGGACAAACTGTATTTTTCCACTTCATATCAACTTGTTTTACACCTCCAGATTCTCAAAATACACCCAGCTATCACTTCTGGCAGGTGTGGTGAGCTAACCGTCGGTTTGCCCATAGGCACTGACTTTGGAACAATGACTAGGATTTGGGTTAACCAACCCTATCATCCTCTCGCTCCCCCTCCCTCTCTCTCTGTGTTTTTCTCTCAACCTGTTACTATTTTCTGCACAGACGCACAAGACGTCGGCCCACGGGGCTTTTTGTCTCTTTTGGCAGATGGATCAGATGTGTAAGAGGAGCAACATTTACTGGCAAGTGCTTGTTGTACATAAAGTTGACCAGTTAAAAGAAAAGCACGGTCACTGAAGAAGTGATGGAATAAAAGGTTTAAGATAGCTCCCAAGAAGACTTCAGTAAGAGGAAGGAGGCTTTGACTTGAATGGGGTTGTCAGGTCAGAAGGTGGAAGGGACACTTTTGCGAGCACCTAAACCTGAGGGACGTACCTCACCCACAGGAGGTGGGAGTGCTGGAGACCTTTGGATGTTCAGGACCCATTTCCCCGCCGGAGGTCACTGGGCTGCTCTTGAAAAGGGCTGAAAAAAAATATATGTCTGGAAACTCTGAAGGCCGGGATGGTGTTGGGGTGTTTTGTTTTTTTTAACGCAAGTCTTCAGTGTCACATGGACTTCCGCTCCAGTGCCTCTGGAGGGTTAGACCAGGCTGGTGGTCTCCATCTCTTGTGTTCAATGATCTGGGAGGTTCAGTCGAGTCAAGTTTATTCATACAGCTCTTATTCACAGTACAACCTCAAAGGCTTCACACGCTTCACACTTCACATAGAAATCAACAGTAACCCGAGTATTGAATGAGCCCCCAACTACAACTCCTAGAAAAGAGGAGAGCAGGGGTCACAGAGGGAGGAATGACAGGACCGGCAGTTGAAAGGATGCCAAGTGGATATTATTAATAGCATTATGCATCAATTATTAGGTAATGTACTACAGTGTTTCCCAACCTTCTTTACGATGGAACATTTCCACGGCACCCCACGATCCTGTTAACGTCACAAAGCATCACAAACCTGTAGAACTCTGCTCATTATTATGACCTACTCATAGTTAGTGGTGCAAGACCCGTGAACAATTCATTCGTAGCGAACAAATCTTTCAAATGACTCAGGAGTTGGGACTCAGGGTCTGCGACATCCACACCCAAACGACTTACTGAGGTTAAGGTTCATTCTAGGCATTTGGCGTAATATCATATCTAATGTGACTGATTTGCATACGTTTAACAGGGTTAGAGGACTCTCGGGAGAATTCCATTCACAACTCAGAGCCGAATCCCTCTGAGGCTCCTTCATCGTTCTCGGGAAGTCCCTCCCCCGCTGGCCGTGCGCGCTACACCGACGGAACCAAATGAACCGAGGAAGAGTCGAGTAAATCCAACGACTCTTTACTGAGTGGCTCGTCAAGAACCCGATCGCAAAAAAAGAGTCGACCCGTTCATCGCTACTAATAGTTCTCAGCGAGACCCGAGCTTGTTCTGATGGAAAACGTCGTTGTCCAGTTTTAACTAAAGCGGAAGAATAAGGTAATCCCCCCATTTTGACTTTCTGTTGCCATCGTCCTTCGCAACAACCAGTCCAAGACAACGGAACCAACTGACCAACAGAAAATACATCTGACATATTTTCCCGGTGCTTATGTTACAGTTATTTATTTATTATTTTTATTTTTTTAATGTGTTGGAAACTGTGATAAACTCTCCCTTTTTGCTTCCATTCTCAACTACCCCCCTCTTTAAATGTCAACGCCGCCAGAGCTGTGTGCCGCCGTTCCACCCCCTGAACACTCAGACGGAATTGAGGGGAGCCGAGAGGAACCGGAACAATTTAGCCTGATAGCACACCCTCTGCTCAACATTGCTAAGCGACCACCGTGAACTCAATTTCGTGAGCCTTCCCTCACCTAGAGGCTACTTCTCGTCCGTGCGTGCGTACGTGCGCGCGCGTGTGTTTGCCTGCGTTTGAATGTGTGTGGGCGCTTGCGTGTCTGTGCGAAGAAGACGACCCACCTATCCACTGAATCGTCCAAGAACGTTTGCAAGGTTCTGGTTGGCTGGGTCCGAGCCTTCACTTTGAGTTCAGTCCATGTGCACGTGTGTATGCACCGTGTTCATATTGTGCAATGGTGTGTGTGTGTGTGTGTGTGCGTGCATGCGTGTGGGCGAGCATGTGTGTGTGTGTGTGTGTGTGTGTGCGCGTGTGTGTGTGTGTGCGCGCGTGCGCGTGTGTGTTTCTGCATGAGCAATTGGGCAGCCTGGTCCAACTAGGTACCTCAGCTGTTGAGGAGATCACGCTCACATTACATAGAAATGGCAAATGATATGGCATGTTAAGGAGGAAGAGGAAGGGATTCAAGCCTCCGTATGTACCAAATGGAAATGGAATGGTTTCCGTCATATTATGCAGTAAATAGTTTTAAAAGAGGTAAACAAAACAAAGATTAAGTGACCTTCATTATCTGACCTAGCTCTGCTTGTGTATTTTTCTTTATTGTGTTTGTTTGTTTTATACTCTTCTCTGAAGCCACTTTTCCATTTTTTATTAAATGAAATCATGTTCTCAATGAGCTAATGTTAATCAGGAATTCTTCTTCCATCGGTTCAGTTTATTTCTCAGGGACATTGGATACGAATGAACATTTCAATAAATAAATATGGCGGAATAGTTTTCATCCATAGTCCCTTGCCGGCGGCCTGTCATACAAAGCTGAATTTATTATAGTAAGCTATGACTTAGATCTCCGTTTGACCCAATCACCCAATTTATGCTGCACACCAAATTAAAGCAAATTGCATATTGTCCCTAACCCATAACAACATACCCAACAACCAACAACAACCCAGTATTTTTATGGGTTAGCCATTTTTTTTTATATATAAAGCCTCCTCTCTATGTTTTAGTCCTCTTCATTGAAATCTGTGTTTGTTTTGTTTTTACCTTATTTCTCATTGTGTTTCCATTTATCCTCGTATTTATTCTTTTCCACTATTTATTTTAAATGTTTTAATCAAATATTCTTTTATCTACTTAATTCATTTTGATTTAAATATTTTTCATTTGTGTCTCTCCCCAACTATGTGAGAAGCACTTTTGAACAGTTTGTTTTAAAAAAGCTCAGTAAATAAAAACTTACTTACTCACTCGTGGAACAGAAATATTCTGTATTTTCCACTTACAGAGATCTGACACAGGTTTTACGTTTTGCTTGTCAATTTCCCAGCATGAAATTACACACAGCACTGATATCAAGAGATGGTTTGAAATGAGTTTCATACATACATGTGTCTTCATATGTATGCAGGGGGTGTATGATATAACAGAAACACCAAAAAGTAGTTTTGACTTTGAAGTAACTTAATCACAATGACAAATTCTGCTGCAGTGTTGAATCATATTAGGTTAATTTCCAATTACCAGTATGTGTTATCTATATATATATATATATATATATATTTATATATATATATATATATATATATATAAAAAGCTCAGACAATTAGTACTTTGATGTATGAGTTGTCAAAGCAACCTGATCCTACCAACAGAGCTCCAAAAACGCCAAATCCAGTGCAGACTTCAAGGGGGTGTTAAGGGGAACAGTCTCCAAAATCATGACAACAAACGCTGCAAGCATTTCGGCGCGATGGTCATATTTACCCTGTAGGTCCCTTGAGATGATACGCTGATTTCTTGCCAAGGCATTTCATTGTTTGCTTCCATCAAGATTCAAGTGGCTCCGGGGTTCAAGCAGCTCGAATCCTATTTTCGGAAATCATTTTTTGTCTCCACGAGTCATCCGGGCGGATGAGCACCGGGGACAGTTCCACGGCAGCCGAGGAGGCCGCCCGCGCAAACGCTCAAGGTTTGAATGAATGAGAGGAGACGGTCGTTGACGGTCGCTGTGTGATGTGATGTTCCCGGCCGTGCCCTTTCTTCCTTAACATCCTTAACATTAACAGACAGCAGGGAATGCGTTTTTCTGAAAAAGCAAGAATGCTCCTCATCGAATCATCTGAAACCTACATCACCTGTCGCCGGGGTGTTGAGCAGTAGCCAAAGTGTGATAGAGCCCTTGCACACATATACATTTGAGCAGCCTCGGCTGATGAATAAATCCCTGAGTCAACCTCAAATTTGCCAGGTTTTGGTTGTGTCTGTTGCGAACCTGTTTTTTTTTTTACCTGATAGCTTAAACAGATGAATCTAGACTTGACGCCGTAGGTGATTATCATGTATTACGTGGTGTAGTTTGAGGGTCCCTTCGTCCCAGTTCACCGTGTCCTGGGTCCGGTTTTGGGATTTCAACAGACTCCCCGATATATACGCCGGTTGTTCTCACAGGTGAATTTTTCATTTTTCAACGCGTCCCACTTCGGTTCGAAGATTATCACCTCGAGAGTTGGGCAATTTCGACTGCGTTCGAACCCGGCGCCCCGCTGAGCCGGAGCTAGGTTTAAATTGACCGATTTGAGAGCGGGCCGGTGGCTGTTGAGAGCTTGAATGGCTTCGTCAGCTGACTGTCGGGTGATCAAGGTGCCGTTGCCGAGGACACGGCCTGTCACAACTGACGCAAGCTTCCTTCCTCCATATCTCCGGGTCAACAGATGTCTCGTTCGCAATGATCAGATTTTTTGGCGCTTGATTAAAAATATTGCGTTTTTCTGCCTTCGCTTGATGTTTAAAACGTGGGAATGCTCCGAGTGGCTCATCGTTGTGTTCTCTTACGTTTTCCAGACACCAAAAAGGATTTCATCAGAACTCTTGGCGTGACACCTTTTCCAGTGGTATGGCCAATCAAAGATGGGAACGCAGATAAAATGGTCATTGAACCGTACGGGTTTGCGCTCTGGTCAGCGCCCTCCGGTCCAAGTGGGCTCTGATTTTCAGATTGTTCCTTTGCAACCCCGAACATAGAGAGACAGACGTGCAGGCAGCAAGGTGAAGCGATAAGATGACAAAAAGGAAGGACAGCTCACATACTGTAGAGAGATACACAATACAAAGGAACAGACCAAACATGTAGGCTATGCCGACAGACATGCCAAGCCTTATGTTCTTGAGTATTGGTCCTATGTGGCCGACATCCACAGAAAAAGAGCCTGGCATCGAGATAATGATGCTCGGAGGCAACGTCCCAGTAAAATAAGGGCTTTTTGAAAGACACGTCGTCTCAGGCCTTAATCAAAAGGGCCTCAGATGAAAGCTATTAATTCCACCATGAGCTCCTTCTCAACGGCAAAACCCTCCCTTTTCCAGTTCTTTTCCCACAAATAAGCCATTTTCAACCCAGGTCTTATTAAAATGTCAGTTCCCATCATTTATAACTGTTCACAGCACAAAACCTCGCTAGACACTTTGCCGTTGAGGAACCTGCCACTCTGCTGCAGCCAATCGCTGTGCTTGAATGCAGTCCAATGGGGCAAACGGTAAAAAAAATGTGTTAAAAATCGAAATTTCTGACAGACAACCCTTCGATTTACTTTAAAATTAAAATTCTTTATTTATTTTGCATAGTTTGATTTTGGGCGTCTGGGCTCCACCCCTCATCACTCCCGGTGAGGTGTACAGCAAACATAGACATACTTAGTGAACTAGAAATATAGGAGTGATGAGCTCCAATCCCCCTATTGGATAGAAGAGTAGAACAAGTGGATGCAGGGGAGGTGGAGATAGTGTGGCAATGCAGGTAGGGCTGCTTGAATAGGCCGGCTTTTAAGGGCGTGGGAGCATGTGGCACCGTCAAGTTGTCAGACAAAACTAGCTCCACAAGCTACGCCTCATTTTCGTAAATGGGAAGTAAAATTGTTATGTTCAATGTCCTTGGTTGACTACAGAGGGTATACAGTGAGGGTATGAGTCAGCCAGTGTGTAATTCCAGTCAAATTTTGTCTGTTTTGACAAATCTCTGTTCAAATATTGGTTCTGTCTATGTGTAGACACAGACTGTGTCCTGTAAAAGTGATGAGATGGCCGCCTGCATTGCATGGGTTAAATAAAGAAAAAATGTCTATGATTGAAAAGAAAATAGGGGCTCCTGGGGGCCCTCACAGAAAATGCGAGGGTTTTGTGAGCTCATTTGAGGCAATCTCGTCGACTGTTAAAGTAACTGTTCTGTGCATAAGAGGGCATTTACAAGAACACACACACACACACACACACACACACACACACACTCACACACACATACACACATACACACACACACACACAAAAGAACGGCTCTTCCATGTTGATTTTATCAGTTCCACTTGAACTTTGATTTTTTTGGTCAGCGTCTGAAACGTTACATCGGGGTTCCATCCCGATGCCGGGATCGGTGACAGCAATACCCTCGAGCAGTGGTCTCAAACCACGGATGCGGGGGCCCACGTCTCGCCCGCGAGTCAATCGAATGCGGCCCCCCTAAATGTTTATTATATATTGTTCAATCTCGTCTGCAAATTTATTTTAACATCGGAATACTTTCTCAGCCCACGCAATTTGACTTCATGTTTTCAGAATTTAAAACAGAATAAATCAGAATGTCCCTGCCCAGCGATAGTCCAATCAGGACCACTCTGAAGTAATTTCAAGCTTTAAAGAACTACATGCAGTCGTTTAAAAATGACAAATTACGGGGAGGCTTTATGAATCCTGTGGCTTTGATTTTGATATACTGAGAGGAGCCAGGAAGGGTATACAGTTCATCGGTGTTCCTACAAGAGTTTAAATTATTAGGTTCTGCTGTTGATCTGTGACATCATGGTAAAAATCAGTCGTCAAAATACAGAATATGTTCTGTATACCTCGTCATATAGCTCTAAAACATACATATAGTGCCTTAATGCAAAAGTGTTATGAGATAGTGAATATGATGTAAAAATACCACATTTTAGTTTTCAATATAATGTTGCCAAATCCATTCATATTATCTTGTATGTACTTATATATTTTCACCGTAATTTGTTTAATTTATTAAGGGGATAGGGCAATATCTGCAGTTGGCCTCGTACTTTTAGTAATGCTGTCACTGGGCCTGTTTGTAGGGACCTGCGGATCTGACTTGCACCTCTATGACTTATGTATTTTGCTTGGTGTGCAGTGTCTTTTCAGTTCCGCTCACCTGTCGAGTGGTCTTATGTTGCTGCATTAGTGGCCTGTCATTCAAGGGGTCCTGGCCCCGCACTTGTCCTTCCCCGGCCCTAACCTTGGTCTTTGTGTTTGTCTATGCCTCCTCTGCGTCTAGAACGGATTCTTCCCGGCCCGCCTGTGTTTGGAGACCTTTGGCCTGTGTTGTAGGTTATCGGTATAGGTTCCTTCGCTTATGTCAAGGCTGGTTCAATGTTCAATTCTGTGGTCATTTTTGAGTGCCGATTGTGAAACATCTATAATTGCTGACGCATCGTGCTAATTGGCAAATGACCGTATATGACTCCGCTGCATCTATGAATGTGATTTAATTACTTAATTATGAACAGAGGATTGAGTTGATTCTCCTCATGGGCAATGTTTGTCGGCCGGCATCGGGTGAACCGCAGAACAATGATCCTGGCTTGCAGCAGTGGTTGGTGACTTGAAACGCTGTGAAGGATGTTGGGTGAAGGGTGTTCAAGTGTGTGGAAAAGACTGGATTGTGAAAAGAAGAAGCGGGGTGAAAAGAATGCTATGCCTTGTTTACATTCAGTGCATTAGGAAATGAGAATACTGACTTGAAGAAATAGCGCGCTGCCAACCTTGGACCTCCAAGTGGATCCATGCACATCAAGAATTGATGGCTACTTCTATCTACTTCAATCGTACATTGGCAGAGCTGTTTTTATTTTATCCTCTTTTTTTTTTGCCCTGTGAAAAATGTTTTCAAAAGACAAAATAACAGTTTGTAAGAAATACCGGCTTAGTGCTGCATTTGTTAATGCAAGGTTTTGGTGGCAAAATGGTTTGCCTCAGGACTCAATGTGTATTATTGGGATAATGAATATATAGCCAAATGACAAAATGAAACAAAATTGTCCTTAGGGAAAGTGCTAAAAACAAGAGGCATGTGAAAAATATATATAAATGTGTTTAGGATCCAAGTAAATTATTTTTTACAAAACGGGTGGGATATATATACAACATAAGTTGAAATGGGGTGGGTAAAGTGTTTTTTTCTGCTCATATCTGTATTTGCAAGATTATATAGATACTTTATTCATCACCGGCTGAATTGCAATGTCTCACCAGCTCACATCATAACTGCAGGCAAAATAATAATAGAGATTAAAACAAAACAATAAAATGAAAATATGGGGGATAAAAGAAAATGGCAATATATGGAAGATACACAATAAACCCGATGATAAACAACACATATAACCTGCGAATAACAGAAAAAAAGGAAAATAAAAGATCAAAATGAAAAACGGTCATGAAACATAACCTATGAAATAAACTGTGAACCGGAACGATGAACGCAAGATGGAAATGGTGACGTACAAATATACCCGACAATAACATATAAATATGCCTTAAACAGTAAACAGAAATAATGAGCCTATAAACCAAAGTATTTCACAGTAAACACTAAAACTTACACTTCTGTATGAATTATTATATAGTAGATTATAAAAAATACATAAACATATATATGTGTATGTATATACTGTATGTATATATACACATATATGTGTATATACTGTATATATATATTATATACTGTACATATACACACATATATATATGTACAGTATACAGTACAGTATGCCCCGCGAACAAGCCCCGCCTTCCCACAGCCCCTCCCACCTCCTGATTGGCTCAGCCTCCGCGTCTGTCACCCGCTCGCGTAGTTCGCGTCACGAGTGGGTTCCGTGCGCCAGAGCGGAGCGGCAGCATCTCCGGTTCCACACCGGGACACGCACCTCGTCCATGTGCATCTGAAGCTCCGCAGCGTCCAAACCGGCAACATTCCCCCACTGCGCGGCTGATCTGCTCCGGAGCGCGTCGGGTGTGGCCGTGGTCGTCAGGTGTTTTTCCTTTTTTTTTTTTTTTTTTGGGGGGGGGGTGTTTTTTTTTTTTTTTTTTTGTTTTGTTTGTTTTTCCCAATAATTAAATTTGAATCTTTTTTCATTCTATTTTCATTTTTTTTTTTTTTTAATTTGACCGTTTCCCCTTCTTCTCGCAGACCTGCCTGCGGGGGGGCGGGAGGGGGCGGGAGGGGAGGAGAGAAAAACGAAAAAAAAAAAAAGACGCTAAAAACTCCGTCCGGATAAACTGACCGCGCCGCGCAGCTCGGGCAGCGCCGCCGGGGAAGGAGCGAAGAGGAGGACGCGAGCAAGAGGGAGGAGAGGAGGAGAGACAGCGACACGGAGAGAGCGAGAGACAGCGAGAGAGAGAGAGGGAGAGGGAGAGAGGGAGAGGAGGAGAGACAGCGAGAGAGAAGTCAGGATGATTCTCCAACGCCATGTGATTTTCACCCTCTGCACTGTCTATGGGATGCTGATAAAAGGTGAGCGTGTGCGCGCGTCTGACGCGTCTCCGTGCCGCGGTCCCTTTATTCTCCCCCGTTCGGGAATGGGATGTTGTTGTTGTTGTTGTTGTTGTTGTTGTTGTTGTTGTTGTCGTTGTTGTTGTTGTCGTTGTTGTTGTTGATGTTGAGACGAATGTTTCTTTCCACCTTTTTAGAGATTGCAATAAAAACAATCGGAGACGCACGTCTGAATTGAATGGACCCAGCAGCCGCCGCGCACCTGACTTTATGTGATTCTGAAATATATATATATATATATATATATATATATATATATATATATATATATATATATATATATATGCGTATTGAAACAGTAGAACATTGTCTTCTGGATGCACCTTCAGACTACACGACTTTCCCAATCCTAACGTCGCCGTGCTCCTCACAGTTTACGCCGAACGCTCCTTTTTTTTTTTTTTTTCCTTTTCTTTTTCCTTCTTTCGTTGTGTTCTTTATTCATCGGCGACTCTCCGCAGAGTTCATCCATGTCAACCCAGAACACTACCATCGATACTTGATTAGGTATGGAGAGTCAATAACTCAGCCATAGTACCAATGCTTGAATACATGTAATTTATTCAATTCCCTCATTTGCTGCAAATATTCATATATGTTAATTTATATTTATTCAAATTCTTTTCAAAGCTGAATTCAAGTGTTATTCTGTATCTGGATTTTTTTTCCTTCTATCTCCTCCATCCGTTTATTTAACCATGTGTTGATTTTCAAATCAGGCAAAAGGAAAAAATAAAAATAAAAATCAACTTGTGAAAATATCATCTTTCGAAATAATTTCCACCTAATGTTTCCGCGGTCTCTTGTAGTCCGTCTTTCTGATAACGGATCATGGGCATTGTATTTGTATAGGCTCAGATAACGGCTGCCCAGGTACAACAGTTTGCACGTAACACTCGGGGAAGTGCACAAAAAAGCGACAGTGCGCCTGTTCATAATGAACCCAATTGGATGCATCGTACGGCTGCAGCTTAAGTCATGAAGCTGAGGGTGTGGCCTGTGACGCCCTGTTAATGCATGTGTAGTGAAGAACCTGTCATCACTTCTTGTGTGCCATGATGTGAAACCTCGTCAGTGTCAAGCAATGCGTGCTGGTGCGCGTGTGTGTGTGTGTGTGTGTGTGTGTGTGTGTGTGTTGGGGTATGGTGGAGGGTTCATGAACCAGTGCAAGTGGTGATGAATGCGCTGCACTACAGTCTAATATGGAGCACTTATTGATGCGCTTAATCGCTTCTTCGTCTCTAAGTGTGAATTCTTAAGTGTCACTGTGTGTGTGTGTGTGTGTGTGTGTGTGTGTGTGTGCGTGTGTGCGTGTGTGTGTGTGTGTGTGCGCGTGTGTGCCTGTGTATCTTGAATTGTTATTGTGCAGCGTGTCCTTAGCAATTCTACATATGTTTTCCTGCAGTGGAGGATAATAGCAGACTAATGTCCCCTCTCTTTCTTTCTCTCTCTCTCTCTCTCACCTCTCTCTCTCTCGCTCACCTCTCTCTCTCGCTCTCTCACCTCTCTCTCTCTCTCTCTCTCGCTCTCTCACCTCTCTCTCTCTCTCTCTCTCGCTCTCTCACCTCTCTCTCTCTCGCTCTCTCACCTCTCTCTCGCTCTCTCTCTCACCGCTCACCTCTCTCACCTCTCTCTCTCACCTCGCTCTCTCTCTCTCTCTCTCTCTCTCTCTCTCTCCCTCTCTCTCTCTCTCTCTCTCTCTTTCTGTCACTCACCCTTCCACAACCCCCGAAGAGGATAATACCAGAGTACACTCAGGCGAGAACAGTCATCTCTCGGCACGAGTCCCCTCATTGCATAGGATCCGCACGGTGGGGCAGGTCAGCCTCTGTCGGAGCGGGGTCTGCCCCCGACGCGCACGCTGTGTAAACGACAGCTGCCTCCGTTCCCGGGGGTCTCCGGGGGCCAGGGTAAGGCGGTGAAGCGTCGGTTTCGGCCAAAGGTAGTGACGGAGCCACTATGTGGACGTATCGCCGTGGCGGCGTCCCGCGCGCACGTGTCGGGGGCTGGAGGGGACAAACACAAAACTCCCCGGCCCGTTATGCAAATGGGCCCCGTTACGTAAGACCTCCCTCCCGGGCCGAGCGAGGGAGAGAGAGAGAGAGAGAGAGAGAGAGAGAGAGAGAGAGAGCTGCTCTCGAACGGCCGTGCTTCAGAAGGGATGTGTAGGAGGACTCTGCTGCTGCTGCTGCTCGGGCGCTTGTTTATCTCAGCGGCTGCGCTCGCTGTTTGGTGACGGCGGGTCTGCGTTTGCGGTTTGAACTCCGACCCCCCTCCCATCACAACCCCCCCCCCCCCCCCCCCTCCCCTCCCCTCCACCCATCTCTACCTCTGGGATGTGTTTATCCCAGCAGTGACTCTTAAACTGACCCTCCATCCCTTGGACCTCACTCCCTCCCTGCCTCCCTCCCTGGTGTGCCTTTGTTGTACCACTGCAGCGTGGGAAAGCTACTGATAACTAGCAGCCGTGTGTGTGTGTGTGTGTGTGTGTGTGTGTGTGTGTGTGTGTGTGTGCGTGTCGAGCTACTGATTACATTGGGAAAAGCTAGATATCG
>NC_137200.1:20160056-20230056 GCF_960531495.2 Zeus faber
CGATGAGTGGGATGATGTCAGAGATTTTCTTTTTTGGCCTAAGCAGTGGCGGTCCGAGCTTTATGCAGAGGATGCAATCTGCCCACCCCTGTCGCCCACCCTCGGGGGAAATCTGAATTTACAGGCGCACACATTTTGCAATTATGCGACTCTTTTCAAACATAACTTTCGCCCTACTCACGCTGGACTATTACCCCGGGGGCCCCTTGTGATTTGCAATAATCGCAGAGGTCGTCAGTGATGCTATGGCCCCGCGCATTACCAAGCAACCCCTCGGCTTTAGCAATTACCGGGGTCATATCATGAATTCAGCCCGGTTCGAATCGGCATCCCTTGTCATTCTGCGGCGCGTTATATATTTATTTATTCATCTGGCTGTTTATTTCCATTGAACTCCTTCACTTTTACACCGATTGCCGTGGAGCAATGCCACCGCGGAGGCTGTGATTTGGTGTAAACTCTGCATCCGTCGGCCTCAATGAGGCACTCAGGCCACGTCGCAAAGAGAAACTGCATCAAGCGGCACTATCTGGCAAGACGGCGAGACCCATCGCGTGCTCGGGAAACAGATCCGTTTATCTGTTTCCCAATAGGTTTCGGATGTTTTCAACTGCCATCTGCAAATTTAAGCAAATTAGGCTGCAGAACCTTGCTTTGCAAAGCAGCCAGACAAAAACACAGGCACAGACAGACGGGTCTCGTCTAACCTGATGAGGACTTAGGTGTAAGATAATCATTCACCAGATGAATAGAGGAAACTCTACGGAGAGCTTTATCTTTATATCACTGCTCTAAGTTAAATGGCCTTGTAGTTAGGGCTAGGCTCATGCTGTAGCTTGTTTTTGTCATTCATTTACTTCATTTCCATCGGAATCAAATTAATAATAAAAAAAAAATATATATATATTAATAAAATTTTATTAAACTTTTTTTGTTTAGCACCTTTAATACACTCAAAGTGCTTTACTTTAGGAGAAGGCCTCTAATAGTAGCAATAAAAGCAAAGCAGGCGAAGCTTAATGCATTTACAAAGTAGAATTATGAAAGAGTCAAAAGAATGAAATACATTAAGACACAGGGTAAGAATAGGCTAATAAAAGTCTATACCTATAATTGTGTTTAATAAAAAGGGTAAATCTTACACCGTTTTCACACCAAAACTAGCGAGTTTTTTAGAAAAGGTAGGCGATTGACACCTTTCCCATTGCCAGGAGAAATGGCTTTTTTTTTTCTGGTGCGTCACGTTCGACGTCGCGGAGGTGTGGGAAAAGAGGCATGCCGTGGTGCCAGTGTGATGGGGAACAACACAGCCGAGGAGACAGCAACCTCAACAGACAATGACATGAAACTGCAAAAACTTGCAGCTGCTGATCCTTCGGCGGCAGGGAGCGGGGACCGGCTTGGGGCTGTGTCCTGTTCACATCAGAGCCCATCGGAGGTGGAAAAAGGTTAAAACCCGGGTCTATTGCTATTCCATGGGGACTGAGACCCGGGGTTTTTTCTTCTCCGCTGGTGACAAATGCCGGAAGTTATCGGGTTTTCGCTGCAGTGGGAAAGGGGTATTACACTCATTTTCAGATTGGGGGTTATTAGCTGAGAGCACGAAGATCGCGATCGCTGCTCAGCGAATTATTTTCCTGTTTCATTGGGGTCTTGGGTTTTTACTATCGTGACAGTACCAGTACAAAAATGTGACAGTCCGCGCGGCGTCCCTCACTTCAATTAGGGCGCCCGTTTGTATCCCCCGCGACACGGATTCGCGGTTTGATTCATCCGACTTGTGCAAACACCGCAACAATATCAAACTACGGGCGCGAGGCTAATTGAAATCAGGATTCGCCTTCTCCGTAAATACATATCTGTGTACTTGTTAAGCGGGGAGAAGTAACTAAAGATAATTGAAATAGAATTCCCCTGAGACACGCGTTTGTGTTAATTGACTTTTTATGTCTGCGCCTGTTTGTCTGGGTTTACACGTTCGTGTGTGTGTGTGCGCGCGCGTTCATATTCATTATTAAAAGCCATTTTTCTAGTCCCTTGTCTCATCATCAGCCCTAGTCCCCCCCGCATCTTAATTTGTTCCCTTGAAAGACTTCCCAGTCGTGTGGACGTTGGAATGTCGCTCGCTGAGCCTTGAACGCGAGGCGGCCGCTCCCCTCTCGTCCGTGTCCAAAATCCAACTTTAACCGGTGGGTAGTTTTAGTCCTAAGTGGCGTTCAATCCGCTAATGACACATTGCCAAGAGTGTTGCACGGAGGAAGCAGTGGGTTGTGTAAGCAGTGTGTGTGTGTGTGTGTGAGTGCGTGCGTGTGTGTGTGTCCGTGTGGTTGGCCGAGTTGTTTTCGAAGGTTGTAATTAATTGATTGCTTTTGAATAGTGTGAAATTCCATCCCACGGAAAAAGGTTCCTTGCCCGCGCTCATTTCCTGGTACACTACACACAAACACACAGACGCACACATGCGCGCGTGCACACACACACACACACACACACACACCCACACACACAAAATAATGCGCACTTACATAAACAAGCTGTAGCTGGGGGATAGAGACGCTGATAAAAGCTTCGGAACGCCTCACAATCAGTCTTTTGAGAGTTATTGTCCGAAAAAAAATCGACAAAACAAATACGGACGCAAGCGAAGAAGGCGCGTCTCGCCCATTTTTCTGCCGGGGATGGGCGTAAATTCGGCCCCTTCCCCTTAATGTTTGTTATTTGAAACGCGTCGCTCGAAATGGATATTATTTGTCCCACCCGCCCTCATAGCGTATCGTAGCGCTGGCTCCGGGGGCCGTTGTCGAGGCGGGGGGGGGGACGGAGTCAAGTGAGACCATTTATAACAGTTAGACACCAAAAGGAACTGGGACCCTCGGCTCCGGGGAGACGGGCCGCGGCTCACGCGACGCGCCTCGGGGACTTCGCGGCATGCCATGCGGCGTGTTCGTATCCGCGCGTATGAACAAGCTCACAACCGCGTCGTACGCACGCACGCACGCACGCACGCACACCCGCGTGCCATCTGCCTCCCCTCTTCCTCCGCCTCGTTGCAAATCCATTTCAAGCTGTACAACATTATTCTTCCCGGCCCCTAAGTGGCGTGCACCGCTAATCTGACTCCCACTTTCCTGCGGCAGACACAATGGCCTCCGTCCGTGCACCCGCCCCCCTAAGCCAATTAAGATGCCGCGGGGATAGGCGGCCATGTGCCTCGCGGCGCAAAGATTACGCAGGTTATTCATTCCGACCAAGTGGCTCCAACCGCCGGCCGATCGATGCGATTACGTCCTCCCTCTCCCCTTGCCGAACTAATGGATGGAATCAGATGGCGGAGTTGGCGATTCGGAATTAAAATCCTGCATCTTCTGCTTTTTACTCTGGGGTTACCTGTCGCTGTGTGTGTGTGTGTGTGTGTGTGTGTGTGTGTGTGTGTGTGTGTGTGTGTGTGTGTGTGTGTGTGTGTGTGTGTGTGTGTGTGTGTGTGTGTGTGTGTGTGTGTGTGTGTGTGTGTGTGTGTGTGTGTGTGTGTGTGTGTGTGTGTGCGTGTTTTACTCTACTTGTGAGGACTGGTCTCCCAATTGACAATCTTTTGGTTTAGAAACAAAGGTCCTCAAACACAAGGTGTATTTACTCTGACCTAACTTTGATACCAGTACAACAGTGTGTGTGTTATTTTTTTACATTTCATTTGATATTATATCTATATTTACATTCTCAATGACTCTTAATTGTTTACCCTAGCAGTCCCATTGGATGGATAATATGTACCTAGATCCGGGAATTTGGTCCTGAACGCACACATTTTCCAACTTTCCTCTGAGCTCACTGACTTTATTTGGGCTTTACAGGGTTAACTATACTTGTGAGGACCAGTCTCTGAATTGAAAATCTATTTTGGTTTCGAAGTGCACCAGAAACATGGGTCTTCACTCACAAGGTTGTATTTACTTGAACCTCACTTTAATACCACTACATAAATGTGTATGTGTGTGTTTTACTATACTTGTTAGGACCAGTGTCCAAATTGACATCATTTTGGTTTAGCTGTGTACTCTCTGTACTCTGACATCCCCTTGATATGAGTATAAAAATGTGTGTGTGTGTGTGTGTGTGTGTGTGTGTGTGTGTGTGTGTGTGTGTGTGTGTGTGTGTGTGTGTGTGTGTGTGTGTGTGTGTGTGTGTGTGTGTGTGTGTGTGTGTGTGTGTGTGTGTGGGCATGTGTGCGTGCGTGCGTGCGTGGGTGCGTGTGTGTGTGTTTTACTACTACTTGTGAGGACCAGCCTCCAAATTGACAAATTTTGGGTTTTGATGTGCGCAACAAACATGGGTCTTCAATTACCAGGTGTATTTACTCTGACATCCCTTTGATACCAGTACAAAAATGTGTGTGTGTGTGTGTGTGTGTGTGTGTGTGTGTGTGTGTGTGTGTGTGTGTGTGTGTGTGTGTGTGTGTGTGTGTGTGTGTGTGTGTGTGTGTGTGTGTGTGTGTGTGTGTTGCTTTGCTATTCTTGTGAGGATCAGCCTCCAAATTGACAAATTTCTGGTTTAGATGTGCGCAAGAAACATGGTTCTTCAATTACCAGGTGTATTTACTCGGACTCGGCCTTTGATACCAGTACAAAAATGTGTGTGTGTGTGTGTGTGTGTGTGTGTGTGTCTGGTGTGTGCTCTGCAGCTGGGTCTGAGGTCACCTGAATCGGCCGCACGTAAACATCATTATATCCAACGCTGCCAAGCCGCGTCCTATTCCCATGCATATTCACAAATGAAACTGTGTAATTACTGAGAGTTTTCGTAACCGAAATGTACTTCCTTCCCGCTCTCTTTTGCGCGTTTCATTTGTTTGTTTGTTTTTTTTTTCAACGTTGAGGAATTAAGATACAAAGATGCCCGTTTGCTTGTTATCGCAGCTCGTCGTGTGTAAATATTAATATTTACAACCGGTCCCTCCTGCATTAAAAAGCACGCGACTGACTTTGATGATGTTGTGTTCCACAAAATTGCTCTGAGCGCAGAACTGAAGTATTGCACACTCAGGCACACACAGAACACACAAACCACAGAGAACACACACATGCGTGCACGCACACACACACACACACACACACACACACACACACACACACACACACACACACACACACACACACACACACACACACACACACAGACTCTCTCTCACACACTCACACACAGTGTGCAGAGATCCTGTTAAGATTAGACTCAGTAGTTTCATATCGTCAAATCATCTCTAATTCCAATCAGAAAGCCCCCCAGACCCCAACACCACCACCCACCGCCCCCACCCCCGCTACCGCCGCCGTCGCCGCCGCCCCCCTTCCGGGAAAACAAAGATTTATGTTTTAAACGGCCTCCAATTATGTCTAACTACACTGGCGATCCTCAAGCTCGTTTTTCTCACGTTCCGCCGAGAGGACGAGGCCTCGCGCTTGGACAATTAACACGTACGGGTACATGTGGAAATCCCCGCTTTCACTGGCCTCTCTTCATCCCCCTCCGTCATTAAATATAATTTCTTTATTTTCTGTCTCCGAGTGCATTTAATTGGTCACTCATCTCATTACTTGCTCATCCGCACGGTCATAGTGGCGCATTGCGATTGGAACCTCGGAAATAATATTTCGGAATATATTGGAGAGACCTGCGGTTGCACACGAGTCGCACATGAAATCGGATTTATTCGATGAAACCATTTTTTTTAATGCCTTATTTATTCTTTAAGCAAGAGGATTTAAATGCAATAAGAGTTCATTTTCACACATTGTTTCTTCTAAGGCATTAAGAAAAGAGAAAAAAAAAATAACAAAAAAAACTATCATAAGAAAAATGTATAAATAAGTTAAAGGGCTTCTTATAACATTGGCTTTAATGGGGACCTATTATGCTCGTTTTCAACAAGTTAATATAGGTCTCTGAGGTCCCTCTGAATTCAACACTTCCATTATGTATTCTAGCCATTCTAACATGCCTCTGAACCATCCCGTTCTGAAACGGGCTGTTTTTGTGGCGTTGAACCACTCTCCTGAGGCCCCTAGTCCTGTGAGCCAATAGGGTTTGAGCACAAGTTCCGGGTTCTGTCAGCCAATGGGGTTTGAGCTTTACTCTGGGTTCCGTCGTATTTAGTCCGTAAACGGTAATTGATTTCACATTATCAGTCCACTGAAATGTGTTTCTGAACCAATTTTAGGTGAGAAATAAACAACCCAGTTGCTGTCATATTCGATCTACAAGGCCTTATTTCAAAGTTTGTTCCGACTTTTCATTGCCGACACTACACCGAGACACCGCATCCCTGGGTACACGGGGATTTTTTGTTGTTTTGTTTTTTGTTGTTTTTTATGTCGGAAAAACAAGTCGGGAAATTAAATAAATTAAAAACAATAGAATCAAATCAATACATCTACATACAAAACACACCATTTGTATTGGTTTTGTTTGGAGAAACTTACTTAAAAGTAAAATAAACGTACATTTCCCTCGTCTGCAGTTTTGCCATTAATTCCTCTTTCTTTAAAAAGATTTGTGCTGGTCTCTGCAGCCAACAACAGAGACGCCACAAAAAACTGACTGGGTTGGCTTACTTCAGAGTTTGTGTGTTAGTAGGCCCATCAGAGACCCAAATCTATGTGCACCGGCACTGAAACCTATGTTTTGACCTATGTTTTTTCTTTAAACATCGCTTCCCTAACCCTGCTGTCAATTTGAAGACAAAAGCTTCACATCCAATATTAGAAGGTAAAGATTAAATTACTCAAATCAAATAATTATGGGACCCCATCTGGCGTTACATTTAGAAGGCGACCCCCTCAAAGTGTATTTAATTTTTTTCCCCATATTTAGAAAAATGCACAAGGCCGTGTCCGTGCTGACAACGACGCAGAGGCGACAGCGTCATTTGTTTTCAAGAGATAGGTGCACGTCATTCCCTTCTCTCATCTCGTAAATTCCCAGCTATCTGCGCCGGCCAACCCCAGTTGTTCAAATGGACCCCCTAATGCTAATCTGCGCTAATCCTGCGAGCGCCGCGTTCCAGCAAAATGATCACACACTGCTCTCTAGATCGGGTGAAGAGTGGTGAAATTGGATATTACTGGATGGAGGGGCGGGGGTGGGGGTGCGACACGGGCGGATGGGGTGACTTTGGGAAAAAACATTGAACATTAGCGCACCCTTCTTGAACCATGTCTTCACGTACCCCCACACCCATGCATACAGTAGATTCAAGGGGTTTATTGGTCACATACATATACATACTTTCATACATACAGTATATGCAGTGATGCAAAGTACATGCAAAGTACATACTAGAATGTGGTATTGTGACAGCCGTAACTACAGCCCCACTGAGCTGCTAAGTGGTATCCTATTCTCTAGGACTGAGGGCTGATCCTAAGCCTCTATCATAATGCGCCGAGCACCCCAAGCCTGACCTAATTTTGAGCGCAGTAGCCAGGGGAAAAGGAGCATATATTCCCGAGACAGAAAGGGGGGCGGCGGGGGTTTTCGGCGGTACAACCAGTCCTGGTTGAAGCTGACTTTTATACCATGGAATCCCATAATCACCTTTGACCCCACCCCCCCTTCATCGGCATTACCGGCGCCAAGGGCGGAACGTGGTTCATCTCCAAGTTTAATGGCGGCTCTCCACTGAATTCTCAGTTTTTATTCGGCAACAATTATTATTATTATTATTTTTTTTTTATGTCTACCGATGTCTCCTTGCATGTCCTTTTGCGAGAATTGAAGTTGAAAAATTTGCGGGAAATACATTCTGAAGCACGATGGCGTTTGACACACAAAGCGAAGAAAGTAGCTCTCCCCCATTTCAAAATGTGCACGGAGCAGCTAAAAAGGGTATTCTGCGTGTCAGCAGTTAATTTACATCCTTCACATCCATTAACCCCTTGTAAGGCGGTTTCCATAAGGATACTGTACTATCTTGATAACAACGTGAGGAATCTCGCATATTGATCTGTTTTCTTTTGATGGGAATTCACGCTACCATTTAGCATTTGATCCCAACGCTACATTAGACACTAGAGTAGGACGAAGACGGGATTTGGGTTATTTAACACTAATCCCCCATATACAGTATGTTCGTGTATGTGAATGTTTAGTCGACGAAAAGTCATTACATTTTCGTCAATTTTAAGTCATTACTTTTTGTCAATCTCTTGTCTCTCTTCAAACTAATTCAATAAGGCTAATACACTGTCTGTTTGGCTGGGACTCTGGGAATATGGGATTCTGGGAACGGCTTGGAGGACCCCGCCATTTGCATTCTGGGAATTGTTGTTCTCTGGGAGGACCTCGCTGCGCCGCCTCGCACTGCCACCTCAGTTCCCTAAACACTTCTCGGTTTTCACGGAGAAGTGAAATTTCTTTCATCCAGTGTTTGTCTGTGTGTTTGCCGGTGTAGTCGTCCGAGCTGACACACTTTATGACCTTATTTTATCTAAACGGTTTCACACTCTGACGTGAACATCACTCGAAATATGTAAGGATTATCTAGACCTGCTGTGTGCATCAGAGGAAGCGTAAGATCGCCGTTTGCGCTGTTGTTCCCAGTTCAACGATGGGTGAGTAACTCCGAAACTAAGTTGTAGAGATGGAAAAAAAAAAAACTTGAGGAACATACTGAACTTTGGGGGAAATTGCGGGAAAATATCATGCATTTTGAATGTCCGATAGCCCACCAAAAACATTGTAGTCCTGTCTCGTCAACGATAACAAAACATACATTTCGTCATAGTTTGCATTATCAGAAATCTATTTTTAACTCGTCAACATCATGGAAAAATGGTCGTTGATAAACATTTTTTGTCATAGTTTTGGGTAACAAAATTAACACTGGCTCACATGCGCTCATGTATCTCTACCCTTCCATATGCAATAAAGTAATGATTCTTATTTGAAGAAAATATGAAATGTTTTATTTGCTTTCAAAGATACTCGGAGCCGTAAAAAGAAAATGGTGCAATACTTCTGTGCTCCCTTGTGCACAACAGACAATGGTATAAAATAAATCTCATGTCATCATTGCATCATTTTGTATATATAACATATTTGAATCCCAGATTTGACTTTGAATACCCAAATACAATTTTAAGTTGAGTTATTAAACTATGAACAAATTACACCAAAGACAAAATTTCACTCTTACCACCTCGCAACGGTTTCATCACTTGTACAATTCATCGGCCAATGCGTAATCATCGTCTGAGGCCTAAATGGTCTTTTTGTTGATGTTTTTGCGACGTAGTACTTGTTAACACGCCAAAACAGATGGAAAACAGAGAGAAAACATAGAAAAACAATAAAGAATCTCTCACTCGCAGACAAAGAAAGCGGTAAAATTCTCTCTGTTTTTAGTGATATTGTGCTCCAGGGTGTTGATGTGGCAGTTTACATTCTGGAGTGAAAAGACGCGGTGACGGCAATATGCAAACAGACACTCGCATCCTTGGTTTTGGTCCTTAGTTTTCAAACCTTGTCTTATTTCACGTAAACACGTAGTTTTCCGGTAATACCTGAGACACGACACCGGCAAGGCAGATGATGATAATGTTAATAACCGAGACTCGCTTCAGGCGTACGCTGGCCGCTATCTCTACACGATCCAGGATGTTCGAGAGGCATAAAGCCGGCTGTGGCTGATCCGCCTGCTACACACCAGCCGAGTGGCGTTTTCAGGGCCCTCTACCACAGAGACACAGGCGATGTTGAAAACACACCCGTTTATTGTAGGGAGTGGGCAAGGTGGAGCAAGCCCTGGAGCAGATGTCATACATGTCATGACAAGGGCTCCTCTCCTGTGTGTGTGGGGACGGGCGTTTTACCTGTTGCTCGCTTGATTGTTCTAACGAGCCAGGCGTACAGCCACCCTGGTCCTTGGCCCAATGACCCAGACCCAGGACAGACGTGGCTGCTCAAACCACACCACCCCCACACCACACCGACCAAACAGCAACATTATTTAAACGTCACGCCTCTTCAGGGTCTTATTGCGAGCGCGATGAACGGGAAGTATCAGAAGCGATGCTGTGCGAGGTCGCTAGTCTTTCTTCCTTCCTTCCTTCCGTCCTGAGAGCTCCACCACCCTGCTGTGCACCAGCCCAAACGTCCACATGGCACGATAAAACTAATATTTTAGCAAGTAGTTATTAAAGTATGCTAAGTCATGAAATGGAATATTGACCTACGCATAAACACTAGGTTAAAATGAGTTGGACTGCTTTTCAGAAAATGTGTGTAAATCTTTACTTTTAAAAGCAGTTCAGCATTTGGGTGTCAGGCTATGCAAACTGTATGCAGTTATCCGGATTGCCTTCTCTAAGGGGTCATTTTAAGTGCTTTTGATGGCACAAAATGGCGCTGAATTTGAAATGATACAAAATGCACCGGCACCAGATAATTACACTCACTTCCTTTTTTATATTTTATGATCAATTGCTTTTAGCGAAACAGAGGTTTTTTTCAGGCACAAACGCCACAAGCTGTTCTTTCCCCAAGGAATTATACCGTACATCTATACATTTTTGCCAGTCAAGGGGTGATGAAGATAGTTGCTTCGATGCCAAAATTGCCTCTTGCACGATTGCACAACGATTTTTCTAAACCTATTTTAGCATCACCACCCCTGGTGGTGAACAGATCTCCGCTGGAGATTTGTTTACTTCAGGAGGTCCGATAGGTCAGTGTCTTATGAACATGTTCAGGTTAAGAGGAGTGAGTATGAGATGTTTGAGTATGAGATTTTTCTGTGATGGTAAGCACATTTGATGCGACGCTCAGCAATGGTTTGCTGCACCACGGCAACTCTGCCTTGTTGCTTGCCGGTGGTGCATTTAGGGAAAAAGCTCTGATATTTCGCGCTGTATTCTGTTATCCATTTTTACTCTCTATAACATCTGCTTTGTCAAGTCCAAAAAAATTAAATACGTTTCCATAAACGGCACCGGAGTTACACACATTATGTCCCCATTGCGTCACGCTCACTGCAACTTTCATCTTGAATGGCTTTTGTTTTACTTCCGGAACCTAGAGGCGATATATCGGAGGAGAGGGCGGGGCTACGGTGGGCAGAAACCCAATATAACTCTGCCCACTTCTCCAGGGCTCATTGAGTCGTGTTTTCTGATGTCATATTTTGCTAAATAGCATTGTTGGCGGGAGCAACTTATTTACGACTGACTGTCGCACGTATTCGTGAACAAATCGTGCCTTCCTGAATGGTCCTTGATTCTGGCTTTTAAGTTTGATAAATGAGACCCAGCGAACACAAGTACTACTGTACATGCGAATTCAAATAATTCATTTACATACAGACAATCACAACTGCATAAAGAGTGAAAATGCAGAGATCATATTCTATTTATTATGGCCTATTACATCAGCCCCTCAGCGCAAAAGGAGGCAGTGGACAAAAGTCGGAACATTTTCTAAAAATATCCCCTCTTCCATCATGCTCTCAGTAACTCTCAGCACATCAGTACGGAGAGAAATTGGGCGAGTGCAAAATGTTAGAAAAGCAGATGTTTTCTGTTTTTATCAATTATTTTGTCTTTCTTTGATGAAATTGTCATTTTTTGGGAGATTTTATTTTTGCTCTGTGCATTCACCGGCCTCCTCCTGAAACCGATGCGTGGCTATGGGATTTTTTCTTTTTCTCAACCGAGACGCAGATGGCTCTCTGGAAATGTCGCTCTTTAACCAAAACTCCTCCAGAAGAAGTCCAAAAAAAAAAAGAGAAAGAAATACACTTTGATTGTTCCTCATTTCTCCCCCTCTGCCTGCCTCTCTCTCTCTCTCTCTCTCTCTCTCGCTCTCTTTCTCTCTTTCGCTCTACCTTTCTTCTGGCGTTCCTCCCATCTCCCCACCCTTTTGTACATGTCTGTTTCATTTTTTCCTCTCGTTCCCGACACCTCTCTCTCTCTGGCATCACCTGGGGCTTTCATCGTTGCGGGGGCGCTTCCTTTATGAGAACTCCACAATTGGCAGACAAGCGCCCTTGTCAGACACTATTCATTGCACTTGCATAGATATGAAAAGTGTTTTAACAAGCACCGCTGAGTTTTGTGGACAGCGGCTGCATGCCAATGGGATGAAAGAACCCTGTGACCGAATTTCAACTGTGCGATTAGAGGCGGTGTCCCGGTCTCACTGTGGACGGCCCCATCCACGGTGGGCTGATTTGCATGGAAAATGATAGAAATGATCGAAGAAAATAAAAGGTTAAGAATAAGTAATGTAAATATGTTTAATAAATAAATAAATGCATCTTAAACTAAATTTTCCTGCATTAAAGTGGGGGGGTGGATTACAATACGATTCTCAGAATTCCATTTGAAACTCGCGCTTTTAAAGTCTGGGAGTCACGCATGGGTCTGAGCATCACAGCATTGCACTGCGCATTACGCATGGAGAGGGGGCGATCGGGCGCAATCTGCGCTTCCTGTGCGTCACAAATCGTCGGCAGAAAACCAACAATGGAAAAATCCCCACGAGTAGTTTACAGGTATATTGTTTGTTTTCGGATTGGATTTGATGTTTCATTAAGTAACATTCAATGTAATTTTGAATTATTATGATTATTATTATTTCATCATTACGGCAGTTGAAAAACGGGGCATTTCTCCTTGTGTATGTGATGCGCTTTTTCTAAATATTTCGAAGGATTGCCCCTGTTTCTTGCCTTACATCAAAATGTCTGGTTGGACGTGTGGCAACGAGCATGGTCGGCATCGACTCCAATTAAACCAGACTTTTGAGCGTTAAATTCTCTCCGCTACGGTCCGCTCACTCAGAGCGGGGTCCCTGCGCGTGAGAGCCGGGCAGAGTGAGCCCAGCCCCGCCCCCCTCACGCATATCTCCAACTCGCTGGCGATTGGAGCAGGAGAGGGAGAGAGATGTCTCTTCTGATAATAGCGAAAATGATTCTCAGACGAATATCTCAATCTTATCGCAAGTTAGAAACGGGTTGTATAGCCGCGATAAATAAAAATCAATTTTCTTAATTTCTCCAATACCGTTAACAGTGCCAGATAGCGGTGTAACGGATCGTAGATGATCCGTGATCCGGACGGGCGGACCCCCGCGGTGAACCGCGGATCAATCGCAAAATTTAATCATAGTGAAATAGAGTTTTACTGCCGCTGTTAATTTTTAAAGTAATAATTCCGTAAATCTCGGTGCAGAGTTGCAGTGAATAGAAGAGAAAGACGGATGCCAGCTGTGTTTTCCTCTGAAGCGCAATGCTTGGTTCACGGTACGTCACGCTGTGTTGCTGCTACTTTACGACATTTCGTGAACGCAAATGCGTCTGCGCACCCGCCATCCTGGAGCGGTCAAGATCCACTCCATGAACAAATACGATGTGCATTGAGAGATGCAGACTTCTCTACGAAATCGACTGCAACTCGCTTAATTCTGAACCGATCACGAACTTTCGTTTGTTATAGACGTGGTAGCATGATACTGGTTACTTATTGGAATTTAATTCAACGATATAATCATATGTTTTCACTACTACGTTAAAAGAAAGCAGCTATCATACATCATATATTGCACTTTGATTTAACAATTGAGTATCGAATATTTTATATATTTTATTGAAACACATAATTGGACATCTTGAAAGTTGTTTTCATTTAAGCCCACAGGGCAAAAGTTCCTTTCAGTGTTTTACAGAATAAATTGAAAGCAAAGTTATGTTTGTTTCCCTTTTTTTTAAATTTAATTGTATTTTTTTTGATGATCCCAAAAATGCTCCGATTCCGTGACTCAAAGCCGTGATGCGATCCGAACCCTGTGTTTTGTGATCCCTTGAACCCCTAGTACCGGTATCCGCCGAATAGTCTCATATTCACATTGAACAGCCAAATCTATTGGATCCGACAACATTCTCAGTCGGGTACAGCCCTAGATTTGAGATTGCCTTTCACCTATAGATGTGTTTCTATATACATCTATATAGTACAGTACAGCTCCTTTTTTTTTTGTCCCTGCTCAAATTGTTCAACTCGGCCTCTCATCGTCACCGTTCACAGTATAGTACAATTTCATGTACAGTATTAGGTCTGAGTAGATGACGTCAACCGCACCTCTGAGAAATGGCGTTTTTTTTCACACCCTGATGTAGCCCAGGAGGATGAAAAGCCGGTTTAAGAGACCGTGACATTCCTTTCCTCCCCTCAGAATTAAATGCACAGTACATTGGTTCTATTACAAAGCACCCCGGCGACGCTGATCACACTCTTAAGTCTTCCACTCTCCGCGCGGACACCGTCGCTCGCCGGTGTCTTTTCACCGAGATCCTCAGTGTTATTTGAGTAGACATGCATGCAGAGTGAATGCGCTCGCTTTCCCTCTTTCTTTACTCATGCCGGTCAAGTGAAGTTAAGGCAAGATACAGTCCTGAAGTGTTTTTGAAGTTTGAAGTACACGGTTTAAGGATCGGTTCCCTACGTTTATAGCCAAACTCGCCCCCCGCCTTGCGATTGAGAAGCTTACCACTCTGCGGCAGCCAACGGGGCCAGGTCAAAGCCGCTTTTTCCGGCTACGTTGTGAGCTTCCCCTTTTCGAAATGGAGATTTCGACGGGTTCCCTCGAAGGCTTGAAGGCGCGCTCTGTCGGACCAGTCACAGTCTGCGGCAGAGTGCTAAGTTTCTACCCGATAGGCGAGCGAGGATCGGGTGATAAACCACGGGAGCCAACGTTCCAATAGGGCCCGGCTCGAGAAAACAGGCAACCTATCCCTTAACCGGGATTTCCCGTCGGGCTGGACGACACGAGATATGGGCAGCCGTCGAAGTAGGACTGAGGGATGAGGGAACGGGCGAGGGCCGGCGGGACGTGGCCGAGGGCGCGCACTCCCGACTCTCTCACCGGCGCTGTCCGGCGATCGACTTATTCCACTGTTTCAATTATTAATGAACAAAGGAGGTTCCATTAATTTGACGGCGGAGCAGTTGGCTCACTATCGTGCGCCTCATTAGACTCCGCGCCACGGTTGAAACAGCCGCATTTGACTTAACGCCGCCGACGCCCCGCGTGGGACTGACTCGCACAAGCTACGGACATACAAATGAACATACAAATGTCTCTCTCGCTCTTTCTCTCTGGCTGCTGGAGGGGAAAATATCGGTTGTTAGCGGTGTCTATAGAAGCAAGTGAATGGAATCATATTTCCAATCAGTCAGCGGATAATTGAGGCTTTACTTCTCCAATAACTCTCTGCTCAGATCGCTGATGGAGCCAATCGATGGTCCACAAAAGGATCAGTCACGTACATGCTCACACGCACGCACGCACACACACACGCACACACACACACACACAGATAATGATGTTATGGACTATTGTATCATTAGAAACAATAGTAGCAGGTGAAATTCATGCGTGAACACCCACCGCATTCATCTCGGGTTAGAGGTCGAGGCGGTAATGCCATCGGTCTCTTGCTCACACACATTGATCCGGGCGGCAACACAAATTTCACTGTCAGAATGCCCTGACCTTTGATTCTGATCGAGGCCCCGCATCGGAATTCGCAACTCGAGCGGGATTGACCGACCTGCCTTGGCACCACCGAAGCCTGTTGCTCTCTGACATGGGAGGTTGGATTTGAACAAGTACCTGGTGAAGCGGCGTCCGTCTGTGGTGCGTTTGGAAGGCTGTGGGGGGTTGCCAGATTTGAGCGAGCTCCCCGACAAACTGCATCTGCGTCCGCGTCTCGTAGGTTTGTGTGACAAGTAAATCTGGAGAAAAACGGGTGTAAAAGTATGAACGAATCAGCAATCGGCCCGGGGAAAATACTTTGAATAGTGCAATTTATTTATTTAAATCTGTTATGTTTCCTGAATTTCACATCAAAGTAATAATTATGTAATGATAATATTAAATAATGTATACCAATAATAATAAAAGATGTAGTTTGAAAGCACTAGTAAAAATGTTTTAAAATAAACCTTATATTTTGCAAATTTAAGTCATGCCTCTTGATTATCATCAATTCATTTATATTTTAAATTTATATTTTATTTTATTTAGCTCAAACTGGGTAGGGCCATCACATAATCGACCAATCAAAATTATTTTGTAAAATTGCCAGGATCATATGTTTCCATCCACATTCAATGGGAATTCAAGCCAATGTCCCCAATAAATGACCCCATAAATAAAGTGTGAATTAGGGGCGTTACTGTGAAATGCCAGCATTTCATTTTGTGTTTAACACTTATTATATTTAATGTCAGGTTTATTGTACGTCATTTGAGTCACCGGGTTCAACTCACATGAGAAACGATAAAAAATAAATAAAATAACTTCGCTCAGAGTTTGAAGCGTTGCTGATTGGTCGGCATCGCTGTTGCTGATGACATCACACCACCAACGTGAAGCTCGCGTCCACCACGCCTTCATTATTGTCATCATATTTTGGTATCAAACTGGTTGTTGGCTGCTGGTTCCAACTTGCGTTGATGTGATTGGTGTTGTTTTCAGAATATCTTTTACAGTACATTGTGCAATTTACCTCAATGTTGAAAGATACTGTAATTTTACTAATGATTGTACAATCTATTTTTCAAAGGCCTGTTTGAGGCTTTTTTTTTTTTAGCATTCTCTTTGTGGCCGCATATGGATATCATTTATGTGAAGGTGATGAAAACTAAAAGAAAAAAACTTTTTTCTTTTTCAAAATAGCTCTTAAAGTGTGGTTGTTGTGCTCCCCGCTAAAATATTGTATTTATATATAATTTTTTAGAAACTTTTTATCAACCTTGACGACATGTAGTGCTCTTTTCAGATGGGGGGAAAGAATACTTAGCTGTTAATAATTACATTTATTAACAGCTTTTCTCGTTTTAGATCCCGTAGCTGGAAAAAAAGCATAGTTAACTGCTTATATATGCTGTAATTAACATTTAAATAGTGTTATTAACACATAATTAAAGCATCGTTTACTTTTCATAAGTTCATTGTTAACTGCTAATAAATGCTGTAATTAACACTTATCTAGTCTTATTAACACATAATTAAAGCATAGTTAACAGTTTGTAAGTGATTACTTAACTGATAATGAATGCTGTGATCAATACTTATATAGTGTTATCAACACATAATAAAAGCATAGTTAACTTTTAGTAAGTGCATAGTTAACTGTTAATAAATGTTATTATTAACACATACTGTATATTGTCTTATTAACACAATAATAATATCAACAAGCATCTTATAAGGACCTTATTAACTTTTAAGCAACGCTTATTACAAGTGCCTCAATATAAAGCATTACCACATTTATTTTATTTTTTTTTCTGTTAATTTTTTAGTTAAATATGTGTTGTTTATCATTTAGTGTATAATGCTATAATGTTATTCTATACAAATGGGTTTATTGTATATTTCCTAAATGTTCACATCTATCTATCTATCTGTCTGTTTATCTATCTATCTATCTATCTATCTATCTATCTATCTGTCTGTCTGTCTGTCTGTCTGTCTGTCTGTCTGTCTGTCTGTCTGTCTGTCTGTCTGTCTGTCTGTCTGTCTGTCTGTCTGTCTGTCTGTCTATCTATCTATCTATCTATCTATCTATCTATCTATCTATCTATCTATCTATCTATCTATCTATCTATCTATCTATCTGTCTGTCTGTCTGTCTGTCTGTCTGTCTGTCTGTCTGTCTGTCTGTCTGTCTGTCTGTCTGTCTGTCTGTCTGTCTGTCTGTCTGTCCGTCTGTCTTTCTGTCGCCGTCTGTATCTGTCAATCTCATTTGTACTACTTAACTGCCGACCAAAATGTTTATGTTTTGATGTTCGATACCAATAGATGGCTCGACCTCACGAGGTGGATGTGTTATTACACTGTGATAGACTAGACACCGACATCTACATTAAATGAACTAAATTACAGACAGTCACGTTATTTGTCGGATAGTTAATCGTTAACCCTAACCCTGGCACTGTGGTCGGGGGTTAAGGAAGCCACTCTCCCGTAGGCGTTAAGAGAGTGTCCGCCTCCGTCAGGTCTCCATCTCCATAACCTTTGTGCTGCAAGGTGGAGTCTGGCCGTTCCCACACTCTTTGGCAAATCCACTCTTCCCAAATCCTCTCTTCTCTGTGTTGCTGTTGTCCCGCCAACAGTGGAGGAAAGAGAAGGAGTGCATTGTGGTCCTCTCATGCATGAGTAACAAGGGGCCCCTCTTCAGTTGTGTGTGTGTGTGTGTGTGTGTGTGTGTGCGTGTGTGTGTGTGTGTGCGCGCGCAGGGTCGTGATTGTGTCAAGCGCGCGCGTGTGTATGTGTGTGTGTGTGTGTGTGTGTGTGTGTGTGTGTGTGTGTGTGTGCGTGCAGGGTCGTGAATGTGTGCGCGCGCGTGTGTGTGTGTGTTAGAATGTATGTTCTCTCGTTTACTGCACTTTACAAACCTGCCAGTTATGCTGCTGCTCACACACACACACACACACACACACACACCCACATACACCTCTGCATCTATTGGAGACCTGATTCCGCCATTCATTGCGGCTGTGTGCAGCACGGTGGTTTCGCCATGAACGGCCCTGCCTCCGCCAATCCACTCCTAGCAGCGGGGGCATTAACAGTAAAATGCACATTATCAAGTCCAATTTCATATGGTCCAGCAGCTTGCCTCCACTTCCTGTTATTGTCGACGGAGCGGAGCCACAGCAAACTCTGACCGACTCGCCCCACGGAAACCAGCGCTGGCCGATTTTCTTTTCCGCCATTGAGCGATCATCTCGCCGCCGGCTCTGGCGGCCGATAGGCGTTCCATAGTCAGCGTCGTGAGGGCCACGGCGATACACGGGTCCGTGCCGCGCGGATCTGGCACGGCACCAGACACTAACAGCCCGTATGTCATTGTATTTTACGCGGCTTGGCCGGGGATCTTATGGCGCCCGTATCGGTCCAGTGTATCTTGGCGTCGCTCGGGGAGGGAGGCTGAGGCGAGCGTGTTTGGTTCCCGCGATGCATAATCTCTGTCAACACGGACGGATTGTCGACAGCGGGAGCGTGGGCGGCCGATACATAATTGCACCTCCGCCCGCCCCGCCCTCTCGTTGCGGAGAGATCTGTAAATTTGCTGTGTGATTTCCGGCACATCCGGATACGTTCTTTAAAGGGCCGGCGTGTAAAGCGGCAACTAGCGGAATGATCTTTACAAAAATGGAATATAATATTGACAAGTATATTTTAACCAGTGTGCGATCCCATGACAATAAGAATTGTCATGTTTTTTTGTGACCTTCCAATGAGGCCTTTATATCTACATGGGGAGTGGCTCCTCTTCCACGGAGGCCGCCATGATGCACCGGCATGTTTCTACAGAAGCCCAGGAGGGACAAACCAAACACTGGCTCTTCTTCTCCCTGTAACCTCCGTAACATTACCGGGTGGTCTACCCGGTCGAGGACTTTGTTGCAATCTGCAGCGTCTCAGCCCGAGGCAACTAAATTCTACACACTGCACCTTTAAGTGAAAGGTGCAGCTTTTGGGGGACTAGGGCGACAATCATGAGCCATAATTGAATCATTTGCCATACAAGCAATTGCGATGAATGGTTGAATTGTCTTCTATGTTGGTTTTGTGGCCTTTCATAACGGCACAAAAACACACATCCACCTTAGGGAAGGAAAGCCGAGGATATCGGAACGTCGAAATTCGGGCGGGCGGTTCGTTCGCCTCAGTGCCCGACGGATGGGAAACGTCCTATTAATGTACGCTCTTTGTGATGTGACATTTACGATGAGTTCAGCATGGGATCAAATGTTCCGTCCGGCGATTGTTATATGTAATAACTGTAAAGAATCAGGATCTATGTATCAGGCCGTTTGCCTCGGCGAGTTCGACGCAGCGCCGGTCATTGTGTGTTCCGTCCCGTTTCCGTTCTATTTTTGGATCGGCATAAAACATAAGGTCTACCTTCAGCTCTTTTCCCCCCTTTTCCCGTTTCCTCGCTCCATCTCTCACCACCTCGCCCGTCTCCCATCCACCGGGGACACGGTTCAGAAGTCCATTACTGTCATAAGAGATTACTTTGGCAGAACAAGAAGGCACGGACTGCTTTTCGGCTTGGCGGGGTCCTGGCCTGTGTGTGTGTGTGTGTGTGTGTGTGTGGGGGGGGGGGGATGGGTGTGTGTGTGTGTGCGCCCATGCACGCGCTCGCCTCCCCACCAAACGATTACGGCGGTGTTTATTGTCCTGATAGTGCAAACAATGTGATGATATGAGATACGACGCGGCGGCTTTCCTTTACGGCGCCGTGCGTCGTTTGCGGTTATTATCCACATTGAGTAGCATTTTGATTCAGTTCGCCGATAAGCCGGCGAAAAAAGACGGATGGACGAAAATGTTTTGCCGGATGAAATGTTTCGTCGTCGCGCACACCCACCAAGGTCAAGGTCATGCATGTGAAGCCGGTTTGCTGCCACGTATGTTTAGCCATAATACTGTACTTAGCCCGTTAGACTTCCTGCTCTCAACGTTGATTCAGTGTGTACGCTGTGTGTGTGTGTGTTTGTGTGTGTGTGCGCCTGTGTTTGTTTTAGGGCTTTTTGTTTGTGTGCATGCGTGTCTTTGGGCGCAGCAGCGCTCAGACACGACACGCAGTCATTTTCCTTTTGCTCCCGGGCACCGTCGCGCTTTGGAAGCTGCCATTGTTTGGCTTTCCTTCTTCTTTTTTTTCGACACATTCCATTTTTTTTTTTTTTTTTTTTTTGCTGCAGCGCCTCAGACGCGGATGTTTATCATCTGCGTCACGGTTTTTCGTCTGTGTTGGTGCGACAGAATGATTCAGCCCAAATCCCATCGTCTCCGTTAATGAATTAATCCTCCCTTTGTCGAAAAGCGGACGACGAAGGGTTAAATAACGACGACCGGCGACAAGAGACGGAAGCTTGGGGGGCTCTAAAACCCCCACCACACCCCCTCCCTCTTTCCTTCCCTTTCCTTTCCTCCCAGACTCTCAGTATGCGGTCAGCCATGCCCGGCTCAAAATGGCTCCGCGGGGTCAGCTTTGGACCCCTGACAGGCTGACGAGCCGAGTGGCTGCCTGTCAGGGGCCAGGCCTATTAAACGATCAGAGCCTCTGTTCCCTTGACGCCGCTTTGGCTGAGAGCCTGCAACTCCCTCCTGGAGCCCGGCCCAGAGGTGTGCGTCCCCCCAATGTGTGTTATGTTGTGTGTGTGTGTGTGTGTGTGTGTGTGTGTGTGTGTGTGTGTGTGTGTGTGTGTGTGTGTGCGCCCGCGTGTGTGTGTGTGTGTGTGCATGCGTGTGTGTGTGTGTGTGTGTGTGTGTGTGTGTGTGTGTGTGTGTGTGCGTGCGTATGTCTGAGTTTTATCTGAGTTTTCTGTGTAAGGTGCGCATTTGCTTTAAACACTTTCCCTTTGTGCCATATTTAATCCCTCCCTGAAGTGCACTAGTGCATTAAAGTGGGAGTGGGCAGCATCACTCTGTGTAATACACCTCTGAAATGTACAGTGTGTGTGTGTGTGTGTTGTTGCATGTGCTTTTATCTTGTGTGAGTGTGCATGTGTGTGTGTGTGTGTGTGTGTGTGTGTGTGTGTGTGTGTGTGTGTGTGTGTGTGTGTGTGTGTGTGTGTGTGTGTGTGTGTGTGTGTGTGTGTGTGTGTGTGTGTGTGTGTGTGTGTGTGTGTGTGTGTTTGTTTGCATGAGCTTTTATCTTTGTGTGTTTGTGTATCTCCATGTGTATATGTGTGTGTGTGTGCCTGTGTACTTAGCCTACAGGCTGTTGTCCTGCGTCCCGTGCAGAAAGGAGCTGGATGTGTTCCTGCGTCGCCCTTTTGAGCCATTACAGCTCTGTTCCCATGGTGAGTCGCTGAGAGAGACCGAATAAAAACCAAAAAACAAAAAAACCCTCCAAGCTCCCGTCTCTGTTCCTACGGGTCGTTATTTGACTGTACACCGAACGTTTCAGATCGTCAAACACGGGGAAGGACACACGCACACACGCACACACACACACACGCGTGGTTCTTGTGATGATGGCTGCCGGAGAGTGACTCGGTCACTCCAAGGGTTATTTGCAGGAGACACCCGAGTTCCAGTGCGCGCCACGGTTTAAGACGTGGGAAAACAATGCTGCCGGGCGATATTGCATCGCTGATGTCGTGATATGAGACTAGGTATCGTCTGGGATTTTGCCTACGGTAATATCGTGACGCAGATAAAGTAACAGCATTTTCTGAACTTCATAGGCTGTTGTTTGCTATCGACGCCTCCACCTGCTGGGTCATCATATCCACATTACTTATGATCGTTTTTTTTTCAAATGTTTTCTTGCGCGTGAATACCTCCTGTAGTCATCGCACAAAATATTGTCACGTTATCAATATCGAGGTATTCGATATTGATATTCATCTTTCATCTCATTCCTACCGTAGCGTGTTCAAGTCAAGTCAGTTATTGTTGTATCCGATCGCGCATCAATGCGTTGATGGTTCACCAGCCAATACGTTGTTTTGGTTTTTTTTTTCCCCCCACCCACTCTTATTTGTGTGGTTTGGAAATCCCGGGCTGCGTATGGCACGCAGCTCCAGAATTAATTAGAAAACGGTGCACAATAACACTGCATAATGCCATCTCTGCGCCCGGGAGAGACGGTCTGTGTGTGTTATTTGTGTGGTTGGGTTTGGGTTGTTTGTTGCGCGAGACACCTAATGAGACCTCGTTGGCTTTTGCATCTGTGTTGCGTGAATGTTTATCCGTTTCACGAAAGCGTCATGATTATTATTATTTTTTTCAGCCGGTGGACGCGGCCCCCACTAAATGTCATCTTTGCACATTGTTGGGACCGTTGGGCTCCTTTGCTCGTAGCCTGCAAAGTCAAGAACGGTGATGGATAACAGTGCTCTCCTCTGGATGAAATATGTCATTGTGTTGACTTAAAGGGTAGAAAAGAGGCCCAAACAGGTAAAAGTGGAAATTTGGGAATTTTAAAGGAAATCAGAGGTTGATTAAGGTTATTTGCCGTGTGTGTGTGTGTGTGTGTGTGGGCGCGCGCACGTGTGCGTCTGCGTGCGTGCGTGGGCGCGCGCGTGCCTGCGCCGGTGAGCGTGCACGCTGAGCATCCCTCGATTTTGCCTTGCATGTGATCATGCTCTCGCGTGCCATTAATCAAGTGGGGTATTATTGTTTTCAGCATCTCGCCTCCAGTCTATGCATTACCATTTTAATGGTATTACCCCCCAACCCTATTAATTTACTTTCCACACAGCTATTTCACCCCTGCAACTCATAAAACTATCAAAGAAGTACTTTGAAAGAAAACAAGGCCGTAAAGAGAGCGGGAGCAGTAATTAAAAAGCCACTCTAATGAAAGAAAGCTCACAAACAGAGAAGCAGGGGTGTGAGGGAGCGGGGCTGCCGAGTCCCGGCTGCAGCCTTCAATTAGAGATGCAACAAATAAGCAGATCCACATCACAGGGACCTCTTGATGAGCATGGGAATCCAGAATCGTCCCCCCACCCCCACACACACGCACACACGCACACATGCACACACACACACACACACACACACACACACACACCCACCCTTACTGCCCCGGGCTAGAGCCACCCTAATTTTAACTCCGCAGTGTTTCCTCGGGGGGGGGGGGGGGGGTTCCAATGACCAGACGGCATTGGAACGAGGTCACTGTAATTAAAGACGCCATTAACTTCTCGCCGATCAGCATTTGCTGCCCGCGCGGAGCTTCGGCGCCGTCTTCCCGAGTTGTCGCCGGGATTTTTCCGCGAGCGGGGTTTTCTTCGCGCGGATGACGTTTTCAAAAAAGGCCGCAACGTCAGCCGCGGCCGGCTGTAATCTTTGCAATACCGGGCGAGGGACGGCGGCCAGGATTTTCGTTCTTTTTTGTTTCCGCGATGTTGTGATTTGTGATTGTGAATTAAATGTGAGGCTTTAATCTTTTTTTTTTTTTTTCTTGTCTCCTTGTGGGATCGGGCTCGGAAAAACACAAAAGGAAATCCGCCGAACGGGAGGCGCGCAAAGCGGGCTCCCCCGCCGTTCTCGTGAGCCGGACGCGCGAGCCGACCGCCGCTTCATTTTTCATTTCCCCCTCATCGCGCTATCCTCTCCACTTTGCTTTCTTTATTGCGACATACACACAGCGCTCAAATTTCCATGACCGCCCCAATTACGGTAACTCCGCACATCGCATCAACCCAACAAAGGGAATGACAAATGATAAAATATGCCAAGCTCGAGTTGCTCTCTCCAGGCTCAAGTATAATCTCCCAATCAGTCAGATTTTTTCGATGGAGATGAATTTTTACATTGGGTAGATGGGAGTACCGGCAGGCTTGGAGGGCGGAGGATATTACGGATGATTTGGGGGCTCAAGAGTCTGTTCAGAAGTCCAAATATTATTCTAGTGAGTGCAAGGACGCCTATTAAGCCACATGGTTTGGAGCAGGCAGCGGACGACGGCCCCTCACAACAAGGGCATCAGCCTCATTAGAGCCTTTCACATGGAAATGGGTTTTGTTGATCTCGACGTTATTGCGGGCTCCGCGATCCTGGTGATTGGAGCCGATCTTAAATGTCACCCGGCCTCAATCCCGAATTTCAGATCGGAATCAGAAGTAGCCCGGTCGTGCAAGTACATTAGCATAGACAAGGAACTTGTCACGGTGAGGATTTGTGCGAAAAATTGGCGTAAATAATGGGTGAAAGTCTGAAAACTAAAATAATAAAATAAAAATAAAATTGAGAGTCCTACTCAAGTAAGTAATACTGAAAAAGAATCCGAAACAGAAATAGTAAAATATAAAGTGTACAATATTATGAAAATAAACAAAATATACATTATGTGATTCCATGCACATGGCAAGTTATTGTGGGTATACAGGGTATAAATGATTAATGATTGCTATGCTAGGAGGTGGTAAAAAAAAATAAAAAAAATCGATCGAGGGCATTTTTACTTTTTGGCTCCAGTGGAAATTAATGGAGGGGAGGATGGATCGTGGGCTGTTAAGGACGGGGACAAGGTGTGAGAGCGCGGCAGAGCAGCGTCGGCAAAAAAACCCCCAAAAAACCACAATGCCTGTATATGCGATGTACCGGAGAACGCAGAGCACAAACCCAGCAACACGATGGGAGTTACACTGTTGGTGAGGCCGGTGGCGGCATCAGTTTTTGGTACAAACAGCGGACGGGGAGGGAGGATCTGCCGGCGCGCTTCAGGAAGCCGGGGGTTTTGGATCCGGCCTCGCCGCGGAATCAAAGATGCCCACGCGCTCTCTCCTCTCTCTCTCCCCTCCCCCCCCTCGCTCTCTCACGTCTCACATCTTACTCCCTCTCTTTACTCATTCACTCCGTACCTATTTATCTTTTTTTTTTTCAAAAACGGCCGATAATGGCTAATTTGCCGCCGCACGTGCTTCTACTGTGAATGGGAGGGGGGAAGGATTTCGGGAGAGTTGCACTCTGAGCGGCGCCTTCTTTCCAGGAAAGGGTCTTATTGGCTTAACGTGCGGTGGGAAGACCCGCGCGCACAATCCGTTCGCTGCCGGAATTCGAAAAACATCCGTCCTTGTCAGACATTGTTCCCTGGAACGAAACCGGCTCGCCGCGAAGCGCGTGCGTGCGTGCATGTGTGTGTGTGCGTGTATGTGTGTGTGTGTGTTGCTCACATGTGACCGAGACTTTCTATGTCTTCATGTATCGTTGTGTAAGTCATAAGCTCCGAGTGGGTGTGTGCGTGTGCAGGACGTGAATAATAGCCTTTTGCAACAAGGAAATGTGTCTTATTTAGATGATTGCACGAGGAAGAGAAGCTTAACGCACTTCCCACCCCCTCGGTCTATTCTCACGCTGGCCAAAAGGGGACAGGAGCATTGTTTCGGTAATCCAAGTATTTCCATTTCAAAAGTCCAAAAGTAAGTGTCCGCGATGCGACACAAAAGCCGATCCATTACCGGAGTTAGTTTGTGCTGGCTGGAGTCCGGGCCTGTGGTCGCTCCGGCGCGTTTTAGTGGCGGGCCGGGGCCTCGCGCGGCGCTGCTTCATATTCCGCTTGGCCTCTCAGTGCGGCGTGCGGGGGTGTGTGTGTGTGTGTGTGTGTGGGGGGGGGGGTCGTTTCCCAGGCAACCTGGCCGGGGTCATCGAGTCACGCTCGTTGGCGGCTGAGAGCGCTGCCGTATGCAAATGAGGCTTGCGCCGGGCGTCAAACATTAGTATTATCGAGATTTGCATAAAAATCAACTTCTGCCGCGGGAGGGAAAGTAGGCCAAACAGTGAGAACGCAAGAAAGGAAAGAGAGAGAGAGAGAGAGAGAAAGGGAGCGAGAGGGGAAAAGAACCGCCGGCGTCGGAAATGAGATTCTGGGAGGAAAGAAAGTGGGATACCGAAATGTGTCACGTCGACGTAATTGACAATTGAACGCCGAGGCGTCTTTGCCGCACTGCCTCTCGGAGACACTCGCAGATCTTCTCTGTATTGTTAGGGGGGGTACAAAAAAAAAGAACGTCTCGGTGCAGGGAAAGAAGGGACCGATTACCGACTCTCTGAGAGTTCCGAGAGAGTGATCCCACCCCTCATCGCTTTTTTTTTTTTTTTTTTTCTTCCCCTCCGAAGCTCTCAATTTGTGTAAGACGTGGCCCCCGTCGCTACTTTTACAACCCGAGCAATAATCCTCAGAAATGAGAACACGCTCGCCGATTGGGGAAGGCTTTAAACGCAAGTGCGCTCAGACTGACGACTCAGCTTTTTTTCCCCCCCCTAACCGAGGGAGGGGTAGGCAACGACCCCCACCGGGCCCCACCGTCACCTCCCCCGCACGGGGACCTCGACGCCCCCGGAGCACCACGGAATGCTGCCGGCGGGCTATGGACGCAACGGAAAACGGGGAGCCCGCCGCTGCTGCAGCGCCGAAGTGGAGCGGCGGGAAGGCGGAGTCCTCTTTTTTCGGGTCGGCTCACGTCGCGATTTGTAGCCGGTTCACTCTTCACTTGGCTTTAAAAATGAGCCGAGTTTGGTTGATTTACGAGGAACTGTTATGCCAAAACGCCGTCAAACTCTCTCTCGCTCTACCCCCCCCCCCCGCCACATTTCCATCTCGTTTCTCACGACTTATTTGTTTTGAGTTTGCAGAGTTGTCGCGGGGCCGTCGTGAACAGAAAATAATACCTGATTTAAAGGGATTCGACGGGACCGTGGATGCTCGGGGGAACCACCGTTGTTCCCGGGGGTTGCAGGGCGTTGCGTTTCACCTGCGTTGGAAGACGCTTTCTATTTTCAAACCACTTTCCACTCTCCTCCTCCCCCTCTTGGAGAAGGGATCAGTTGTTTATAGACCCAGACACGATAAAAAAAAGAAAAAGGCCTCCAAAGAGGGGGAGGTCGGTGGCGCTTCTCGATCAGCAAAGACTGTGCTCTGGTCTTTCTACAGGTCGTCCAGGTGCATCGCAGGTTGAGAAGTTGAACTCCACCGACGGACTAACTCTGTCGGAGATGCAATGGCACAAATACTCTGTGTTGTATGCCCAGCATGCTGACAGCACAGGTGAAAATAAATAATAATAATAATAATAAATAAATAAATAAATAAATAAACAAATAAATAGGTTAATTTTTTTTTTTTGTTTTTTAGTTTATTTTTTTATAAATAAATAAATAAATAAATAAATAGATAGATAGATGTCAGACAGACAGACAGACAGACAGACAGACAGACAGACAGACAGACAGACAGATAGATAGATAGATAGATAGATAGATAGATAGATAGATAGATACAATACAATACAATACAATACAATACAATAAATAAATAAAAAACACTTTTTATCGTATGCGTCACAAAAGAGGGAACGTCAACGACGGACGTCTTGCTCCGACTGAAGGAGGCGCACACGAGGAGGAACGTCGCTCCAAACAACTGCTTTCTACTTTTAGGTGGGGGGGGGGTGTTCGGCTGCTTTCGGTTGACTGCCGTGGCTAAAGCGGTAATCTCCTCGTGATGGATGCGTGCGAGTGTCTTCCCAGGCGCATCAGCTTGGGCTGCGAGCATTTTTTTTTTTTTTTCCTCCGCAAAACGCGTCCACTTCGAATGGCTCGCAGCCCCCCCCCCCCCCCCGTGCGAGCGCATCCGCTCGCTCACGTCCGAGGGTCTCGGCCGGGCTTAGGGGGCTGCCGCCCGATCGTCGTTTGAACGTTGGCCTGTGAAGCCGTCTGAGACTGTGTAACTGTGATAAAGGGCTCTGCAAATACATTTGAACTTGACCCCACCGCGCTGTTTACACAACACACACACAACACACACGTCGTCGACTCCACAAAGCAGAATTACCCGACAGCCGAACAGAATATGCGTCGATGAGGGGAGGGGAGAGCTTCTTGTTATTGGCATAATACCGCCGGCTTTCGCGCTCGCAGACACGCTCCTTCCTCTGAATGTGTCATTTTGATCTGGTGTGAATGGCGTCGCCCTGTGTTGCAGTGCGTCGTCATTTTAAGCAGATGCTTCCGTCGAAAAGAGCGATAAGCGTCAAGTACGTTTGTCGTTAGCAGTCGAAAACCGACAAAGCCTCCCACAATCACGGGTAACATCGATGGAGTCGCAGGTAGAATTTGTGATTGCTCAAATCTCTCTTCTAGTTTTCTGCTCTTCACCCTCTGACCGCCCTGGCGCTCAGCGGCGCCCGTCGCCACGTGACGCACAGGGCGGCAGACGAGAGAAATAAGCGGTACTGCTGGCTAACACGGGCTCGGAAATTAGAAGGGACGATTGAGATTCGAAGGGACCAGAGGGGGATCCTTTGGAGGATGGTGGTCTGCCGTCGCTCTTCTCCGGTGACGGCGCACGCTCTGGACAGGTGGTCTTACACCTACAAGGTGGGCACGTCTGCTCTATGGGTGGGGAGCTGAAACTCTGGTAAAAAAATAAATTAAAAAATGCTCTTTCCGCGTAGAAAAATAAACACCATCCAGCAAAGCTATACCTTTAAGAGATTGATTTGGCCAAAATGCCCTGTATCTGAGAGATGTAATCACGGGGCCGCACCATATTTCAAGATGAGCTTGTACTTGTGCTAATTAGCATGTCAAGCACGTGAAACAGAAGCCGCGTGGAGTGTGATGATGATTTATCACTGATGGCCATCTGTTGCTCTCCATTAACCAATTGGTGTCGAGTAAATCCAACGATTAAAAAATATATATATATCCTGTATATACACCGATCAGTCACAACATTAAACAACATTAAAGTCACAACATTAAATTAAACATTCAAAGCAGGAACAGGTGAAGTGAAGAAACATTGATCATCTGGTTCCAATGGCACCTGTCAAGGGCTGGGATATATTAGGCAGCAAGTGAACAGTCAGTTCTTGAAGTTGATGTGTTGGAAGCAGGAAAAATGGGCAAGTGTAAGGATCTGAGCCACTTTGACAAGGACCAAATTGTGATGGCTAGACGACTGGGTCAGAGATTCTCCAAAACGGTAGGTCTTGTGGGGTGTTCCTGGTATGCAGTGGTTAGTACCTACCAAATGTGGGGAGTGAAGTCCAGCCCGTCTGGTTCGATCCCACAGAAGAGCTACTGTAGCACAAATTGGTGAAAACGTTAATGCTGCTATGATAGAAAGGTGTCAGAACACACAGTGCATCACTGCTTGCTGTGTATGGGGCTGTGTAGCTGCAGACCAGTCAGAGTGTCCATGCTGACCCCTGTCCACCCCTGAAAGCTCCTACAATGGACACGTGAGCATCAGAACTGGACCATGGAGCAATGGAAGAAGGTGGCCTGGTCTGATGAATCACGTTTTCTTTAACATCATGTGGACCGTCAGGTGCGTGTGCGTTGTTTACCTGGGGAAGAGATGGCACCAGGATGCACTATGGGAAGAAGACAAGCTGGTGGAGGCAGTATGATGGTCTGGACAATGTTCTGCTGGGAAACCTTGGGTCCTGGCATTCATGTGGATGTTACTTTGACACGTATCACCTGCCTAAACATTGTTAGGTACTGTTTTGGTGGCACAAGGGGATCTACACAATATTAGGCAGATGGTTTTAATGTTGTGGCTGATTGGTGTGTGTGTGTGTGTGTGTGTGTGTATATATATATATATATATATATATATATATATATATATATATATATATATATACACACACACATATATACAGTATACACCGCGTCCCAAATTATTATGCAAATGATATTTTTCTCTGATTTTCCTAAATAGTCGATGCAAATGACAGTCAGTATAATTTTCAAGTCATCAACCGTTCGGGTATAGTTGGAACGTTATTGAACAAACCTCCCAATGATAACAGCATGTTTTTCAAAAATAAAAAAAACTCAAAATGCACTGTTCCAAATTATTATGCACAACAGAGTTTCAAAACATTTTATAGGTTGTAAAGAACTGAAAATGTCATTTGTTGAATTTGCAGCATTAGGAGGTCATATTCACTGAAATCAAAAGCTATTTCAATCAAAAGCATCTTAACAGGCCAAGTTACATGTTAACACAGGAGCCTTCTTTGATATCACCTTCACAATTCTTGCATCCATTGAACTTGTGAGTTTTTGGAGAGTTTCTGCTTGAATTTCTTTGCAGGGTGTCAGAAGAGCCTCCCAGAGCTGCTGTTTTGATGCAAACTGCCTCCCATCCTCATAGATCTTTTGCTTGAGGATGCTCCAAAGGTTCTCAATAGGGTTGAGGTCAGAGGAGGACGAGGGCCACACCATGAATTTCTCTCCTTTTATGCCCAGAGCAGCCAATGACACAGAGGTATTCTTTGCAGCATGAGATGGTGCATGAAGATGATTTTGGCCCAAAACATGACTCCGCCACCTCCTTGCTGACGTGGCAGCCTTGTGGGGACGTGGTGGCCGTCCACCAACCATCCACTACTCCATCCATCTGGACCATCCAGGGTGGCACGGCACTCGTCAGTAAACAAGACTGTTTGAAAATGAGTCTTCGTGTATTTCTGGGACCACTGCAACCGTTTCTGCTTGTGAGCATTGGTTAGGGGTGGCCCAATAGTAGCTTTATGCACAACTGCCTCTGGAGGATCCTACACCTTGAGGTTCGTGGGACTCCAGAGGCACCAGCAGCTTCAAATACCTTTGCTGCTTTGTAACAGCATTTTAGCAGCTGCTCTCTTAATCCCATGAATTTGTCTGGCAGAAACCTTCCTCATTCTGCCTTTATCTGCACCAACCCGTCTGTGTTCTCAATCAGCCACAAATCCCTTCACAGTACGATGATCACGCTTAAGTTTTTGTGAAATATCAAATGTTTTCATACCTTGTCCAAGGCATTGCACTATTTGAGGCTTTTCGGCAGCAGAGAGATCCTTTTTCTTTCCCATATTGCTTGAAACCTGTGGCCTGATTAATAATGTGGAGCGTCCTTCCTAAGTAGTTTCCTTTAATTGGGCTCACCTAGCAAACGAATTATCACAGGTGTCTGAGGTGGATTTCAGTGATCCAAAGAGCCCTGAGACACAATACCATCTATGAGTTTAATTGAAAAACAAAAAATTAAATGTTTATGACACTTAAATCCAATTTGCATTATAATTTGGAACGCGGTGTATACTGTGTATATATATATATATATTATATATATATATGTATGCATGTGTGTGTATGTGTGTGTGTGTGTGCGTGTGCAAGAGGGAGCGTGGGCTTATGTTAAGGGAGAATCCTTTAATCCCATACGACATGCCACGTATTGTGACAGGGGCTGTCCCCACCCACAACCTTGATGCTGTGGAAGAAAAGATAATTATTTCACCTTTCACTTGAAATTCATTATCAGAGGAGCGGGAACGACAGGTAAATGACAGGTAATTGCTTTTCTCAGTCAACACCGTTCTCCCTCCAATATTCCAGCACAGCGAGTGTAGTGGGGGGTGGGGGGTGAAAAAGAGGAGTTAGCTACTCGAGGGGAGGCAAATGAGAGAGAGAGAGAGAGAGAGAGAGAGAGAGAGAGAGAGAGAGAGAGAGAGAAGGGGCAGAGGAAGAGAGAGATGACACAATTGGAATGGAGGGCTGATTTCCATAATGAAAAGGTAATAATTTGTGTTGTTAGTGTTGGTTTCCGCCCGGTGTCTGTGGCGTGTCAGCTCTGTACTCCGGGTCACTCCGTCTCAGCCGTGCATACAAATTCATTAGCGCAGCTCCACCGCTCTCCCCCTTTCCTTATTCCTCCTTTCCTTATCCCATTATATGACCCTCACAATCCCCCCTTGGACCCGCCATGTCCGCGGACCCCGACAGTAATGGAGAATACACACATGAATGCTATCCGCCCCCGGAGCCCCAGCAGCCTCAGACAATGCTCAGCCGTCTATTCGCTCTCACTTGTTCTATTGTGCCATTGTGTCATCAATAGAGTAACCTGACACACACACATACACACACACACACACACATCACACACACGCGCGCGCGCACACACACGCACATGCACACACACATGCATGCATGCATACATGTATACACACACGCACACACACACACACACACACACACACACACGCTCTCACAAGCGCGTGCACACACACACACACACGCACATGCACACACACACACACATGCATGCATACACACACACACACACTCTCAAGCGAGCACACACACACACACACACACTCACAAGCGAGCGCACACACACACACACACACGCACACACACACAAGCGCGCGCACACACACAGACACGCACACACACACACACACACACACACACACACACACACACACACACACACACACACACACACACACACACACACACACGCACACTCAATCCGCTCCACCCAACAACATGAATGATTTAGGAGCATGCACATTGACTATCTGCCACCTGCCTTGGGCTCAGCTCAGGCCCACCTAGCGGCCGCTTCCCTTGCATGCTAATGCTAACTCGGAGAGGGACCTGCATGTTAACATGGCCCGGGACACTAAGGCGAGCCGACAGAGTGACAGCGAGCTGACGCTGCGGACTCCTGCCGCTAAAGGAGGAGGAGGAGGAGGAGGAAGAGGAGGACTGGTCGCACGACCTGCGTTGGCGACGACTACCGCCTGATTAGCCTGCTGTAATTCCGACGAATCGAAATCAGGGCGGCCTCGGTTGTCCGACGATCGCCCCATCACAGTCATTTTAAGCTTGGTCGTGAGCATTTTGCGAAATCCTTCGATCCGACATTTCCGATCCAAATTCCCTGGGGATTCCTTTGATGTCAAGATGACTCAAGAAGCAAAGATGGGGGAGAATTAGGTAGTATCTTATATATCATTTAGTTAGATGGCTCCACTACTATAGGCTTTTACGATGATAGTGGGATAAGTTGAACAAAAGCCACAATGAAATTGTCAATTGCAAATATTTGTATGACAAATAATCGGCAGCTAACATTTCCCAGTGGTGACAGCTGTAATGCAAATGGTCGCCAGCTTAGTGAGATTATGTCATTGCTCCTGCAATCATTATACGCTAGAAAAATCTGGGGGGTCGGGGGGCGCTCTTTCTGTCAAAAGGCTCTGAGCCCCTGATGCCGGGCGGGCAAGGCTGTTTGTACCGCTCAGCGACCGTGAGTCATAGAAGCTTCTTCTTCTCATGGAAGCTGAGAAGACGTCACAGGAACACGAGGAAGCCGCCTGTGTTGGATTTCACGGCGTTCAAGGAGGATGAAAACCCTATAAATACTCACCAGGAAAGACTCGTCCTCCCTTGAATAATGAGTCACCCAATGTATTTTCCGACACCGTATACTGTATATACATGAGGGCTGCCCGTTGAAAGCAGCCGAGTCGAATCATCAGTCGGAAACCCGTCAGTAAACTTAGGTTCTTCAAGTCGAGCACTCGTTATTTTGTTTTTTCTTTGGTCAGTCAGTGTGCATTTCAAAAACAGGATAAAACAGATTGAATCTTACAAAATGCGCAGCGGTAACATTTCAATGGGGAATTATAAATAAGTGGAATCATAAATATATTTTCGTCCGTGTGAATCCGTTATTTGGAGGGACGGGGCGCCCAGATCGCCGCCCCGTCCCTCCAAATAAAACAACTCAAATCAGTGTGGGGGCGGGGCCCCGAGGAACGGGCCACGGCTCGTAGACTCGTCAGGATCATTTTCCGCGCATTGCGCATGGAGAGGGGGTGATCGCGGGGGAGAGTCACTGAGAAAGTGTTCCCATTACGCACGGTTTCGTACCACACCGTTCCATACGCGCCTGTTTCGTTCCTTAAGGAGACGTTAAATAAAAACACCTACATCGAAAATGAAATGAGGGAGAGGAAGACAGGTGCGCAAAATGTGCCCAAATTGCTCCTCCGCCCATGGCGGCCGCCTACCTTGCTTATAGGAAGGTAGGTGCAAAATTGTCATTCGGGTACAGCCCTAAGATATTTATAGACATATATACAGTATATATACTATATGAAACTATTTTCAGGTTTTTGCAACGTTTTTGTCGAAAATATGTCATGGGAAATGACCAAAACGCTGAGATTTCAGGATCTTCAGGCACTTTGTTGACAGTTGTGATTATCAGAACGGCCAAGTGGAGTGTTTGGATTGACCATGGAGTGGGATGAATGTTGTGGCCGCAGACTGGATCACAGGACCGTACGTCACCGTTTTGGAAAGCCTTCCCCGTCCGTACCACTGCGCGAATCCGTCTTAAAAAAAAAAAAAAAAGCCACACCTTTATGGTGGATGAAAATGGTTGCAAAAATAATGCTTTCAAATTCAGACCTGGCTTTTAATGATCTGCGGCCGTGGCGTGATTAAAGGCAATGACTTTTATCCATTTTGTCGGCCATCCCTTTGTGAGGTCTACAAAGACGGTTTTGTTCCGTTATCCGACCTTATGACCTTGAACTTATGGCTGAATTTTGATCAGCAGTCTTTATCTTCCTTTCAATTTTGCTCCTCCTATTTACCTCATCATTCCAATGACTCTGTAGAAATTGCACATTTGGAGAGTTTTTCGTTGTCTGATTGAAAATCATGAAATGCTTTTTATCCCCCGGTATAGTTAGAATAAATACGTTGGATTACGTCCATTATCAGTGTCTATTATCTGTGTGTGTGTGTGTGTGTGTGTGTGTGTGTGTGTGTGTTGCGGCTAGTGAAGACAACACAAACAGGCTAATTGAAATTCATTGTGTGTGTATGGTCACTTTCTCCCCATTAATTTTTGTTTCCAAGTCACTTGCTTTTCTAAATAGACTTCATTCTTTTCCAATATGAAAACGCACGCTTGAAGAATATTAATGTCTAATTTGTAGCCAATTTTTAAGTCGTCGAATACATCACAGATTTGGAGAACACGGTTTCGGAATTTTAATTGCCATTTGTATTAATCAAATTTGCATAGTTTTTTTCGAAAGATTGATGTTTTTGCGTCAGGGAGGGGAAAAAATACATTTCAAGTGAGGAATGTCGATTTCTTTTTTTCCAATAGCGCCTGATTCACAGCATTCTGGATTTATTTTCTTATCTATTCTCATCTCTAGCCGTACTTCTTAAGCATATTTCAAAGCAAATATTATGTTTATAAGTATTTTTTATGTATATATAAATATATATATATATATAGAGTTATTTTTTTATAAATATTTTATATATACTGTGTATATATATATATATACAAAATATAATATTAATATTTTAACTATATAAGTAACTCTAACTAAGTAATGTATATATAAGTAAGCATTTTTTGTCATTTGTAGTCAGGATATGACCTTTTTCCTTCATAATGTATTATAGGCTCTATTACAGTAAATCGAGGCACCCAATATGTCACACACTTTTACCTTTAATACTGTAAGAGCATTTAAGAGCAGGTACTTATATACCTTTACTTCAGTTAGAAAGATCAGTGCAGTACCTTCACTTTCATGAGACTCATTTTGTGTCAGGGTATTTGTGCACAAACACGGCGGTGTTGATGATTGGAAACAATACCATACGGTCGCAGATGCCGTGTCATAAAATAGCGTCTTTGAGACAGCTGCGGCCTGAAATCTCGCCGGCGGGGCGTGACGGACGCGCGCGCGGCGGCGGTTCTCCGGGGGAGTCAACGGGATTAGGACGGCCGGGGCGGCGTATCTGATCTGGCTCTTTCTGCCGCCGGTGATGCCGAATGCGTCAAGCTGGGGAGGCTGTCAGTGGGTGGGCCGCGCCTTCTCCCCAAGTACAGGGGGATTTTATAGGGTTTGGCAACCGCTACAAATAGAACACAGCCAGGCGTCCCCTTCCCCTCTCCACCTCCCTCTGCCGTCTGGGCATGTCGCTGTTTAAAGGGGAACAAAGAAGCAAGGGGCGGAGGGGTTGCCTCGGCAGCGATTAAATATGTATACATATACATTACATTTATATAATGCCGCTTTTTGATTCTTTTTTTTTTAATGCATTGTTACATCCTTGAGTGCATTTATGTCATAGGTCCAGCTAACATGTGGCCTCGGCTGCCGCCGGATAATGAATGTTTAATTTGCTTCCTGCCAGCTCCTGATAATCCACTGCTGAATAACATAAAACATATTTCCCACTCCCATTAGCAAGTGGGAAATATGTTTTGTGTTTGTTTGTGTGTGTGTGTGTGTGTGTGTGTGTGTGTGTGTGTGTGTGTGTGTGTGTGTGTGTGTGTGTGTGTGTGTGTGTGTGTGTGTGTGTGTGTGTGCATCAGATAGGCATGGCAGTGACAGCCGGGATGTTCGTCTGCCACGGCGATTATGGCGTTCTCAATGCAATCATTTGGGATCCTCTCGGTTGTGTTGTCAAATCTGAATTCGGAATTCATCCACCCAAATTCAGGCGGCGTTTTAAGCCTGTGTTAGATCATTGAGGGGAACTCTTTTAATTTTTAAAAGGGAAAAAAAAAAAAAGTTTTCTCTTTTTTTTCTGACCCTGAATTTCAATGTCGATGGATAGCTCTTCTGCAGTAGAGATTATAATTGTGTATTATAGTGTACCAATACTATTATACACAACACTAATAGTGTAACACCACAAGAGCGTTATTACACTGTTATATAGCAACCTATACAAGGATAGCCCCATAAGATGACACAACAAATGCCATCAAACAAATTTGTATAATAATTCTGACAGGTCTAGACGTGAGGTGAGGATGCCATGGACTCGATATCACACAGACACACCCCCCACCCACACACACACACACACACACACACACACACACACACACACACACACACACACACACACACACACACACCCACATCATATTACTAATTGGTACTCGCAATCTCCGTCTGTCTCTAAACGGTGCCGGAGCTAATTTGTTTTCAGCATTACAAGCTATTGATGAAGATGTTATGGGAGTGGGGCTTCATGTTACGAGGAACAAATTCATAATGAACGGCGGCGCGTGCATGTGCACAAATAATCAACAAGTCTCACTTTGCCCTGAGAGGTTTTCTTTTTGAAATCATAGGATACAGTGTGACGGTGTGAATGCGGTGGTACATTTCAGGCGTCACAAGTCGCGTCCGGTTTCCCCCCCAGTATGCTTTGTTGTTATTGCAGTGCTAGAAGTCTTTGCTTCTGAACTGGTTTACGGCAATAGCTCGTGCCACGTGGAATTACCAGCAGATTGTTTGAGCCGAGTTATTCAATGAATAGATACGTGAATGATAAATCAAAACGGTCGTTTTCGGTGCCGCCCATGACTCGACCACAATATAATGTTTCTCCGTGGGACTGTCGACAAAAATGGGCGTGTTTTTGTCTTTTTTGGCGTGTGTGTGTGTGTCTGTGTGTGCGTGTGTGTGTGTGTGCGTTTGTGTGTGTGTGTGTGGGTGTGACAGCAGACTGTGGACCCCGCCCCCACGCCCCCCCGGGGGTCGGACAACAGATAGGAGGCCATGGAGGCCACAGGGGGGTTCGCTGACACCTGCGCCACTCTGAGAGCTATCTGTCTGTCTGTCTGTCTGTCTGTCTGTTATCTCTTTCTGTCCCTCTATCCATCTCTCTATCTCTCGCTCCATCTATCTTTTAATCTCTATGTATACAGTATATACAGTATATGTGTGTCTATCTATCTATCTATCTATCTATCTATCTATCTATCTATCTATCTATCTATCTATATATGTGTCTATCTGTCTGTCTGTCTTTCTGTCTGTCTGTCTGTCTGTCTGTCTAATTTAAGTCATTTGAACGGCCCTTATGAACACCGTAGTTCAAAATACTGTAAGTAAATCCTGTATTTCTTTGTTTTATTAAATAGCTGAACCCAGTAACACTGAAATTAAGGGTGTCACATTTCCCTCCGAGATGATACTTCACCGTGATTCACAACTCATTATCGGACGCCATCTGCCAGATCTCCGAGCGGGATCTCTCAGTTTCTAGGATTTTCCCGTACGCTGGTGCAAACTCAGGCCGGCCGAAACGACGGAGGACGACGGCCGAACGGGCGAACGACGATCCCAAATCTCAGGCGGCGGCGTCGCGCCACGAAAGCCTTTCTCCGCCGCCGATCGCTCCCAGTCGAGCGAGAGATGAGACGCGCCGCACGCGCCGCCCGACACGGCGCGTGCGGCGCGTCTCTCAGCACTGTCAACAGACAAGCAGCGGGCCTTGTCGAACGTGCGGTGGGAGACCGCCGCTACCTCCGGCCGACCTGTCGTGTCTGAGCAGGGGATGAAACATTGATGCTAAAAGGAGCCGCGCCCTGATTGGAGCAGATGTGACATGTTTGTCAAATGACCTACTTCCATCCCGATTATGAATTAAAATTGCATGATGGAGACTGGGGGCGGCTAATGAATGATACATGATGGGGGTGGGGCAAGAGTGGGTGATAACTTAGCGTGTGTGTGTGTGTCTGTGTGTGTGTGTGTGTGGTGGGGCGGGGGAAGACAAAGGTTACGTTTAAATAGATATTGTGCAGGCACGCATGTGTGTGTGTATGTGTGTGTGTGTGTGTGTGTGTGTGTGTGTGTGTGTGTGTGTGGTGTGTGTGTTTGTGTGTGTGTGTGTGCTGGGACTCACGTGAATGGAACCCCCCCCAACGCTGACGAACTGTACCGTGCAAAGTAAGCATCGTTCTTTGCCGAGCATGCACATGTGTAGAGTACATCACTTACAGTATGAACACACACACACACACACACACACACACACACACACACACACACACACACACTCACGCACCCACCACCTGCGCGGCTTATGCTCTAATGCACTAATGGCCCTTTAATTGGTTGAGTGTTTGCGAGGACGGTAGCGGCAGACAGATGTTTCCCGGGCCTCTCTCTCCGTGGGAGGTTGGTTTTGGTCGGAGCCTTTAATGGACGGCGCATATGGAGCCGTGGCTCGGACCTCAAGACGCCGCAGCTGACGTTCGGCTCGGCTGCCGAATTACTTTTGTGTGGGCAGAGGAGGGAGTGGGCAGAAAGTGGATTTCCTCGGCGATAGCGCAGTAATGATGTTAAGGGCGGCGGACTCGTCCCGGCGGAGCACCGCCGCTCTCACCTCGCCGGGGGGGGCAAAAGGGGCCGGGCTCGGGAGTGAATCGGCTGAGGCGGGCGGTTCTCAGCGAAAAAGGACGGCGGGTCTCGGCGCGGCCCCTCTAATCTAACCATAAAGGAAGGAACCTCCGTCTGTCCTTCGATTATCTCTGCAACCGTTTGCCCGATCGACCTCACACTCGGCGGGCGTGTCGCCGGGGACCCCAAGGACGCCCGGTGTCCAATTTAGTGCGATTGGACACGCGGCACGTGTAAAATTATTAAACCTTCAATAAACAGCCAGACAGAGGGGGGCGGGGCTTCAGGGCTCTTCAACTGAGTCATGAAGACCGCCCCCCCCCCCCCCGCCCCCGGTTTGTGACTGGTTTATAAGGGGCGGTTTCGTCTTCCCTCCTGGAACACAGGAATGAATCACTGACATTTGGTTGAACTGTGCCATTCGAATGTCTCAGAAAGGCTTTCATTTCAAATCGTCCTGCACTAGTGGATATAATATCCATGTTGTAATGCGAGACTAGAAATCGTCGTGAGTTCTGGTCGTCGTTATATGGTGACGAGGGGTGTGTGAAAAAAATCGATACAGCGTAGAATCGCAGTATTTTACCCCAAAATATTGTATCGACACTCTAATGCCAAGGACGGATTATTTTTATTGACGTTTAGGGCCGTGAGATCAGGGAAGAAGCCATGTCACCATCATGCAGTTGACTAGTAATTTTAAGCTTCTCCAACACGTCCAACTCACGAGACGAACAGAGAAAATCTGTTGACAAACCTGAACTTTGTTAATCCCGGAGGTAAACTCAGGCGCTACAGCGGCGCCAGCCACCACCATATTCCCACACAATACGCCGTTGGTGGGAATTTAACTTTTAATGGAGACACGGCAAAACAAATTGAATTACTTTGTCGACATGTAATTAAGCCGAACACGACTGACCGCACGTAAACAAATTGGAGAAAGCCGAGAAAAAAAGATGGCTCCGTCTTTCTAATGAAAGCACACATAGTCATCCTCAAAATATTGTCAAATCATATTTATATGTTTGTATTCTATAAATATATATATATATATACTCATAGAAAATTTTTTTTTGGTGATATTTTAGTTTGTCAATATCACCCGGCCCCTTCTCGACATCCTCCTAGCCTCACCCTCCCGTTTCTCCGTCTTTGCCCCCCTCCCTCCCTCCCTCCCTCCCTCCCTCCCCCCCTCCATCTCCCTTCATCTCCCTCCCTCTGCCTTTTTGGTGATGCACAGCCGTGCATCGTGAGAGATCATATCCTCTTGACCTTGCTCCGGGAGTTCCGATATATTTCATCTCTCATCGATTTTCTCTCCACCCACTCCTGCCCCCCCCCCCCCCCCCCCCCGCTACCATCCCTCCACCTCTCCGCCGAAATCATTTTCATCTCTCATCCCGCGCCGAGCGTTCTAACAGAAGTCCTGTTAGTCACGAAAGAAAGAGAGCCAGGGAAGCGAGATTGTATTTTCCGTCGAGAGCGAAAGAGGGAACGTGGAAAGTGTCCACAAACAACTAGAATAAGAAAAGGTACGTCGGAAGAGAGGAGATGAGTTTTTTTTTTTTTTTTTTTAATGGCAAAAAAAAATGTTTTAATACACCCATGAACACACACACACACACACGCACGCACGCACACACACACACACACGCACACATACACACACACGTGCTTTCGTACAGCAAGGCTCTCGTTTTCATGGACCGGCACCAACCCACCCCCCCTCCCCGGTGGGATCCCGCCGCCCGGCCGCTAATGTCTTTTGACCGCTGCCGTCCCTAAGCCGCGAACATCTGTTGGAGGGGTCAGGGGGTGAGCGGGTGAAGGTGACCGGGACCCCTGACCCCGCGAAACGACCCGCGTCCCTTTAGGAAGGGACCCGACACGGTTGGTGTCGCCGCCGCTCCCGCCCCTCTCGCCCCTCTCCTCCCTGTCGTCACCTGTCCACCCCGCCGCCCGGTTAGCGAGCGGCGGTGGCGGGTAAACACGAGGTGAAGGAGGGAGGCAGACGGACGGGGAACGTGTCAACCTGTGAAATGGGACGGGCGGTCTGTTCCGCATCACTTTTCTCAGAGGAAAACATGACCAACTCCAGATTGCTCGCTAAGCAGAGTGACACATTGAGCCACCGTCTCTCTGTCCCATTGCGCTTTTCGCCCTGTTTTTATTTCACTGTCATGCCCCAGAGCATTTTCCGGATATTTAAAAAAACAGCTTGATGATACTCTATCCGTTTGACAGCTTCTTGGAGTATCATTTCCTGAGCATTGAGAATTATTTCCAGTTTCCAGTCTTTTGAACTAATGTTTTTATTACATTGTTAATTAATATCAAGCTGAATGTTCTATTTTCTACTGTGTATATAAACTATCAACATTGCAAATGAACACTTACTTGTTTGTATTTTGTATACACAATATAAGTACCAATAACCATCATAAATTGCAACATTTCCCCAAATATGTACTAAACCAAAAAAATGTGAATAAAAATGTACATTTCCGCTTTAGAATCCTGAACAACTTCAACAATAATAATAATAATAATAATAATAATAATAATGATAATAATAATGATAATAATAATAATAGTAATGATAGCTACAAATAATAATAATTATTGAAAATAAAATATTTGATAATATTAAAATAATATTATTATATAATTACATAATTATTTATTATAATTATTAGATCATACAGGGTATATTTTTTTTGATGTGTGTATTATATATTTTGGAATAAATAATTATAAGGTTGTTTTCCCTCCATATTGTTCACAACACTTCAAACCTGAACATAGAGACAAGATCAAAAATGTGTGAATGTAATATGTGTGCGGTAACTAGACACGTGAACGCAGAACGCCCTCCACTGATTGGTCGCCTTGATTCAAAAGTGGCGTTATGCAACCTTTCACTCACGCAATGTTTTTCACATCCATTTTTTTTTTCCCTTCCTGTTTTCTGCGTGTCTGTGTGTTTGTGTATCGGTGCGTGCGTATTCATGTCGGCAACTCTGGGGCATGTGCACTTACATAATCCGCCCAATTCCTTGCGTGCCAGACCTCGCTAATTGTGAGGGAGGTGGATATTTTGAGCCGTTTCTGTGTCTTGATAACGTTTTCATTGGGGCTGTGATTACACTGGAGGGCTTCATGTTCTATTGGACCGCTGGTGTTGGGCTGTGGTGCGTTGTTTTTTTTGTTTCTTTTGTTTTTTTTCCATCCATTTCCCCTCAGTTTGGCTCTTTTGATTTGTTTTTCCTTGAAGTTCTAATGAGGGGAGGCGGCGGGGTCAGCACGGTGTCAGTCCGTATTGGATTTCCCAACTGAATTCAGCCACCAGAAAAGTCTTTGTGTTTATGGCTAAGCAAGCAGGAGGCTCAGCCGCATGTTATTCTCCCTCTTTCTCGCTCTCTCTCTCTCTCTCACTCTCTCCCTCTCTCTCTCCCTCTCTCCGTCTCTCTCTCTCTCTCTCTCTCTCTTTTCTGTCACTTCTCCCTCTCTCTCTCTCCCTCTCTCCGTCTCTCTCTCTCTCTCTCTCTCTCTCTTTTCTGTCGCTTCTCCCTCTGTCTCTCTCGCTTTGCTCTCACCTCCTTCACTTTCTGTCCTTCCTACCACCTTACTCTTGCTATGTGTGTGTGTGTGTGTGTGTGTGTGTGTGTGTGTTTGTGTGTGTGTGCGTGCACTTACGTTTGTGTGTGTGTGTGTACGTGTGCGCGCATGCATGTGTGTGTGTGTGTGTGTGTGTGTGTGTGTGTGTGTGTACGTGTGTTCATATGTGACATGATATTTCAACAAAAGCCTGTCCTCTGGCAGCCCAGTCTGGCCGCCTGAAAAGGGTAAGGCTGGGAGCATGGGCAGTCGCTAGCCCCTTTTTCTCTAATTGGCATTTGTGGATGGACGCAGATAAATAAATAACCCAAACAGGGGTGGAGCGCAGCAGCAACACCAGCCAGTTTGCGCGGCGTCCCCCCGGTACTTCTATCGATTGCATATTTGTTTAACAGAAACGACATTTAGTAATGAGACGAAGAAATGAAGAGCGATGAGCTGCTGCCGAGGCACTGGCGTTTCCCTCCGGGTTTCGGTTGGGGATCAACCTTAAAGTGGTGATGCCTAAGATTTTTTCACGATGAAAAAATCCCATACTTCCCTGGAAACAGCCATTCGACTTATCTGTTGCTGTGTATGCGCTCCTCTGCGTGCATTTTCGGTTGTTGGCGGCGGGATATGCAAAAGGTTGCACTTTCAAACTGAATTCTGGTTTTCATAACCGTCTATATATTATCGGTGTAAACATTCCCACGATCTACATATTTCATTGCCTCTCCTTCCCACATTACTTCCAGCTAGCCTCTCAATCACACGCCCCTCCTTCACCTTGATTTTGTCTTTTCCTCCCCTCTGTCTCTCGCTTCGCAGGTGTCTCCGCTTTCTCTCTTCGGTCCCGCCGCCTCGAGCCGGCCAAATCCATTTAACCGGACGCATTGCCGCCGCAAAAAATCCTCCCAAAAAAGGAAGACGCCCGCTATCTGACATAAAACGAGTATAATTCCTGCGGCGCGCGGGCCCGGGCGCGTGCAAACCGGGGCTGTCCGCCGCGCTAAGCGGCGGTATCTGCCACGCCGAGGAGATCCTTTACCTCCCGCCGTCAGAGGGAATCCTCCGAGCGCTCGTCGAGATAAGGAAATAGACAATAGAGCGGGGAACCAGATTATGTAAATATCGCGGACGGAATGCCTTCGCCGCGGGATCGACTTCCCGTTTCGAGGTGAAAGAGATGAGACGCCCAAGGTTCCCGGGTGCGGAAACAATCTTGGGGAGCGATCGGTGGGTGGGAAGCGAAGTGCACAGACTGCGGATTAACGGCACACCTTTGTGTGATCCACAGGCCCGGAATGGCGGGAAATAAGGATCCGCGCGGGTATTATTGTCTTATGCACTGGAAGACACTCCAGTACATAGACAAACACAGACGCAGACTGGCAGCTGTGCCTGTCTGTCAGTTGGAGGCACTCCAACCAGTCTCACCGTCTTCTCATTTTATACATTGCTTTATATCTCGGGGCCCCGACGAAAATAATTGTGTTTTTGTGGTGGAATACTATGACTGGATGATTGCTTCCTCTTCAATACATGCCAAATGCACATACTGCACAAATCCACTTCACAAATCCCAGTGGTTTTTGCAGTGGCATGTTTAGGACTGTCACTGAAGCCAAACCCCCATATTTTGATTTAATGAACCTTTTTTATAGCATTAAGGTGAACCGCCTGTGGCGTCTAGTCAAACACAGGCTGTCCTTTTGAGATGGATACCTCGCCACTATACTCGCGTGATGTTTTATTATTACTGACATTGTATTACTGACAGAAGTTTAATATTTATCACCTGTTTTTCAAGGTTCTCCGTGGCCTCGCCTGGCCTTCCCCACCTCACTTCAGGGACGGCGCGGGGTATGGTGGAAAGGTTGACCTGCGTGTGTTTTCATGGTCGACTGGAAAAAACATGAACGGACGTGTCCCTGCGGCGTCGGGGGGTGGTGGGGGTGGTGGGGGTGGTGGGGGTGGGCCGTGGGGTGGGGTGGGGGAGGTGGGGGTGTCGACCGTGGGTCCTGCCGTTCTATTCCCTCTGAGCTCGGGGTTTGGCTCCTCCAAGACACCCGGCGCCAGCGCTGACATTTATCCCCGCCGTACACCTCTCCCTGCTGCGTTTACACCAGACCTGTCATTTCACGACATTTCCCGCTCATTGTCTCCAGCGATGCACCCTGGGACCGCTGGGAGGCCGAGGCCCGTAGATCCGAAGTGATACCAGAGGTTCAGGAGCCTGTTTCGCGGCCAAAGTAGTACGTAGGCGAGAAACAGGAACAGCCTTTGAGAGCCTTTTTTTTAGGCGCAGAGCGCGTGAGCACTTGGCGGACCCCGTTCTGCGAGCTCGTGCCGTGTGCCGCTTCGCAGTAGCAGAGCTCACGGTTGACCGGGTCAGGTCTAGCGGAAGGAAGCGGCAGAAATTAGACAAACTGATTTGTCGGAAAGGTGGCTTCCTATGACAGGGCCCCGCTGAGCTCTTTGGTGCGACCCATTCCGCTGCGGTTGTTTGTCTGTGGGGTGTCCGCATACTTTTGGCTCTGTAATGTGTTTGGTTGGACAAATATTTGGTGGCAAATAAGGTCAGCAAGGTCTTCCGAGAGTGGCACACCATCCAGTCGGGCGCAGTCAGTTGTTTTGGAATGGTTCTGTCCTGGTATGAATGATATTTGGAAGTTGCCCTCTATCAAATGATGCCACAGTGGAAACACGCCGTCACACATCTTTTACTTGGCCACTGATAAGAACTAGAGAAAAAAGCTCATCTAATAACTATTATCTTATGGAACACCATCAATAAAACAAACCACTAGAATTATATATATTTGTTGTCTCTGTGTATTGTGTGACTCCCCATTGCCTTACCACCATACCACTGCCTGCCTGCATATTACTGCCTGGTTTGGGAACTGTACTGCTCAGGACAGGCGGGCCCTGCAGAAGGTGGTGGGTTCAGCCCAACGTACCACTGGAACTACCCTCCCCTCCCTGCAGGACTTATACACCACAAGGTGTGGTAGCAGAGCCCGCAGGATCATGAAGGATCCTCACCACCCCAAGAACAGAATGTTCCAGCTGCTGCGGTCAGGCAAGCGCCTCCGCAGTCACACAGAGAGAACAGAGAGACTGAGATGGAGTTTATTCCCAAAAGCCGTAAGAACTGTCAATGCTGACCTCACCAGGGACCCTCACTGAGACACATTCACAAGCCCCCACTGCATTACTGAAATGTATGTTGCACATTGTACTGCATACTGTATTGTTACTGTATTGCTGTGTCATACTATGGTATATTGTACTGTATATCTCAACACACACTACCTCACTTTATTAACATGCCACCTTACTGCACATATCTGTCTATACATAATAGTCCATTCCTTTTATTTCTATTTTTTTATTTCCACTTATTATCTTACCTTTTTACCTTTATTTTGTTCTATTTACTAACTGAATTACATTCTAGGAATCAGTTAGTTCAGTTAGGCAGTAATTAGGTTAGCTATTGTGTCAGTTCGTACTTATTGTCCATAATCTCCGGGTGCATTGCAATGGCCTTTCACTGCATATATGTATGTATGCATGTATGTATATGTGTGTGATAGATAAACATCTTGAATCTTGAATCTTGAAGTCCAAGGCTAAGGAAATGGAAGGCTGGACAACAGGCTTGTTGGAAATAGACATTTATTAGATCAGGCGGGAGAGATATTTTTGGGACCGGACTGAGGTCGGTCCAGACCAGGCTAAGTGCTTGCTGGGGAAAGCGCAGCGAGCGAGTGGGCGAGGCACAACAGGAACAACAGAATAAAACCACACAGTCTGTTCTCCCCCCGCCATCCCCACCAGTAATCCAGTTTTAGCCCTCCCTCAATCCCCCCGGGGTTCATCCTCTCGCGGTCAGCCTGTAACCCAGTCCAACAGCAGTCCAAAGGAAGGTAATCAAAAGGGGTTTCCACCAGCCGCTTTACCGCTCCCTTGTACAGTAGTGCTGTTCCAAACGAGCTCAAAGCTGCATTTGAAGTCAGTAAATTCAGTTTAACTTCCAAGTGCAACCAGTGAAACATGTGATGCAGCCCAAGTCACTCAAAGAGAAGTCGGTGTCGGGCTGCGTGGCGTTGACACAGTGAAATATCACTAGGGGGTGGTTTAATCTAAATCAGGACTAAGATGGTTCTACTTGAATGAATCCAGAATTTAAAAATGCCTTTCTAAGACGTCGCACAGTTTCAGATGAATGAGTTGTAGACTAGGAAGTCCTGGACTAAGGTGATGAAGGACTAGTCAGCTCCTTCTGTCTGCTCTTGGTGCTGGTCTTAGTCCAGATGATCCATTTCCTCTGTTGTCAAGGTCGACCTGGAGGCCCCACGTCCATTAATCCAAAGATAAACCTGCCTCTGGTCAGGTTTCATTGAAACCTTCACTCAGACCCAGATTAGCTCTGATCTTCTTTCTGGAAATATGATTATTTAAACGAAGACTAGGGCAAGTCTGAGACTATTTTAAAACCATGACTTAGAAATGCCGTCTAAATGAGTCCAGATTAAAAGTGTAATTTAGTCTCGAATCTGTGACGAATGCCTCGATATCGATAATTTGACGATATTTTGGGGACGACTACTGGTTCATTAATGCGTCCACCGCTGAATAGCGTTTTGCTGGCGCCGCATGACGTGCCGCTGGCGCTGCCATCTTTAGCTTCTCAGAGTGCTCCATCTCCTCCATCAGGGCGTTGTCTCATGGGTAGGGCGTTGTCTCATGGGTAGGGTTTCCCACATCGCCCTGCCCTCCAGATCCACCGGATTTCTCAGACAGCGGTTGAAATTGGGTTAAAGTGGATGAGTGATATATTTTATTTGCTGCTTTGATATCATTAATAAGTAGTCACTCCTTCCTGTGTTATTGCAGACTCACCGAGACACCAGTTCCAGTTCTCCGTGATTGGTCTTTTTTGATACACCGGTTGATTATTTCCAACTTCTTTGATAAACCACTGTTTTTTGGTTGTCCAGATAAATAACGGGGAGGATTTACTTGTTGGAACTGAGAGCCCCGGTTCACTTTAAGACAATGGGAGTCGTGACTTTGTATTCCATTACTCAGAAATTACAGTGCGCTGGCGAAACGAGGAACAATGTGAAATGCAGGCCGTTGACCTTGTAAAAAATGAATTTTTTTGGAGCACATTTTCCCAAACTTGATACTAATCTTACCTCCGACAAGCCGCCCGGAATGTTTTAAACCAGACTTTGTGTTCCTTCGGCAAGAGAAATTGAACACACACAAAAAAAAAAAAGAGAAATTGAACGATCTGAGTCTTGTTATTTGTGAATGTTTGTGTGTTTTTTTCGTCCGGGGGGGGGGGGGCGTGTGTGTGTGTGTGTGTGTGTGTGTGTGTGTGTGTGTGTGTGTGTGTGTAATCTCCTTTCAGTCTTGCCGTCTACTCATGCCTTATCTGCCTGTACATGTGGGGGGAGGGAGGGAGAGAGATTTGTATTTTTCTTACACCTTTCAAGTCGGAAAAGATTTCCCACACACTATGTACAGACGAATACAAAATGGGAAATATGAAGTCGATGAATATTTGATGATTATTTTTTTTTTTTTTGACAATGCAGTTGAACCCATTTTGTAAATGTGTGTTCCCATCAATCTGTAGGTTGGTCGGTACAATATAACAGTAATTATTTTAAATTATATATTCATGTATTTAACATATCTTAAGTTTCACGCGAAACAACTGCACACCCTATGAATGTATAATATATATGCTCTCTATCGCTCTCTCTCCCTCTTGGAAAGTGACGGGGTGGCGAGCATAGCTTCGACCCTTGAATCGCTTCCCTTAGTCTTCCCTTGGTCTTCTCCCCTCTCCGGCAGATTGCAGATGCATTACACTTTCTATCCCCTTCGCAGAGCCGCTCCCCATAGCGATGGCCGCGGGCCATGGAATAGATAATCATTCCCTGTATACAGTGCGTATTGGCATTGTTCAGATTCAGGCGAGCTGTCCGAGGTGCTGAAACCCCAATGCACTGAGTCCCTGCCGATACATTTTCCCTCAGTGGTGCAATGAGTTTATTGCGTGAGCTTTGAGCGTCTATGGGTGCATCTGTGTGGTTTCCTGTGCGTCTCTGTGTATGTGTGTGTGCTTGCGTGTGTGTCAGGGCTCGACACCGCGATGGTTTCACTCAAAAATTCTGTCAAATTCAACAAAAAGGTTGATAACAACTCGGCATGTACCGATCCGGTATTTATCGGCCGATGAATAATCCCCCTGCAACGCCACGGTGAAACGCTGCGTCGTGTCCACAGCTCATTCGCGACGTGTCGTAAAGCAGCGGCAACATGGCGCGATGCACCGTCAAGAGAAGTTGTTGTTATTGTATTAATAATTAAATCAATGCATTAATAAAAGAAACAAGAGTATTTTCTATTAATTTTTATTAATTTTTATTCCTTTGTGTATTAAATAGACTGAGCAGACTTTTTTGGGCATTTTCAACTAAGTAGAACTACTTTATTACAGAGGTGTTCATACCATTTATACTGTTTATAATTCAAATACAGTTTAAACCAGAAATAATTAAAAAACAAGTGTACTTTTTGTATTCAAATACAATTATCATTTTGCTTGTAAATGTCTCCTCGTGTCCATTTATTAAGAAAAAAACACATTATTTGATACATTTTCATAGCGGCCCTAAAGTTCTTTATGTGCTTCTAAATTTTTAAATTTAGGATTTACTGTCAGGCCCCGTGTCTGTGTGCATATAAAAGTCTGTCTTCAAAGAGTCAACACAGTTATTGTATACAAAAAGTCGAAATTCAGCGTATGATCTCTGTCGTTAAAAGAAAGTATCGGTTCAGTCAACATACATGTAGGAAAGCAAATATTGCTTTAGAAATGAAAGAAAATGATCACTACAGCTGCTGTGTTGGAAAAATAAAGGCCTAAAACCGGTTTGTTCAAATGTAAATCTTAACGTCAAACAACATGATCAACTAATGTACTGTAAATAATATTCCCTGTGTGTGTGTGTGTGTGTGTGTGTGTGTGTTTGTGTGTGCGTGTGTGTGTGTGTGTGTGTGCGCGCACGCGCATGTGCATGTGCATGTTTGTACTTACTCCATTATCTGTGTGTCTGAATGGTTTTGCTGTCCCATGCATCATCCTTCCCTGTCTGTCTCCATGTCAGGCCTGATAACGGGTCTTTACTGCCCACAGAGATGACTAATCAATAATGCATAACTGTGGCAACACAAATATGCAGACACACACACAAATACACATACACCGATCAGCCACAACATTAAAACCACTGACAGGTGAAGTGAAGAACAGTGATCATCTCGTTCCAGTGGCACCTGTCAAGGGGCGGGATATATTAGGCAGCAAGTGAACAGTCAGTTCTTGAAGTTGATGTGTTGGAAGCAGGAAAAATGGTCAAGCGTAAGGATCTGAGCCACTTTAACAAGGACCAAATTGTGATGGCTAGACGACTGGGTCAGAGCATCTCCAAAACAGCAGGTCTTGTGGGGTGTTCCTGGTATGCAGTGGTTAGTACCTACCAAAAGTGGTCCAAGGAAGGAAAACCGGTGAACCGCCGACAGGGTCATTGATGCACATGAGCAGCAAAGTCTGGCCCGTCTGGTCTGATCCCACTGAAGAGCTACTGAAGCACAAATTGGTGAAAAAGTTTATGCTGCTCTGATAGAAAGGTGTCAGAACACACAGTGCATCACAGCTTGCTGCGTATGGGGCTGTGTAGCTGCAGACCGGTCAGAGTGTCCATGTTGACCCCTGTCCACCACCGAAAGCTCCTACAATGGACACGTGAGCATCAGAACTGGACCATGGAGCAATGGAAGAAGGAGGCCTGGTCTGATAAATCACGTTTTCTTCTAAATCATGTGGATGGTCGGGGTTAGGGTCCGATGCGATGGAGCATCTGTGGGATGTGCTGGAACAACAAGCCTGATCCATGGGGGCTCCATCTCACAACTTCCAGGACTTAAAGGATCTGCTGCTAACGTCTTGGTGCCAGATACCACAGGACACCTTCAGAGGTCTTGTGGAGTCCATGCCTCTACGGGTCAGGGCTGTTTTGGCGTCATGAGGGGGAGCTACAAAATATTTGTGGTTATTAGTGATGCTTTTAATGTTGTGGCTGATCTGTAGACACACACACACAAACTCACTCAAGCACACGAAAAATACAAGTATGTGTGCACACATGGAAACGCATAACATCACATCCACACACACACGCACACACACACACACACACACACTCAGATAAATGGACATGCACACAAGAAAATAATTTGATTGGCTGCTGCTGGCTGACGCAGAGCGCTCGTTATGCCAATTCCACAGTCCCCCTCTGAAAGTGTCAACATTCATATACATGGATATGCACACACACACACACACACACACACACACACACACACACACACACACACACACACACACACACACACACACACACACCAGAGTTTGTCAATAGATTTGCATCGTCAGGCTGAAATGATAAATGATCACTGCGGGTTGCAGAGGAACTTTCTCCTGTCCAAAAAAACCCAAACCGGATCTCTTCCCACTTTGCATCACATCTCTCTCTCTCGGGCGGAGGCGTTTTGTATTAATATCGTTCTCCGTGGGTCTAGGATGGAGGGGCCCGTTAACTCCTCCGAAAGCTCAATCAGCACGGCCGCCGAGTGATTATCATCCAGTGTCTCACCTCCAATCAGTCTTGTCGGCTTGTCAATCAGGCTCATGTGCGCTTTACGCCGATTTCAGAGCTGCGCGCCGCGTCGTTAAGAAGCCCAGAGATACAGGTAGCAAATCCTTGATATTTTGGTATTAGCATATTCTTCGGCAAGAACGAGAGGTTTTGATCCCTCCTCCTTCACCTCATCGCAAAGGAGCAGGGACGAGCAAATATATTCTATCGCCAGCCTCCAAAAGAAACGCAGTCACCATTCAGCCGATATCACAACTGTCAATTTTACCATATAACCACAGAAGCTCCGTATCTCCAAAATGTTATCGCGTATACGACTGTATATTATATAAGACGACGTGTTTAGAAGCCTGCTGACCAACTGGCTTTTCAGTGAGGCGTTGGTCGGGGTATAATATCAAGCAAAGGGTGTCAAATTTCCGACCGAATATGAACGGCCCCTGTGAACGCTGTGTTTCCTGTCTGTGGGTTTACAACTTACAACTTCAGTCACTTGCGTCGCGTTACATCGCGTTACGCTTACTCAGTTTTCATCAATTCCAGACCACGCCCTTACTGGGGTCACTTGTGGTGGTGGGCGTGGGATGCCACGTTGAGGAATTTTCCCCGCAGGTCAATAAACTCATGATTGCTCGCGCTAATTAAGGATGGAGGGAGACAGGTAATGAACGTCGGCGCTGATACACGAAAATTAAAAAAATGTGTTCTGTTATCATAAAAAAAAAAAATATTTAAAAAAAGGCGAAGCCGGTGGGCGAGTACTGTAATCGGTGTACGCCCGTACACCGTGTAACACCGCTAACACTGATAACTGCGGCCACCCTAGTGTTGGGTATATGTTTATATCAATATACATCCGTATTGACGCTTTTCACACCGCTTTGATTCAATTCACCGCTGCTGCCTTTCACTTCCTGTGCGTTTTTGCCGGGAAAGGCGGACCCCGTCACCAACAATGGCAACATATAATGTATATACAGTGTACATACAGTATATATATATATATACGTGCTACAAGTTCATGGAGATCAGCCGCAGTGATCGAGCGTCGTAACTGTCTTTGGTCTCCCTGGGCGTTTTCCTGATTGGATAGATAGACAGAGAGGGAGAGAGAGAGAGAGAGAGAGAGAGAGAGAGATAGAGAGAGGTCAGAGAGAGAGCTACAGTAGAGTAAACAATGTCATAAACAATTCACGGATTACCACTTTAATTTCATTCATTTTGTTCCTTTTGACTCTCTCTCTCTCTCTCTCTCTCTCTCTCTCTCTCTCTCTCTCTCTCTCTCTCTCTCTCTTTGTGTTGTGCCTCCTCCTCCCTCGCTTTACCGCTGAGGTGTAATGCATACAGACAGGGTGGTCCGTGGAAAAGCTCGTCTGCTGCCTTGACCCCGCCCCCACCCTCCCCCCGAGGTGCCTTCCTGACCCAGTAACGCCTCCGTCCCCGTCGTCATCCCTTCCATTTCCTGCTCCTCGCGCCGCCGTCTCTCCGTCGCTCCCTCTGGTAACCCCAATGCAGTTATTGGGCGGTTGTTTTTATTTTATTTATTTTTTATTCAAGTCAATTAAAAGTGCAGGCCTAACCAGAGACAAAGCAAGTCTGTGTTGCCGCGTCTCTCCTCGGGCTGCCTTGTTATTTATTCAACCCACTCTTTATGGCACTCAGCAGTTAAGAAAGCACGGGGGTGTGTACTTTCATATGTGTCATTAAACTGTTCTGACATTGTTTACAATGTAATTTATCTTTCTCTATGAAGCCGCCCCATCCCCCAAAAGAAATCCCATTTAAATGGTAATTCCAACTTCCATTAAGTTGGGCTCTTTGTGAATTTCCGCGCCGAAGTTGGTCTATTCCTCCCTCCCTCCTCCCGCCTCGGCAGCTATCCGGGGCGCGGTTGTTTACTCCCGGAATGACGAATATTCATCAGACTGGAGCGCAGACTATGTCATCTTCCTTTTCCCATTAAACATGCTATTTTGTCGGCCGATGAAGTGATGAATCGCGCTGCAAGTTCATGGAGATCAGCCGCGGTGATCGAGCGTCCTAACTGTCTTTTGTCTCCCTGGGCGAGAGAGAGAGAGAGAGAGAGAGAGAGAGAGAGAGAGAGAGAGAGAGAGAGAGAGAGAGAGAGAGAGAGAGAGAGAGAGAGAGAGAGAGAGAGAGAGAGAGAGAGAGAGAGAGAGAGAGAGAGAGAGAGAGAGAGAGAGAGAGAGAGAGAGAGAGAAAGCGAGAGAGAGAGAGAGAGAGAGAGAAAGCGAGAGAGAGAGAAAGCGAGAGAGAGAGAGAGAGATGGAGAGAGAGGGAGAGTGAGAGAGAAAGACAGAGAGAGATGGAGAGAGATAGAAAGAGAGAGAGAGAGATGGAGAGAGATAGAAAGAGAGAGAGAGTGAGAGATGGAGAGAGATAGAAAGAGAGAGAGAGAGTGAGAGATGGAGAGAGTGAGGGAGAGAGAGAGAAAGCTAGAGAGAGAAAGACAGAGAGCGAGAGAGAGAGATGGAGGGAGAGATAGAAAGAGAGAGAGATGGAGAGCAGGTTAGACTCGTCTAGGACCATTTCACTTTATATCTTTGGTCATAAATTCATACGCGGATGTTGATGCAAATCACGCCAGTGGTGAATTTTATTTTTTTATATTTTCCTGCTTTCATTTCGGAAATGTAAATTCGGAAGGTGCGGTGCAACAATTTAGAAAAGTGAAGGTGACTCTTCACATGCAAATGAGGAATCGAATGAGAGAATTCCAGCATCCATTTGAGGAAAATGCAGACAGATTTGAGGCGGCTGAGGGGGGAAATTTCCCCTAAACGCATTAATTGGTCGCCAGTAAACAGTAACAGGTACAGAAACATAAACACTGGGATGAAATGTCATGTGCTCACAAACACACACACACACACACACACACACACACACACACACACACACACACACACACACACACACACACACACACACAGAGCTGACAAAATTGCTGCATTCTTCTGCTTGTGTTGATGAAACAAGAAAAATTAAAGCTAGGCATACTACTAATGAAGGGCAAATGTTTCCAACAGGATGGGATTCTCTACTCAACGAACATGACGAGCGATCCAGGGAATCTCGCAATGTCCAATTATCTCAAAATTCAGTTAAGCCAAAACACTGCTATATTCAAACTTCCCTTGGTATTTTCCTATTATAATTATTTTTAGGGTCGAGCAATAAGAAATGCAGTCTCAAGCTGCTTTCACACATGAACTCCGGACAATGTCCAGATAATCAGGTCTGGACCTTGTCCAGAGTCCCCCTTTCACACATGTAGCACGCAACTGGAGATTGTCCGTGTCAGACCCGGTTACACCACCTGGTAATACTCTGTTTGGTTTAGACGAGGGGCAGAGCCTCGGTAGAGCGTGCAGGAGGAGGGACAATGACTCACGGCGCATGACGCTGCGGAGCTTTACAGCACATCCAAGCTGTAACCGACCCTTCTTCACCCTCGGCGAGCGGGCAACACCCACTCCCTCGCTGTGAATTCTCCGGACAATCACCTGCTCTGTTCACACATTCCGCTCAATCGGACATTACCTGAACTTTGTACTCAGGTGCTGGTTGGGTAAAGTCCGGTTAATGTCCGGTCCAGCTGATAAGGACATTTGCATTCACACATACAGCATGTACGTATGTAGGTAATGTCCAGATAATTTCGGGGTTGCAAGTGTTGTGCAAGTGTGAAAGCAGCTCCAGAGAGTCGTCTCAGTCTCAGACAGTCCGGAAAAAATGACTCCACTTAAAATTCAATTAAAGTGTTGACCCTTAATTTTCCACATTCGCATGGCTAGTGCAGAGTGTATCATGAAGCCTGGGGACAATCTGAAGGAAACCATATTTTTGATGAAGGTGAATGAAGAGTTGCAAATAGGTCCACAACCGGAGGGTTAGGCCATTTACTGTAGTTTATGGATTTTTTGTGGTGAAAATGGAAGTAAAAGTACAAAAACCTAATTTGAAACATTAATATTCAATATCCAGCAGCTTAAACTATGAGTGGCGAGGGTCTTTTTGTAAGTAGTCCAGCTGACATTCAGCGACCGCGGACAATCTCCGATGCTATCGCCCTCATTCTTCAGCTCTCAACGGCGATGCTGACCTTGAGTAATAATGGGTGAAATAAAGCCGGGGGGGGACGGTTGGTGGCAGGTACTGAGACACGGCCCTGGATGTGAGGAGAGCGATGACGTCACGCCGTGCAGGGTCATGGCAGATGTCATTTTTCCCTCTTCCCAAGAGGGATGGAAGAGCTGGAAAACATTGGTTTTATTACAACCATCTTGTCTTATTCAATGGTGCTGGGGAAGGACGTGACCTGCATGGCTACAGGGCCCGTAGTCCAATCATAAATATTAATAACAGAGGTGTGATCTCATTGCCTCTAGCCAGGGGCGCCGCCAGGGTTTTTGGGCCCCATGAAAAGATATCATATTGAGCCCCACCACCCCACCACCACAGGTGCAATGGCTGTAACCACACACCACGAGAACCCAATCGACCCATTCAAAGCTTTAATTAACTCTAGCTTTGCAGGATTGCAACTCAGTTTTAGTGCAATACTTACTCTACGATATTTACTGACAGTGAGCTGGGAAAATATGACACAGTGCAGACATGCATGCAACATGCAAAATAATTACAGTGTTGGAATTCTTAGTCTTGAAAAATATTTAATTATTTTATTCATAATAATAAAAAAGGAAATTCCCACAGACCCCTGCAATTATACCAATTGACCCGTCATTCAACACAATGCTGCTCACCTCCTTCAGTTTGGAGTAAAGAAAAATGCCTGAAACAGGTTTCCCATACCTTAACAAACAATAATGTCCAACAAAACAGAAACAGTCTCCATTCCCGGACACCTAGTTCCCCGTAACAGCATGGTCCATGGGCGACACTCCCCCAGGGCGATGACAGACTCCTCTCATCCCTTTGTTAGTACAATGTAGTTAAAATATTATTTTAATGATGATAGGTTAATAATTTAATATTTATATATTTTTTTACCACATGTTCTAATACTTCTTTAGGGCCCCTGTCCATTACAGGGTCTCAGAATCGTCCTTACTTAACAACCTCCATACGGCGCCACTAACCTGCCTCTCGCCAAGTTACAGTGTATATACAGGTATGTTGTTATTTGATATCCATATCCACGGTAGATACCCATCATCATCATGGCTGTTCAGTTCAAACAGTCCAAAAATGTGTCCGGTATTGTTCTCAACAGTTACCGTTCTCTCACATGGCAGGATGGGTTTAGTTCAGAGGTACCACAAACAATAACATGATAAACAAAAAGATGGAATAAATGAATAAAGTTGCCATACAGAGACACAAGAGTAGTTAAACTGCATGGGAGAGTATGTTAATTCTCTATCTGCAATAATACCAAATTAAAAATCTGTATATTTAAGATGGCTATGAGGATAAACAATGGAACTGCCCATGGGACTGATTAGACCGACCTGGTACAGCTGTGCTGACGCGGGACGAAGCCAGTGCTGTCACAGTGCTGTCACCTGCCGACCGAGGCTTAACCGTACCCCCTCATACCCTACTGCTCCACTTAGGCTACGCGGCTGTCTGGCCGCCAGCCCCCCGAGAGTGGGAGAGGGAGTTGGCTACCACCATCTGCATCCCCGGCCTATGGATCACTTTGACCTTAAAGGGATGGGTAGCCAGGTACCACCGGGTGATGGCACGTTGGTATCCTTTATGTAGTACCGGAGGGTGCCGACCGCCCACTTGATGGCCAGACACTCCTTCTCCAGGGGGCTGTACTTCGTCTCCCGCTTTGGCGGCCTCCACCTGCTGGGACAACACTGCCCCCAGCCCTCTGTCCAACGCGTCAGTCTGCAGGCAGAAAGGGAGAGCAAAGTTAGGTGTAAACAGCACTGGCTTCCCACAGAGAACTGATTTTATCTTCTGAAACACCTGCTGGATTACTTGGTCCACTGGACTGGATCTGACGCGCCCTTTTAAGTTAAATCAGACAAAGGGCTGGTCAGCTCTGAAAAGTCAGCTACTAAACCTCCTATAGTAACCTGCCAACCCCAAGAACTGCTTTACCTCTTCCTTTGTCTTGGGCCACGGACTGTTCACGACTGCGGCAGTTTTATCTATCTGGGGCCAGATCATTCCTCCACCCAAGGGAAGACACTGACCTCCGTGCTAAAATGTTTTTAACAAGAACTGTCCAGTTCACAGTAGAGAAGCTGGGCCAGGCCGAGAAGACCAGGCTGGACGCTTATTTTGAGAACCTGCTGAGATGGGCTGACTACACCAAAAACTGGACGGAAAAAAAACCAAGATACCGTATCTCCCTCCGTCCAACAGTGCCTTTCTTTGGGAAGGCCATGATCCCCGCCGGCCTCACAGACTCAAACACTGCCCCCACATGCTGCATGCTGCCCACAACTGTCGCTGTGGATGATAACATCTTCCAGATAGGCGGCAGCGTATGCCACATGCGGATGTAGCACCCGGTCTATGAGACGCTGAGAGGTAGCTGGTGCCACAAACAACCCGTACGGAGTAGAGAAAGCAGATTTCTTCTTGGACTCTGGAGACAAGGGAATCTGCCAGTAGCCCTTGGTAAAATCCATTGTCGTAAAAAATTGAGGCATACCTAAGTGGTCCAGCAGCTGGTCGACCCGAGGGATCATGTATTCCGAAAGGTGAAGGCGGTGTCAAAATTTGACATATTATGTCGAATTTTGACACTGCATAGTCTACACAGAACCAGACCAGAACCAGAGTCATCTCCAAGTGGTGGTATATGATGGCCTGACACTAGGGAGTAGTAATCAGAGAAGCACAGCGGTAACATGGAAACATCCACACCCTGGCCCGTCCAGAGATGGTTACTAGACAAGGCGGGATAGGTCGCTTTTGGAACCTCAGGCCCCAACTCATCCCAGCCGATCATTGTGGTGGCCAGAGACATGGACACCCTCTCCCTCCGCTCCTTGAGGAGGTTAAGGTGATGAATCTGAGGCGCCCCACCCCTGTCCGAGGTAACCACAGTCTTCACCTTATGCTTTTTCCCCTGATAACAAATTTCACAAACAGATATGTGTTCATTTCCCCACGCACACACCGAATCTCCACCTGTGATGCGTCCATCAAACCCCCGGGTCGAACCAGGCGTTTGTGGTCCAGCAAAGCCTGATTTCTACCCCCCTTTACTCTTACCGGTACATTGTAGGTCCCTTGGCAGCTGGGGGAGGGGCCCGGTGGACCAGTGACTCAAACAACCCATCCTACCCCCATCATGGTACAGTCCTGCCGAACGTGGTCGGGTCATCTGGAGCGCTAGAACCCCTACCCAGGTGTTTGAGCAGCTGTCTGTGGGCCCATGGTGGTACTGCCTTGGAACCTTACTGGGGACACAGAGGGGACAGCACAGGAAGGGGAGACAGTGTCCCACAGGACCCTGCTGGTAAGCGTCCGCCCCCCCCGCCCCGGGCCGGCCGGCGTAGAACTGTGCGGGAAGGAAGGGGCGTCCCGCGGTACCGGAGAGCTCAGAAGAGTCCCGCACGTTCCCCTCAAGGCCATCGGGAGAGGCTGGGGACCTGGTAAATCCTGCGTGGGTCCTGAGGCTGGCCGTTGTGAACATTCTACTCCTGGGCGCCTGGATGGGCATGGGACCTGGGGCCGGATGTGGGGCTGGTCCTCCTGGTTGCTCCTGACTGGCGGCAGCGGGCCAGCTGTCGATCACGCCATGGATTAGCACCTAGGAGACGGAGGAGAAGGAGACCCAGAGCCAGGGCCGGAAGCTTTGCTGGCCCCCGTGGGTCCGCCCTGCCATATCGGGAGCTCACGGCGGCAATAAAGCAGTCCAGCTGGCAGAGGAGGAAGTTGCGCTTGTCCTCCAGCTGAACAATGCGCTTCCGCAGCCAGCGGTCTGTCTCCGGTGCTCCTTCCATGGTCCCTTAGGGAGACTTTCGGGTAGTGAGGCGCCAACACGGCAGGGTTTTTATTAATGTAGTGAACAAAAAGGCTCGTTGGCCAAAAGGAGAACAAAAAAAAGAATTCTATTTAGTGAGCGTCAGGGTCCATCTCAGGATCTGGTCAGGAGTCACATCTCCCGCACCACGCGATCTCTGCAAGACAAACCACACGTATGAAGAATCTCCCGGCCGGGTCGGGCCAATCAGCGCCCATGGGACTGATTATACCGACCCGGTACAGCCGGGCTGACACGGGACAGAGCCAGCGCTGTCACCTGCCGACCGTGGCTTAACCACGCCCCCTCATCTGCTACAGTAAATAATACCAATTCATCACAGTAATTGATTACGGAATCAGATTCAGAATCAGTTTATTCTGTCAGGTACATTAACACTAGGAATCTGTCATGGTGAGGTTTGGTACATTTTACTGTACAGATAATTTGCATTAAAAAAAGAAACAAAAATGCTTCACAGTCTGAAAAAATGCACAATAAAAAAATAAATAGAAAAAAATAATAAAAAGTAAAAATGAACTCAAAATAAAAATTTAAAATAGCTGAAAAACACAAAATAAAAATACTTGGATATATAAAGGAATATACAGAATACACAAGATGCGTTAGCATGCACAGGATAACTTTTTGTTAGGGGCATATAGGGCAGTATAAATTGAATAAATAAGTATGAATTATTGCCGTGTACCAACTAGCTTATTACAGTATGTGCATTGTAATTCTGGTGTTGCACGTATATAATGCCATTTGTCCGGCCTCCATCAAGTCTTTTACCATCCATGGTATTTATCCTTCTATCTTGACTGCACCACTGGTGAGTCTCTGCTGTGCTGATGGGATGGGGTCGTACCTCCAACTCTCCTCTCTTCGGGTCTCATGGCTAGTGAGGAAATTGGGAACAAACAAAAAAAATACCTTCAAAATAAAAGCCTTTAAAGCTACCATTATCAGTAAAGGGAACGGTGAAGGGGAGAGGAAATGGCGGGAACCCAAGGAAATGACAGATGGAGAAGATGTCAAATCCATCAGCCTCACCTTTTCCCAAACTGCTCTATTACCTCCGTTTTTGTATCTCTGTTCAGACGTTATCGCTTCTGCCTTATCTGCGGGAAAAGGCCAGAGACTGAACCCAAAGTAAAACATTTATAAATAAGTCCTTCTCTCCAATTCGGACTAGCCTTGAGACTCCCCCCAACAGGCCTCCTCCCCCTTAACTGTGATTTGGTTTGTCTTTCATCTGTTACATTTAAGGCATCCTGCTTTTGGGGGGCGCTTCCCTCCCTCCTTAGATTGCTTGTGTTTTGCCCCAGGGTAGCCGTCTTTATACAAAGGCTTCTACAAAAGTTTTGACAGCGACGCGTATTCACCCAGGAGGCAGTTCACCTCGAGTGATATTGTAGTATTTAGTCTGTGCTCCATTGTATGGGTCATGTACAGAGATATGAAGTCTACAGAAATAACTGTTATTTTTCATTATATTAGATAATTCAAATTAATCAAATTAAAGTTAAATCAAAGTAAAGATAATGTGCAACTGATATAATAATAATAATAATAATAATAATAATAATAATAATAATAATAATAATAATAATAAAAATAATAATATATTTGCAGCTAATAATATAACCATAATCATAACGATAACAAAAACTACTACTAATAAAAATATATCCAACTAATAATATAATCATAATCATAATCATAACAACAACACTAATGATAATAATAATAATACATATATGTTTAACTAATAATATAATTATAATCATAATCATGATAATATAGTAATAACAATAATAATACATATACTGTACGTGCAATAAATAATAATAAAGATATGTCAACTAATAATAATAATATTAATATTACTTATTATTATATTTACAATAATAATTTAATTTGATAATAATTCAATATTATATTTTTTTCAATACAGCAGTCAGGATTGTCTTTCTAATCGATGGTTATAGGAGACTCTTAAAAGACGCTGCACCGAAACTCCGCCCGCGGATTTTCTTTCATACACACCTCTGCAGTCGTTCCCTTTCTTTGCGCCCCACCCGCCATTTAGCTGTTTTTCTCTTCCCTCTCTCTCTCTCTCTCTCTCTCTCTCTCCCTCTCTCCCTCTCTCTCTCTCTCGTCTCACCCGAACTCAAGGTGACGCCGGCTTGTACGCACCCTCGATCGATGGCGTGCGGCCGCTCTGAAATCCACACCCAAATCAGCGCATCCCGCCCTCGGGTTTAAACGCGGAGCTTTGCCGTCGAAACGAGGCGGGTCAAGGTTTGCGAACCCGGTCGGTTCACGGAGGAGACAACGGAGGCCCATTAGGAAATGAATAATTTACCGCCTCGCCCAAGTGAAATTCTCTCATGCCCCTCGCAGATGCGCTCTCTCTCGCTCTCTCTCTCTCTCTCTCTCTCTCTCTCTCTCTTTATCTCTTTATCACTACACACATAATAGACGGCCATGCAAAGACGGATAATTGGATAGCCAGATAGATATTCGGATAGATATACACGCTGTCTAATTTTCCTTCTTTATCTCTCTTTTCAACGTAATAAAATAGGCAGACAGATAGTCCAATAAATACATACTTAGATAGATAGATAGATCCAGGGCGTTGGCAGGGGTGCGCTGAAGGACAGATCCGGCGCCGGTCCCTCCGTCACCTCTCCTCGGCGGAGAGAAATGATACCGATGACAGGAAATCATCACGGAGGACGCGCATCTCGGTGGGAAGTGTTTGGGTGAGAAAGCGCCACCCCACCCCCCGCGGCCATCAATCCTTGCTCAGCAACCTGCCACCTTTTACCCTTCCAGGTACAACAACATAACTCCTACGCCCCTCTGGCTCTCCATCCCTCCCTCTCCCCCGCGCGTCCTCTCCGGATGGCTATGAAGTGCTAAGGTGACGGATATAATCCCGGCAAGGAAAGATGCTGAATTCACACCTGTGCCTCCGCCGCCGCTGTCTGGGAAGCCATTTATAATAACGGCGGCGGTGTCAGGGGCCACGCGGCGAACAGAGGAGGTGAGACGAGGGGGAACGAGGGATGGAAGGGAAATCACGGCGAGCGGCAATGCATAAAATCAGACGGGGCGGGGAGGAACGGCCAAGAGTAAAGAAAGAGTGATGGTGCGGCCGGGGGTGGGGTGGCGGGAGGCGGATTCACTGAGCTTTTTCGAGGTTTCCGAAAAAAAAAAAACCCCAAAAAAACCTGCGTATTTGCCTGATGCAGATTTATGGGAGGGAAATGACAGGGCGGAGGTAGGAGCGGGAGAGAACGGTTGTGTTCGCCGAGGGCATTTTGTGCGAATGGAGCGTCGTGTATGTTTCGAAGGTGGCGGTGGAGATGACATGTCACTTGGAGGGGGTCGCTGTGGGTGGGTGGGGGCGATCTGTGACGTTATTTTCAGCGGGCCCTTTTTTTTTTTGCTGTTGTCTGCCTATGTATCAACATCTCTCCGGATGCTACTGTATCGGAATCAACCCAATGTTTTTATTTATCGGGGAAAAACAAACATTCCTGGGCTGTTCCAGTCCTCCCCGGTGGCGATCGCTTCCTGCCGTTCAGCTGCACCTTTTACGCCTTTCTGCTTCGCTCTGTAAAATAGGACGAGACGTGCAGCAATAAGTACCCGGTGTAATACACGATGCCCGGCTTGCGGAACTGGTTCTGTCAGACAACTTGACGCCGCCACACGCCTCCATGCCCGCGTGGGCCGGCTCATCCCTCCCTTGCTGCCTGCTTGCTTCCTGCATGCTGCGCTTCCTCCACCCTCCTCTGCATCCACCTGTCGGGTTCTACTCTTCTATCCAATGGAGGGGGTTGGAGCCCATCACTGCTATATTTCTTATATTTCCAGCTCACTAGGTATGTCTTGCTATGTTTGCAAAATAAATAAATAAATACAGATCATTTTAAAGAAAATCTGAGAGTTGTCTGTGAGAAATTATACTTACATCTGGCCCTGAAAGCGAAAGGACTATAGGTGGGCCCATTGCGGCCAAAAAAATGGCCAAAAGCATGGTAAAAAATAGTAAAATATGAGCAAACTAATCATGAATGAAAAATGAATGAGTGGAAATGAGTCGTCATGGCGTTAATGATGCTTTAATCTCAGCTTTAACTGAATTAGTTTCCATAGAGGAAGTGCGGCCTCTTGGCAACGCTGTCGTTCCCCCGAATCTACAACATTTTTTCTTTTCCCTTTCTTTCCTTTTTTTTGGGGAGCGGGTGGGGACAAGTTGTTGTCGTTGTTGTCCCAATTAAATCTCAATAGAGTTTGTCCGTGTATTAATGTTTGTGGTGTGTACGCATAATAACGCCTGTTATTTTGTGCCGTCTGAATCCGATTTTTCTTCCTTTTTTTTCACAGTTTCATCTCATAATTAACATGATATTATTATTTTAGCAATGTGCCGTTCTGTCTTATCTCTTCACCTCCTTCTCTCTCTCGCTCGCTCTCTCCTCTCTCTCTCTCCCTGTTAAGCCCCTGCTGAGCAGTAGAGAGTCTGATTATTCAGCTGAATCTACAGCTGAATTAGCAGCACTGCAGCCTGGCAGGTGACTCATTAGAAATATATCACTGCTGTTATAAGGGACTCACCAACTGGCGCGTGTGTGATGGAAAAACCTTATTTTTTACCAGTTGTTTACAAAACGGCGGCAATGCTGAACAATGAAAACTGAACGTATGCAATTTAGGGTTAATTTATATTATGTAACAGCAATATCTTAATAAGGAACTTTTGAGCCCAGAATTTTACACATTCTTGATATTTAAAATATATAAAATATTATAATATAAAGTATTCTGTGAATATAATGTAAGATTATAACATATAAATATAATATATATTTTTGTTTTATTTTATTTCATTTTATTTATATGTTGTTTATATATATATTTTCACAATTTTCATGTAATTTTTTTAACCTGAAAGCCTGCTTAAGCTCACTTTGACAGAATCACATGAAATCAATGAAATTAAAGGGGAGAAGATCAGCTCACCATTATATTTATTCACTTTAGATCCGTTGCTAGCTGGAATATTCTTCACAATAATTGTCGCCTCTGAATTTTTAACAGCGGGAATATACTGTATCTTCCTGCTTCCCTGGGCTCGGCACTTTAATAACTCGATGTAAACAGAAGGCTCGACGGGTCCGTCCAAGATTACGCCGGAGATAAATGTGACGTATCGATTTGGGACTTATTTTGTCGGCTGAGGTAATTCATGAGGATGAGAAATTAGTTGTTAATGTTGAAATCTCATTAAGGACTCAAACTATTGATTTTGAAGATATGGATTGACGTCAGGGCAATTTTCAAACGCATAAATTCACCAGCCGTGTCGTACGTTGCGCGGCACCTCCGTGATATTCTCAGGACATTTGGGGATTTTTGGAAACCCGGAGAAGCATGTGTTTTCCCCCATCCTCTCCTGGATCTAGTTGCATTTTGCATTTAATATTGATCAGCATTGATTGTCATTATATGAGTCTCGATATTGTCTGGGATTTTGGTTGTCGTTTTACCGTTTTACCATAGTAAAATGTTATCATCTTTATTTCTGTATGACTTCATAGACTGTTCTAGTCCTGGTTGTTCTAACCAACCCCTCTCTCCGCTTGGTTATAATATTCCCCATTACTAATATGCTCATTTACCAATGAAACTATTTGTATCTCAAATTTTTCTTGTGCGAAAATATCTTTTGAAAGCGGCAACGGTCATCCCCAAAAATATCATCAAATAGTCGATATCGAGAAATTGTAAATTTTGATCTTGCATTTTTTCGGTGTTGCCCAGCCCTAATCCCAAGCTACCCTATCGCACTTCCCTTATTTCCATTCGAAAAATTGCCGCATGCTTGTTATTATTTGTCTTTGCGAGGAATCATCCATTATATATAATCATAGTTAACAAGCCATTAAGATAATTTAATGTAATTAATGGTCTCCGACAATCTGTTTCTCGCACACTTATAGCACACGCACACACACACACACACACACACACACACACACACACACACACACACACCCACGCACGCACGCACGCACACATGCACGCACATGCACGCACGTACGCACACACGCACACACGCACACACACACACACACACACACACACACACACACACACACACACGCTCCTTTTCCCTCGGTTGCTCATCATCAGAGGGAATTGGCCCGGGCAGGAACACGACTCCGGCATTAATTCCCGAAAAACGGCGTTGCACTTCAAGGTGGTGGGATTCATGAGTCATGCAGCCCGGTGCTCGTTTAGTTCAGAGAGTCGACATCAAGGTTGTGCAGACGTGTCGGGGGGGGGGGGGGGGGGGTGAGACAGGAGTAGCTAAACGTGCAGTCACGCCACAAGCCATTAAGCGCTCCATTTCTTAATATGGAAGTATAAAGAACCAGATCAAGTGCCAGCCCCCGCCCTCTTCCCTTGATCCCCTTTTAACAGTAGGGCTTTGAATGAGACGGGGAACTAAATAGAACATTAATTCGGGGTTCCTGAATCTCCTTCGTATGCCCTGTACACACAGCTGTCAGCCCTCCCGCTTTGCCCGGGATTCTGCCGTGTTTGACCCTTCTTTCCCACCGTCCTGTCTGGCTGTTTACTTTCCCATTAGTATACTGTATTGTTTACCTTTCGAGAGAGTGTCCGTTACGCACGGTCCGTTACACACGGTGTTTCTTTTGATTAAAAAGAATAGAAAATTAAAAAAAGCCTAAATTAAAATAAAAAAACCCACAGTTCTTTTATTTGGAGGAACAGGGCAAGGGGACGCACAGCGGAGTGCATCACTGGGGCGCCGATGGGATGGGCCCCTAGAGGCCACTGGGGGCCCCTAGCGACCACTGGGCCCTAGTCCAGCTGCACCGGTTGCACCAGTTTCTTCACAATATCATTCAAATTTCCCTTTTTAATTATCCATTTCGAACGTCCAAGCGGTGGGCACCCGTCACGTTATTGGGGATCGCCGCCATTACGACGCAATTTCTGTCTCCATCAATGTCCGCTATTGACATTGCCGGCTTCTCGTCTTTTACATCCAGAGCGCCCCGCCCTTCCCTCCCCGCTAGAGCCAGGCGGGCCCTTCCATGTGGGTATTTGTTCAAGGCAGCACGGTCGATTTGGCATTAAGGCGTTAATGTGTCCGCTGAAGACCGCCGAACGTATTCTCCGCCTCCTAATGTTCACTCTGCTCGGCGAGGTGAGCTTCTGCCGGCTAATGGCGCGGGGCCCTGACGCGAATGACCCCAGCTAATATGTGGCGGCCGTGGCCGAGCGTGCCTGCTCGCTCGCCACGGTGAGGTTTCTTAAAGGGTCTCTCTCTCTCTCTCTCTCTCTCTCTCTCCGTGCCTCATTAGCCTCTGCTGTCGTTTGATTGGAGGAGAAGAGCCCCCCCGCTCTACTTTTCACTTCAGGCCGAGGCTCATTACCCCTCGGAACCTTGCCTTCTTTCTGCGTCGGACACTCCTTTCATCTCCGCCTTGCTCACACGCACGCACGCACGCACACACACACACACACACACACACAGTGAGGGACGATTTGTTGTCGTGCATTTTGAGAGGGACCGGAATATCACACGTATAGCGGCAGAGGCTCAGGAGGTAGAGCGGGTCTTCCAGTAATGGGAAGATCGCGAGTTCGATCCGCGGCTCCTCCTCTGGTGGCGTGCTGATGTGTCCTTGAGCAAGACACTTAACGCCCCTAACTGCTCCCCGGGCGCCGCTATACGGCAGCCCACTGTGCCTAGACATGTCAGTTGCCAGGATTTGTGAAAGCGTTCGATCGCCTCAGTACTTGTACTCTGTGCAATTGTGCTATGACAATTAGTTGAGTCTGATCTTATCTGTTGCATCTGTTGCATCCGTTACACCTTCACTCAAGTCTTCTGTCAAAAACACGCAATCAGCGTCAAAGCTTCTACTGACAGGGGACCCCTCTCATCTGGCTCTCCAAAATCTTCACACACACACACACACACACACATGCGCCGCATCTTTGGACGTACACAGCCTCAGTTAATCAAGAACAAATACAGGAATAAGACACTGTTCCTTTCTCGCAGTATTCTCTCCCTTATGAAGGAGGGGAGGCAATCATGCACATAATTGGCAATTGAAAAACCCTTTTTTTACGAGTTATTGTAACACACACACACACACACACACACACACACACACACACACACACACACAGTACTTCACTTTGGTGGGAAATAATTTGACTCTATAATCTGTTAAGACACAGGGAAGTGCTAATCTGTCTGTCTGTCTGTCTGTCTCTCTCTCTCTCTCTCTCTCTCTCTCTCTTCTAGGTAAGTCAATTCCTGTTTTCTGGACACTCCCTGGACACCTCCGATAAAGCCATGGGTTTGTGAGTGCCGTCGAATAAACATACACACACTGACTCCCCGCCGGCACTTTCAAGGTGTCGATGGTCGCTCTCGTCCGATGAAACCGCTAAATGGCGGCTTCTCAGATTGCTTCATGCAGATCAGGGCGTAAAAAAAAAAAAACCCTGTTCGGCAGCCAAGCAGCCGGTGACCCTCTGCGGTGGCTCGCCAAACATCAAGCTGGTCGTTCAGTCGATGATGTCGTATTTCATGAAGAGTAAATGCGTCTTGGTTTTCCCTGAAACAGAAGGTCGACCTCGGGAGTTCACTGTATCCTCTCTATATACTTGTCTAACTGTCCATTTTACTGCCCCTGTCTTCCCAACGTGCCTTCCAAAAGCAGATCGGGAAATGTGGACTGAAAGCTGGAAAGGGGTCGGTTTTTTTTATTTTTTTTCTAATTGTTCAACCATGGACCAACCATGGCATTTAAATCAGCGTTACATTATGAATACGGCCATGGACGAGTTTACCATGAGTTTACAAGCCAAACCCCAAAAGCATGTCCCTTTGTTATTTACTGTTTATCAGCAAGATTGAGCAACAAATCACTGCAGTGAATAAGGAGATAAGATAAGAGAGTGTATAGACATGCAGCGAAGAACCCAATGGAGTCCAGAGCAAAAGACAAAGTTTTGCTGCCAGTGGGTTGAGCGCTTGTCAAATAACGGGCGCTGGTGTCCAAACTTGAAATTCCGTCATTACTTCGGATCACTGTTGTTCACGTTGTTTGTGGTGTCTTGAGTCGTGCGAACCTAGGAAATCACTGCGTCAGAGCCGATAAAAGCAACATCGATTCTTTGATGGAAGGCTACATGATATTTACTCAGTTTCCTTATGTAACGAAACAAGCGCCGTGAGTTCTCCGTGGCTCTCGACGAGCTCACGGCTTCACGGCGACAAGCTAAGTTGAGCAGAATTCAACTTTATGCAAATAAGCAGCGCTGGGCGCTGGGCAACAGCCAGTAGGAGGGAGGATACACTCTCAATGGAGCTGATCCTTGGAAAATAGACGCCCGGACCACTGCGTAATGCTCACGAGAAGGCTAATCAGTCATGTTATTTTTCTCCAAAAAGGACAACTCTTTATTTTAAGGGAAGGATGGCAAGACGAGTCACATCGTTTTTTCCACAAGGTAATTTATTCTGCGAAGTGAACAGCTCCATGATTTTAATTTTAAAAAGGTACACACGGCGCCATCGATCCATATATCCTATACATATACTGTACATGTATAAGTATGTGACGAATAAACCTCTTGAATGTTGAATAAGGCACACCTTATTAAGAATGGAAGGGGGGAGAGAGGTTTGAAATGTCTGGCGCGCCCACAACAGCCAGTAGGTTTTGAGCCGACACGCCCACAAACGCCAGGGGCACAGAAGCCCCGTCGCCGGTCCTGCCACCCGAGCATTATAGTTATAGTGAGTTGTTCCGTCATTTGTATAAGTTACAAATGACGGAACTGTCCTTTTTTTTCCCGACTCAACAGGATTGTGTTTTCTTTTATTCTCATTCTTCTTTTTCTTTTTTTCCCCTCATCGCCCAAACATGAGAGGCACACACAAGAGTGGAATAATTACCGCTCAGTATTTACCTGGCGCGGAAAAATGTACTCCATCATCTGGAACGAAAAAAAAAAAACGAAAA
>NC_137200.1:20232556-20235056 GCF_960531495.2 Zeus faber
AGCCCGGGCTTGCCTGTGGAACCGTAGAACCGAGGTTAACCTCAAGCTGCCTGTCTTGAAAAAATGCAGCCAGCAATAACACAAGCCGCAGAAATCCCGCAGTGCCACGCGAGCTGCAGTGAGGCCAATGTAAACCCGGCGAACGGCTAAAATTAGACTAAAAACTCCTCCCTGGGCTACGTGGAGAAAAAAAAAAAACCCGCCATAATATATTAAAGGATGCAGTTTTTTATTCCTTTGACAGCGAGAGTATCTACGAAATGAATAACATTTAACGGGAGCCGACGCGGCCGAACGCTCGTATACACATTGTTTGCCGGCGTCTCCGAAACAACACCGTGTCTGACGGTCGGGCCTTCATTACTGGAGCAGAGTCACAGAGGGTTAGTCACGCGGCAATGTTCCCGTCTGCAGGCGTTAGCCACGATACGCTGACAATGACAAAATGACTATATGGGCTATTTGGCGATCCGGACAAGTACAAATACCCCGAGGCAAAATTACTCAATGTCACCGTGGTTCTTTCACTTTTACTGGACAAAACAATGCGTAATTATACTTAGAAATCGAAATTTTCGATTTCTTAGTATAATTACGCATTGTTCGAGGTTGGCATCTGGGCTCTCCTTCCCATTGTACAATAAACATGAGCTCGAATCGCTCCATTGAATAGACAACAGGTAGATGGAGGGAATGTGGAGGGAGTGCAGCAGGCAGCAAAGCAGGTAGGGCAGGAGGGATTGGCTGCTTAAATGGACCGGCCAAATAAGGGCGTGGAAGCGTGTGGCGCCGCCAAGTTGTCTGACAGAACTTGCTCCGCATTTAAGCATTTGATTTTAAATGCACTTAAATTATTACATTACAAGGTGCTTGATGCCTGTTATAACAATCTATAATACTAAGTGCTACTGCACTGTTTTCTAGGAGATGAATGTCCATGTTCATCATGCTCATTAGGCATGATTGCAACTTACAGAAAAATATGATGTATAATATTTGGTGATAATAGTAACTTACAAAGATATTGACCTAATGAATCAAAGAAAAGCAATGCTAAATCCGCAGTTTGATAGATACAGTGCCTTATTAATTTTTGAGACATTATAGTGAACTAAAATGTTAATTTCAATCTACAGTTGAACAAATTGTGTGCTTCAAAATGGAATTTTATGAGAAAAACTCCCATTTTATGAGACATTCCCACTAGATGTAATTTCCACTTTATTTTGTTATTGTATAAATTATTATTATTATTATTATTATTATTATTATTATTATTATTATTATTATTATTTTATTATTATTATTATTATTATTATTATTATTATTATTATTATTATTATTATTATCTCTCTTGATATCAAATCAAACCTTGCGGCACAAAGGAAGGTGTCTCTATGCGACGCGCTTATCTTTTGTTCACGGTGTTTTTACGGGAAAAGCTTTGGCCGCTCCATTTCTTTGGAAATAAAATAAATGTGTTTTGGAGCAACAAAAAAGGGGCTGGGGCGCACAAAAACGATTCCTCAACTTGTTTATTTTCCAGAAACGTCCCCACATGTGTTTCCAGATGCAGTGCCGCAGATAAAAGTCGGGGGCGTTCTGGTGAATTCAAGTCGGATTGCCCAAAAATGTGGAACCGCGGTCTCGGGTCTTGGTTTTTTGTTGCTGCTAAATATAGGCTTGAGAAATACCACAAATTGAAAGGCCTGCCTGTATATTAGATCACTCTGAGGTCCCCTTGGCTAGAGAAAAGAATAATGAGAAACACACATTTATGCACAAAAAAACCCTCACAATAACCCACACGCACACATACAGATACACACACACAGATATACACACAAATTAAAGTGGTGCTTCAACAAAAAAAAAAAAAAAAAAAAAAAACAAGAAACATGGCAGATAGAGGAATGGGGAATCGACGCACAGCGTCTTCTGGGTTTTCTTGAAGTTTTAATGTGCTGTTATTTTCGTCCGACAATGTTCCAAACCGACGTCGTCCTCTTGTGTCCCTGCAGCACGCGCTGCCATCCGGATTAATCACGTCCCCAGCTGGGGCCACAATTCAACCCGATCCAGAAACAGATACAGATGTGTCCTTCTCATAAAAGCAAAAGACAACAAAAAAAAACAAATTAAAAAAAAAAACACATGAGCTACAGACAGCGTCGTGATTTTAAAGGCTTGCCCACAGCATGCGTTGTTTGTTTTGGTTTTGTTTCTTGTGGTTCAGAACTAGGATCAAACACAGCTGGAAAAGGATTTACTGCCGACTGGTGAGAAGCAATTCAACCCAATTCTGACAGACAACTCTCAGGTTTACTTCGATATGATCTTTATTTATTTTGCATCGTTTGAGTTTGGGGCGTCTGGGCTCTACCGCTCATCACTCCCGGCGAGGTGTACAGCAAACATAGACATACTTAGTGAGCTAAAAATATAGGCGTGATGAGCTCCAATCCCCCCGTTTGGATGGAAGAGTAGAACCCAACAGGTG
>NC_137200.1:20240056-20245056 GCF_960531495.2 Zeus faber
TCAGCCTCTCCCCTGTTTCCCCTTCCCCCTCCTCCTCCTCCACTCTGCCCTCCTCCCCCCTCATCACGCCGGTCCTTCCCCTTCACTCCCGCCGCCGCCGCCGCCTTTTGTGTCCCCTTTTGTAATTCGGCCCCCCGCCGTCCGGGTCTCTCGTCGTATCTTCCCCTTCATCTCGCCTCACCTTCTTCTCTTTTCACCCCTCGCGCCTCCCGTCCTCCTTGACCCCCCCTCCGCTTAACCGCCGTCTCTCCACGGCATTGTGGAAAAAAAATAAAAAACAAAAAAGAGAGGGGATCGGGCGATTAAGAAACATGTACCTGAGAATTAACGCCGTGAAGAATAATGATCGCGAATCGTGAATCGTGTGAAGTAGAGGCCGATAGTGATGAGGAGGAGGAGGAGAACGTTGACAATAACGAGGATTCATGCACGTGCAAAATGAGCGTTGCGGTCAGCAAAAGGGCGATCAGTCGTGAGAGGCGTGAGGCAGGGGAGATGAGTGATGAATCAATTTTGGGGGTGTGCACGGGCTTGTGTGTGTTTACGCGTGAGCTCGTAAATTGTTTTTTTTCCGGGGCTCTCCGTCTTCACGTGGCGCCGAGCTGTGTCCGCGGCGCGGCGCAGAACAGGACGAATTTGGGCATTGCATTCGTAAGATCGATGCGTGTATATGCAGGGCTTGCTGTGTAGAGGATGACTATCAGCGCATTCCTTACATAGAGAGTATACACGTGAGAAATGCTGTATATGAGAAACAATCGTTGGTAATCTGTATATGAAGACCAGGGAAGTATAAATGATTCATGAACATTGATTAGGAGAGTCAACGAAGTTCGGGGAGATGTTAAAAGACGACATCATCGCAATATCACGATGACCAAAATCACCTAGGAAGTGCTTGCAAGGGGGTCCGTCCATTTATTTTTTATGTCCAAATTATTTTTGTGTACATTTTTTTTATGTATTTTAGAATCAGTAATCAGCTGGAAGCGAGCCAATTCGTGGCTTCTGATGTTATGGTGCACTCGAAAACCTCCGATTTATTCAGAAAGTTTCTGAATTTTCAGTAGCGTGCTGCGTCTCTGACAGACATAACTGGTGCATGGCTGAACTTCAATTAAAATACACAGTAAATGGTTTGTATTATTGCGCTGATATTAAACAGCACGTAAAACCCATTATCAGATTTGTGCAAATTTTCTCCACACCAGGCCATTTAAGACCAGGTCTAGTTTAAATAAAACAACTGCACTTATAGTAGTCAAACCTGGACTTGATTTTAATAAAAAGCCTAAACAGCATTTCTGTTGAAGGCAACTGTTTTGTGAAGCCTTGCATTCTATTTGTGAAAAGATAAAAAGCTGGATTTCACTGTATTTTTTTCTCACACCGTTCGGTCACGGAATTAAATCGAAATCTAAAAGAAATGCACACAGGAAAACATAAGCATCATAACAGAGGATATTAAAAGGTTAATAAAGTATTATAAACATGTTATTGTGTCGCTTAAATCGCATAATCGAGGGGTTCCCTGCTTCTCCGTCCACCAAGGGGTCCATGGGCTGAAAAATATCGAAGATCCCTGCTATTTTATCACAATATCAATATTATAATCATATCGTCCAGCCTTAGAGCAACGTACAGGACCCTCTACATGTAGGGATGTGGGTTTGAGCATCATGCAATTTTTACCTCTCTTTTTCAACAGTCAATATAGTAGGTTATTACTTTGATATGGTTTCGCTTTATGTCTCGGCGTCGGCAAATCTCATATTATCAAAATGACAATACAGCTTAATTGACATGATTCCAGAGAGAGAGAGAGATCTATCAAAGTGACACTCGGTGGCTCAAAGACTCTCGGGCGCCCGAGCCCCGAGTGGCGGTGCGTAAGTCTCCCGAGCTCATGTGTCGCAATCGCACATCTATTTTAATTTCGCCGGCGACTGTCGGTTTTGCCTGACTAGCATGTGATCAATAAAAAGCAGGCGTCCGTGTAATCATGATAGATTGGATTTCTCTCAGCATGAAACTAGCGCAGGGTGGGGTGAGGGGCTGAGGCAGGGGAGGGGGCCATGTTTGGTGGGACTTTAGTGTATTTCACTTACTTATTTAACTCCAACTCTAGGATATTTCCGGTTATGTAACATGATAAAATAAAATAAATAATCTTTAATGTGTTTCCTTTTTTTTTTTTTACACTCCCGTCCCTGCTGCTCCGTCTCTCTGGAAAGAACTGTTTTCTTCGGCTTGTTGAACAATTTCGCTTGCATTCCACCATAACTAAACAATCAGAGGCTGACAAAGTGATCAGTATTCACACATGTCCCTCGCCGAGGCTGTCGTTCAGGTTGTCTGTCATACACGCACAAACAGTTGGAGTCACTGCTATATCACCAGTCATGCATTAATGGTGCACACCTCCTAGCCATTCATTCTGCTGCCATTTGTCTTGCTATGACTGATCTTAGTGTAAAATGTCCTCTTTTACATGCACTGCACCACCTAGTTCCATGGGAGCCACATTTTTCCACCATTTGCACAGCAATTAATATAATTGAACGAATTATTAATATTATATTTAATAATATTCCTAAATAACTACATTACATTATAAGTAAATTACATCGTAGTTATGTAAATATCAATAATCATTAAAAGTTAAATATGAAATATAATCCGATATAAAAACCCAAATAAATAATCTTGATAATATTAATAAATTATCAAATACTAATAATCAGTAAATAATATTTATAATATAAAAATAATTTATAGATATTTACATAAATTATTAAATTATTAATAAAACATTTTCTTTCTTTAAATTTGAAAATATACTTAAAAAAATATTGTTGAGTATACTTTTCTAATCATTATCACAGGTGATAATGAGGAGATTAAAAGATATCGCTATGTATAATTAAATTGAGAGACAAGCACATTGTGCATACATATGGATAAAGACCTTCCAAAAATGACATTATCACTTAATTATCATTATAATTAACTTCAATAAAATGAGGTTAGCACATGAATTCATTAATCTGTTCGTTCTTTCTGTAAATCTTGATTTCAGTATGGCACAAGAGGTAAAACTTGCAGAACCTGAACAGTTTTCTGCACTTTTGCAAAGTAAAGACAGACTGTTGTCTTCTACAGAATTATTTTTATTTATATTCTGAGTTGTTCTGAATTTAGTAAGAATGCATAAATGCAACATCCCCCATGATGACATCCTCACATTACTGAATAACTCAAGTGCTGCGTTTGCCAATCAAACTGGCGCCGGTGCAGAGCACGCAGGTTATTTTGTCTGTTTGGGCGGACTCCTGCAGGGGCCTGGGCTTTTATGTCGGGAATAGCCAAATCAAAATAGTTTGTGTTGAATGAAGTGGAACAGAATATTCGTGCGTCCATGCAAATGACATGCTCAGAATATACAAAACACAAACAAATAAACAAACAAATACAACAATCTTCAAAACTCAAATATAATGTGCTTTTATATGTGTGTAATGTGCATTTGTCAGCTCATTATATTGTGATTCCTCCTCTTATAACGATGTTGTGAATTATGTAGTATTGCAAACAACAAAGAATGCCACATAACTGTCCCACCTGGGCTCATTCGCCGGGTTTCTTTCTTCTCACAATTTATTTTCTGGCAGTGCAGAATTGTACAAAATAGGAAGGTTTAGCTTAATTGCTCTGTTTTCGACTATCCGACAGACCCACCCCTGCAATGTTCAACTCCACACGAAACATCGCCACGATTGACTAACTTCGCTCCTGGTAGAGAATGTACCGATCACGACGATCGCGTTGAAATTAATTGAATTTGGTGCGGAACTTTGCAGAAACACACACATAAGCAACACAAAATGCGAATAATTCTCAGGCGAGTTGGACACACCACCACGGCAACCACAACACGATTTAGAAAATCCGTTGTGCATCGTAAACGTAAATATCGAACAAAATATTTAAGGGATAAACCCGATTCTGAGGAAGATTGAGAGAATATGGTGATTTCCACCGTTTGGTACAAGAGCTGAAACTGAGCGACGGATGACGAACTTCCCGATGTCCGTGGGAGAGTTGGTTGCCTTTAAATTCATAATTTTTGTCCTAAGCACAGGGTTCACAACAACAATCAGGCAATCTGCCATGTTTAATAATTCTTTGTAAATCTTGGAGAAATCCACCTTGCTCTGAAATAATGATAATAATAACAATTGTAATAATAGGCAGCAATACAGGGGGTCCATTTAAGTCTTGTTTAGGCATCAAACTACACGGATTCAGCCTGATTCACCCAAATTTGTCGTATTGGACAATATTTTATTTGCCTTTAAACCAAACCTTGTCATTGTTATAACTCACTGTATTGGCTGTGTAAATAGATCTCTCGTCACAGTGGCGGAACTTGACGTTTGATCCCATGTGGGGTAATAATGATGTATTTAGGGAAGCGTACGAAGCAAAGTAAAGTAACGCAATTTTAGCGGTGACTTCTTTTGTGGATTAAATTTCCGACAGGTTACCGCTCCATGGAATCCAAAATGCATTGGCGTCACTCCGTGACCAATTATAATTTCACGATTTCTAGTTTTCCGACGTTTTCCTAGTACATGAACGCATCATTCAGTCGGGTGACCTCAACGTGGTGACAAGTTTCTGTGGATTTATGTTTTTTGTGTCCAAGTTTTTTGATGGGTTACGATCCAAGAAACCGGAAAACAGATTATTTATGTAATGAGAGGCCATCTGGAGAGAGAACACGCTGCCCTCCCTCCGACACCCACAGTAAGACAATGATCTCAGAAGATCAAACTAATTTAACAGTTGGAGCGGGCCGAGAGAGCAGACACAGCCATCTCTGGCTTTTGTCTCCTGAACCCTTCCCCTGCTGTGACCAGCAAGGGGCCCCAGCCAAAATGGCTGAATCAGGGAACTGCAGAGAATTTGGCCCAGGAGATTTACATGATCTGAACTCT
>NC_137200.1:20250056-20252556 GCF_960531495.2 Zeus faber
TAACTATGCACATATTAACAGTTAACTATGCACTTATTAACAGTTAACTATGCACTTATTACCTGTTAACTATGCACTTATTAACAGTTAACTATGCACTTATTACCTGTTAACTATGCACAAATTAACAGCTTACTATGCTTTTATTATGTGTTAATATGACTATATAAGTGTTAATTACAGCATTTATTAACAGTTAACTATGCACTTATTAACAGTTAACTATGCACTTATTACCTGTTAACTATGCACAAATTAACAGCTTACTATGCTTTTATTATGTGTTAATATGACTATATAAGTGTTAATTACAGCATTTATTAACAGTTAACTATGCACTTATTAACAGTTAACTATGCACTTATTACCTGTTAACTATGCACAAATTAACAGCTTACTATGCTTTTATTATGTGTTAATATGACTATATAAGTGTTAATTACAGCATTTATTAAAAGTTAACTATGCTTTTATTATGTGTTAATAACAATATATGAGGGTCAATTAAAGCATTTTTTAGCAGTTATCTATGCAGTTATCTATCCTTTTTTCAACAGAACAAATAGAATGTTCTATAAAACATAGCCTCAACTTGTACAATTTACCTCAACGTTGAAAGATACTGTAATTGTATCAATAATTGTACATTTTTTTTCAAAGGCCTGTTTGAGGCTATGTTTTGTAGAACATTCTCTTTGTGGCCGCATTTGGATGCTATTTATGTGAAAGTGATGAAAACTAAAAGAACATTTTTTTTCAAAAGAGCTTTCTTTCTTTCTTTCTTTCTTTCTTTCTTTCTTTCTTTCTTTCTTTCATCCTTCTCTGCAGAATATGACAAATAACTCATGGAAAAGATTTTTGTATTTACCAATATCAGTCCTGTCAATTTGGTTACAAGCGGAAAATATACTTCAATCTATCAAACTGATCTTTCTTGTTTTTTCACAACTGAACTGTACATCGGATCATGCCGGTAATGGTGTGCCACAGGGAGCCGTGCTAGAGCCAGTCTGTTTATATGCTGCCTTTCAGTCAATTTCAATTCAGAATTATGATTTACAGTTAATTTTCATTTTCATTAATGCTGTGGATATTCAACTCGACATCCCCATCAGACCAAACGGTCTCCGGCAATCACACAAACCAGAGGCATGGCTAGTTGCAATCCCAGGATGAGTGATAATGAACTCTGACGACCCATAGGGGCAAATTCACACACGGATTGCCCAGGTTTTGCGGCCGCTAAACTGTGCTAATAACAGAAAAAGCAAGCGTTTTATTCACAAAGCACCTGCACCGTCAACTGCGCTGCCACGCAAATAGCTTTTCGGCGCGCCAGTGTTATTTGCGTGTAACAAATAACACGCATTCGGGAATAACATAGAATTTGGTATCATGCATGCATTTTTTAGAAAATTGGCCCCCTTCTATGCAAATTAGCCTCGTTGCAAAAAAGGTCTAATTCACGAACACTGGCACTAATAGCCACATGTAGGTAGATTGAAATGATTACTGTCTGCAGAGGGACCACAAAATAAATAAATAAAGGCAGCGCTGCCCTTTCTTCTGCAGAAAGCCATTTCAATTTAAGCACATTTATAAAGGGTGTCATGCCTAGATTTCCAGTGATCCGTAAATAATATTTTGACATTATTATTATTATTATTATTATTATTATTATTATTATTATATTTTTATGATGATAATGGTGCCTGTTAACAACCTAATGTTTTATCTACAGTACATTTCTATCGACATCTCCTATTCCCTTCATTTGGGTGCTGCTTTTGCAGTTTACTGTACATGGTATTAAATGTCTATTTTATTGGCTTTATATTGACTATTTCCGAAGTTTAAAGCTCTTACAGGCATACTTTGTGTAGTCAAGTCAATAATTGTGCATATTTACAGTTTATATGAATATAAGGCAAGTGTTTCAAGGAGAAATCTTTTCGGTTTTCCGTCAACATCTTGAGTAATGATGTATCATCGAGATGTTTGGTCTTTATCTAACTATAAAGGAAGGAATCTCTGTATGTGTCTATGTATGTATGTATGTATGTATGTATGTAGGTATGTATGTATGTACATACATACCTACGGACATACACATATGCAGTGAAATGTAATGACGTCCGGTGACTGTATGTACTGTACGTCCTTTGATTACCTCGACAACTGTTCATCCCATCTACTTCACACTTGGCGCGTCTATTGCTGGGGACCCAAAGGTGTGCAGTGTTTAATTTGGTTCCATTTGTACCTGCGACATGTGCAATGTTAATAAACTTTCAATAAGCAGCGAGCCAGTGGGGGGCGGGGCTTCCCATGGGAAACAGTGAGCCAGTGGGGCGATTGAAAGCAGTCGTCCCGTTCCAAACAGGCGTGTTTGGTGTGGATATGCGACCCGTGTAGTGTTGATAATGTTATGAAATCACAAGCAAACAGCGACTTTATCCTGAAGTGCAACTTGGTTTTGTTTTTTTTTTCCTTGAGAAAG
>NC_137200.1:20257556-20270056 GCF_960531495.2 Zeus faber
CTAAAATCAAACTAGGAATCAAACTTGTTGAGTAAACTTTGAACTAGTTAACTAGTAAAGAAAACATAAAGGTCCACTAGTTAACTCGTCAATGGTAAGGTTTTTTTTTTTGGTCGGGCTAGTTGGCTTGTGGGGTGCAGGGCAACATCGGAATTTCTGAGGCAGCAGAAAACGCCTCCTGATTTGCATGTAAATGCAACTAGTTAACTAGTGAAGGCACGTAGATCACTAGTGAGACATAATGATCTCACTAACAAACTAGTCGTACCAAAAAGGTGTAACTAGTTAAGTTGTATGATGAAGAGCCGATACAGTGGTACCTCGACTTACGACTGCATCTACTTACAACTAATCCAAGATACGAGCAGCGATAGTCGCGAACCTTTGTATTGACTTGCGACCGACTGCTCCAAGTTACGACCGTGGAAATTTGCAGTTGGCGCGTCGGCGGCCAGTGAGCAGTCAGTCAGCAGTCAGTCAGCAGTCAGTCAGCAGTCAGTCAGCAGTCAGTCAGCAGCCAGTCAGCAGTCAGTCAGCAGCCAGTCAGCAGTCAGTCAGCAGTCAGTCAGCAGTCAGTCAGCGGTCAGTCAGCAGTCAGTCAGCGGGCGACCTACATGGTGTGTGCACGTAGTTCGTGGCTTATCGGTATTTTTTTCCAGATTGACTGTGTTTGTGCTGTGTACGTTTTTATTTTCACCCTTCATGATTTCATCATTTAAATGGGAAAAAAATTGCTTCGACATGTTTTAACAGACGTGTTCTTATGGAACGAATTACAGTCGTAAGTCGAGGTACCACTGTATAACTAGTTAACTAGTTAGATGTTATTGGTGCAGCTAGTTGAAAAGCCAACCAGGTGCTGAAAAGAATGACTAGTCAGGTGAACATGTTTGATATCAAGTTGGATTTGTTCTGGTAGTAAGACAAAGTGTCCAAAATGTTATGAAGAACAGGCTGGTAGGAAAAACAACAATTTGATGGAATAAATGCTCATCCGGCTTGCCATAGACTGTGATACTTAGACAGACAGACAGACAGACAGACAGACAGACAGACAGACAGACATAGATAGATAGATAGATAGATAGATAGATAGATAGATAGATAGATAGATAGATGGACGGACGGACGGACGGACGGACGGACGGACGGACGGACGGGATAGGTGGACGGATGGATAGACAGACAGACAGACAGACTGACAGACAGACTGACAGACAGACAGACACTTTATTGATCCCTGAAGGGAAATTTCAGTGTCACAGCAGCTTGCATGAGAAGTGAGCAATAATAATAACATCATAAGAACACAAATATATATATATATAAACATATATATATATTATTATAATTAATATTATTATTATTGTTATTATTATTATTATTATTATTATTATTATTATTATTATTATTATTATTAATGATGTCCCGCTCCCCAGCTCTATTGGCGAGGCTGTCGAATAAAGTGGAGGGTAGTACAAGTCCCGTCTGGGGGCTCCAATAAAGCAGCTTCTGGATCCCGATTGTGATCCCGATCCCGGCCCCGCGCGCCACGTGGGATGTCCCTATCTTGTGGCTGTCATATTTGTACAGCATTTCACAGCCATCACCCATAATGCGGCTGACACCGCCGGCATCCTCTCTGACCACCGCCTCCAAATTGCCTATGAGCCCCTTCCTTGCTTGTCTCTTTATTATTTAGCTCTCCATTTCGCGGCCCTTGGTGTCAGAATTGACGCACACTCTGCCGGCATATTTTCCTTACCGCTGATCATGCCTTGCATGTTGTGCCTACGTCGCTGTAAACCTGCCCCGACATACTCTTCTGTTGTGAAATCATTCTAAATAATGTCTCTATTTTGGGGTTTCTGGAAAATTTTATGACGAAAACGTCATTAAAGTGATTTCCTGGCCACGCTGAGGTTTACAGTTACACACATATTTCTCAAAGTTATGTCATTTTGTCGTACTTTGTAATCGTCAATTTAATTGGGAAAAAAGGCGGAAGCGACATCTCGGAATAAAACCGGTGTTGGCTCGTTGACTAGTAAAAGGGCCAAAACTAGATATTATGGGTTAGGTACGGTACAGTCCTTTAATTGCGAATGTATTCATCCTGACTATACATATTTGTGTGTGTGCCACCAGCCAAAACTTCACCAACACTTTACCAATTTATTTTTTTGACCCACAACACAAGAGAGGGAGAGAGAGCAAGAGAGGACAGTTTATTAGAGAAGTCGTCCATGGGAACGGGTTGGCGATTGGCTGAAATGAGCTGGGATCGCACGGCATGCAACCTAGATTGAAGATTCAAGAGGTTTATTTGTCACATACATATACATACAGTAGGTTCATGCATATATGCAGTGAAATGTCTTTGCATCGCACCCGAAGATTATGCACAATAGTAAACCGATAACAGTAAACCGAACATAATAGCTAACCTAATTCCTACCTAGCAACTAACTGAAACTAACTGATTCCTAAAACTTAATGCAGTTAGTGAATAGAATAATATAAATAAAACAAAAATAAAATGAGACTCAAACGAAAAAGAAGGGAATTGAGTTATGTACATGGGATAGGCTATTTGTACAGTATATACACATATGTGCATTAAAAATATTTACAGTATAGTATACAACAGTACGACACAGCAATCTAATCTCATCAATTGGATCCACCAGGGTCGGCGCGTGTGTGTGTGTGTGTGTGTGTGTGTGTGTGTGTGTGTGCGTGTGTGTGTGTGTGTGTGTGTGTGTGTGTGTGTGTGTATATTCTATTACATTGCGATGAGTGAGAAGCGACATGAATGCCATGGCTCCCAAGTCCATAACGGAAATGAGAATGCTCTTCAAATGCTCCCTCCTCTCTCCGCTCTTCATAACCTTTTCCTTTGCTTCTGTTCTCACACTTTTCTCCTTTTCCTTAAAAAAAAGCCATCCCTTCATACCCTTTACTTGAGCATTATATGGCGTTATCTACGCTCCGCGCTCTTCAAAGCGGGCGCACTTCAACCGCTCTCCAGCCGCTCTCCAGCCGCTCTCCAGCCGCTCTCCAGCCGCCTCATTCTCCTCCGCTCTCTCATGCCACAAAATGTGTTAGTGTCATCCCACGTACTATACGGCATAATGAGCTCTCTTTCTGTCTCTGGCGACTTGGGGTTTTAAGCCCTTTTTTCGGTGAAGCCGCTTGTGAGCTGAGAAATACTGTAAACTACAGGTGCATATGCTTGTGGTTTTTTTTTGGCATTGCATGAAAGAAAATTTATTTTATAAATTAAACGGACATAGGGAAGGAAAAGTCAGCCATTAAAATAGAAATGGAAACGTTTCTTTGACGATGAAATATTACTGTTTTTGGTTGTGTGACGTGGTCAGTCCCCTACTTTTGAATTGACGGCGACCATATGGGAATGCTCTATAGTATGAGTGTAACATTTACTGTGGAAATAATAATAGTAAATACATAATAATAATAATAATAATAATAATAATAATCATCATCATCATCACCATCATCATCATCATCATCACCATCATCATCATCATCATCATCATCATCATCATCATCATCATCATAATAATAATAAAAATAATAAATACTTTTAGACTTTTAGGCTTATACGTAGGCATTCTGTGATTGTTTTTTTTACCCATTATGGGGAAATTAGTCTTCTAGTAATACTACATGGTATTTACCCAATATATTGTATAGTAATATTAATACAATAACTTATTAATACTAATATAATTGTGCATTTCAATATGGGTTTCTTTTCCCAAATGCAATTGAAAAGCCAAGCACACACAGTAGGATTCTATAATATTATATATATATATATATATATATATATATATATATATAATATGTATACTCTGTATGTATATATATATTCCCAATGTTCCTGGTTTATTTGATACATTTAGTCTAGGATGTTCTTTTTTTTGTGTACATACATTTTTAAAAGCCTCCAAATGAAACAGCTGCAAAAAAAATAAAAACATGCTGCAGACACAGCTAAACAGACATTAAAGATTTACGTTGCCGTCTGATTCAATGTTGTCGCCACATGAGGTAATTCCCTCCTCCGACCGCAGTGAGCCCCTTTAAATCACACCACGCTTTTGAATCCAAACGCATAAGATGTTGTTTGCTTCCTTCCTGCTTTTTTTCATGCTTTTTTCATTCATTTTCATTTCGGCATTTTTCACCCCCCCAAAAAACATAACGACGTGATGGAGTCAGGGCGTTTTTATTTTGTAGAATGGTGTTGTTGCAGCAGAGGTGAGGCAAAAAAAAGTGATTGCGCAAGGTTTTTTTTTTCGGGGGGGGGGGGGTTTGTGCGCCCGCGAAGCGCACCATGCCGGGAGGTTTCTGTGTATCCGCCGGCAACAGAAGGGCTCTTGAGGCCTCAGTACATACAGTACATTTGTGGACGCTAATGAGCAGGGAGAAGGTCTGTCTCGCTCACATATGAGGCGTCTCAAGATTAGAAAAAAATGCACTTTTATTGAACATTATAAACGTGCAATTAAATGTACAAACAATTATTGACATTTATCGAACAAAAGATATATGATATCACCAACCACACATATACAGTCAAATCCCATGATTAATACTACAACAATCCAAACGGTCTGTGCCACCAACCCATGCATCTTCCCACCGCCCTCCCCCTCTCGCCATCACCGTCCTCCCCTCCGCCCGTCGCTCACGCCTCCGGTGCTGGCCTTTCCGCCGTCTCCCCTCCATCCCCCTCCATTCTCCACAGCTCTGAGGATCTCCAAAAAAAGGAAACTCACGTGCGGGCGTGGGCATCGCTGCTCGAGCGCGTACGAGCGGCAAAGGTGTCCCCCGCCGTCAATGATTTCTCATTAGAGTCTTCGCCTTTATATACAAAAACAATAACCAGCAGGCGAGTGGATGTGGGGCCCATGGGGCTGCTCAGGTATCCTGCCCTCTTCATTGCAGAGAAATCCCTCTCACAGTTTACGCCGGAAACCGGGATGGTCAGGCCAACGCTCGCTGAGCGGTGGGTAGAGCCGCCCCCCCCCCCCCCCCCCCCGTTCATCCGCCTGCTGAAGCCACGCCCCACATCAGGCGCTGTGGATCCGTGTCCTGTGTTCCGTGTCGATCCAGGGCCGAAGAACTCCCGAAAAAGGGGGGGTGTTACTCACTGTAATTCACGCCGTGGTGCCTTGAACGCCCCCAGCGGGCGCCCGCCGCTTGAGAGGGGACCGTTCCCGCAGCGCCCCGTCACTCCGGCCGCATAACCGCCCACGTCGACCGCCTCATCACCGGACGCCGCCCCAGGGCCGAGCACGCCGACGGCGCCTGAAAGGTCCGGCTTTCCGACCCTCCACCTCTCCAGGCCCTGCGGCGGGGCCGCCGATATACGGATCCATCACCTAACGTTAGCGACCGCAAACGATCCCATCGTTATGTCATCATGATCTCGTTGAGACCTCGAGCAAAAAACGATCTCAGCCATCAACGGCATTATGTTGATCTCCTTGCCTCTGTGAACTGCATTCTGGTTGATGAATTACCGCAGCAAAATGGATTTTTCACCATTTAATCGTTAATAGATCTTGAATTGTGAGACAAATAAGTGTAATGGTCCACTTCAGTTGGGTTTCAAATGGTTAACCACCCGAATACTTTGCAGCTGATTGGGGTTGGTTTAATCTACTTTTCTTCCTCTTAAATGAAAGTATGCGTCTTGGCCCCGACAGAATGAAAGATCGGTCGTCTGTTACTGTAGGTCTCCTGAAGGTTCCTTTCGGCGTTCCGGTATGACGTGTCGGATTTCACTTCTTTTGCAAGGGAAACGAGACGATCTCGCTCTTGTTGGGAAACCTCTGCTTTCATCGTGCTTTTAACAAGTCGGATCATTTGGATTAAAGTTATCATAATGACGTTGTCTTTTGCAAGTTGGGAAACACAATATAAAGTTTTGAACTCTCATTTATGGAAAAATTGCAATCGTAAATGTCCAGCTGGGCAAACTTCTCGCTGTTCTACCCGAACAAAAAGTTCGAGTAGTATTTTGTGATGCAGTTCATCCGACCGTCGGAGCTGGATACGAAAGGGCGCTTAAGAGGTAGAGGAAAGAGGAAGAGGAAAATATTTTTTTCTTTTTTTAAACCCAATTCATGCCTGTTGCTACTGAGGTCGTAATGAGGAGGACCACTTTTCCCGCTGCGTTTGTTTTTCGACATTATGTGAATAAGCAGTTTTCGGCGTTTTCCGTTTTTTCCCGTCTGCAGTGAAGTCATTTACTACCCGCGAGTTCTGTGTTCAGCCTCTAGACGCTTATTTAACACTTCCCCAGCTGTGCAGTCTGCTGCGTCGTTTTCCCACTTTCTAAATGCGCTCGTCTCTCCTCCAGCTATTGACAAAGGCAGCTGGGATCGCCGGGGGATCATCATATGGACGGACCCAAATCAGGAATCACAAGTCTGTCTCCGGACGCGCCCTGATGGAACATTCAGCAGCATTATTTCCCTATTTTATCTCTTATCGTTTTATCCAAGGCATCTCCAGCACTGAGAGGGAGCGGCCTAGAGTCGACCCCATCAACACGCATGCTTTCGGCGGCTGGGCGTGGCCGCCGAACAGAATCCTGTGATCTGATTGGCTGTGCGTTAACGAGAGCGTCCGACGGCGTCGTGAGAATCGTCGTGAGATCGGATTAACCGGGGGGGACGCCCTTTAACGAGACAAAATTCTACCCTTTGGACCTTTTAATTTGTTGTAACTTGGTTATTTTAATTATCCGTATCTAGATATGAGCTATAATATTTAAGTGCCACATGCTCTATCTATCTATCTATCTATCTATCTATCTATCTATCTATCTATCCATCTATCCATCTATCCATCTATCCATCTATCCATCTATCCATCTATCTATCTATCTATCTATCTATCTATCTATCTATCTATCTATCTATCTATCTATCTATCTATCTATCTATCTATCTATCTATCCATCTCTATATCTATCTATCTATCTATCTATCTATCTATCCATCTATCCATCTATCCATCTATCCATCTATCTATCTATCTATCCATCTATCCATCTATCCATCTATCCATCTATCCATCTATCCATCTATCCATCTATCCATCTATCCATCTATCCATCTATCCATCTATCCATCTATCTATCTATCTATCTATCTATCTATCTATCTATCTATCTGTCTGTCTGTCTGTCTGTCTGTCTGTCTGTCTGTCTGTCTGTCTGTCTGTCTGTCTGTCTGTCTGTCTGTCTGTCTGTCTGTCTGTCTTCCTGTCTGTCTGTCTGTCTGTCTGTCTGTCTCTCTACTGCACGTGCGAATAGGTTGATCCTGCATCTGAAACGGGAGGGAGAGAAAGGGAGGGAGAGAGAGAGAGAGAGAGAGAAAAAAAAAATGGACTCCTCGCACCCCTCTCCCTCAATTTATCTCTCCGCTCGCTCGCCCGGAGATCACTCATTTAGGAATCACAGGGCGTCGCGGCGGATCAGTGTCAGCGCGCGGCTTCAATGATGAGCATTAGGACCCCCCCCCCCCTCTTTTTTTCTCTTCTGAAAGATTTCCCGCCCGATAATGACATTTGCACGGTGAGCTAACGATGAGAGGAAAAGCGATGTCAGGGAGCACGTGGCGCCCGGCCGCGGGCTGCGTCGTCCGCCCTCCCCCCTCTCGTCCTCCTCCCCTCTCGGGAGTCATCACGGCTCCTCTTCATCTCTCCTGTAAAAGCCGAGTGACCTTTAAGTGCTGGCTAATCTCAGTTTGCCCGTCCGCTAGTTGAGGCCCCTAATCCACTCACTCCCCTTTTTCTTCCTTTATTCAATCTCTTTATTCGCGTTTCGTACCGACTAATCTTTTTTTTTTTTTTTTTTTTCACCACAAAGCTGAAGCACCATTTTTCTCTCTCTCCCTCTCTCTCGCCCGCCCCCTCGCCCCTCCCGTCCCATGCGCCTCCTCCGAGTTGATTTGTTCTAATTTGCTTGTGTCGCCCGGCGCGGTGGCACCGATTAGCCCTTTGCAGCGTCAGCAGGCGGGCGGAGGCGATGAAAGATGAAGGAGGGAGACACGGGGAGGAGAGGGGGAGAGGGGTTTGCGGCGCTCCACTTCTCGTCTTTTGGTTCGGGGGCACACGGGGCATAATGGCAGTGTTTGAGCGCATTGACGGCGGAGATGCGCCGTGTCTTGACCCGGCATCAGCGGTGGAACAAGTAACAAAAGCGAAAAAGTGGGACAACTGTTGGAATATACTTTAAAATTATATTTATTTATTTAGCATCGTTTGCGTTTGGGCGTCCGGGCTCTACCGCTCATCGCTCCCGGTGAGGTGTCCAGCAAACTTAGACATACTTAGTGAGCTAGAAATATAGAAGTAGTGAGCTGGAATCCCTCTATTGGATAGAAGAGTAGAACCCAACAGGTGGATGCAGGGGAGGTGGAGGGAGCGCAGCAACACAGCAGCCAAAGCAGGTAGCAAAGCAAGTAGAGCACTAGGGACTGGCTGCTTAAATAGGCTGGCCAAATAAGGGCGTGGAAGCGTGTGGCGCCGTCGAGTTGTCTGACACAACTCGCTCAGTAATGGAGTACTTGCATACTTCATTACTGCACTTGAGCACATTTTTCTGAAACAGTATCTGTACTGACGTGAGTATATTCAGCATGACTTTTCACTTTCGCTCAATTACATTTCAAAGAAAATATCTATACTCATGACTACTACTACTACATTTACAACAGCCGCATTGCATTTATTATTTTTTGTTATTATTTGGATTTTGATTTATATAATTTATTTTATTTAAATTTTTCTGGTCTTTTTCATTTTTTTATGTATTTTTTTTAATTATTATTTGTTATTTCTATTATCTTTGGTGTTGTTTATCATTAGGTTTAGTGTACATTGGCAGATTTCTATTTTCCATGTGTTTCTTCTTTCATATTTTTATTGCATTTCCTTATTATTCTTTTGTCTTATTGCATTGATGTGTGCTGCTGGGACATTGCTGGGCAATTTACCCTCAGGAGGAATAAAATACCTATCTATCTATCTATCTATCTATCTATCTATCTATCTATCTATCTATCTATCTATCTATCTATCTATGTCTGTCTGTCTGTCTGTCTGTCTGTCTGTCTGTCTGTCCGTCCGTCCGTCCGTCTATCTATCTCTAAATGACTATGACACTACCCAGACGTGGTGTCGTATTATGGGCATATCGGTGTGAATATAGGTTAACAACTTTTAGTTTGAGTTTTGATACTTTGGTATCAAAAGAAGTAAAGTGGTACTCTGACTTGTACCAGAGTCATTTTGTGTCAGGGTATTTGCACTTTGTTAACAATGCAAAAGTTTTCTCCCAGCACTCCCCCCCTCCCCGTGTGGTGTTGTCGATACAGCCAAACCACACATTTACAAGTGGCCTTTCTTGGGGGGTTTATTCGCTTGTTGGTTTGTTTGTTTTCTTTGCTGAGTATACCAGACAAAGGCTTCCCTGCTCACTCGCGGCAATGTATTTTTAAACGCTTTTGGGTATTTTTCAATGCGTTCGGCGCGATAAACAGCGAAACAAACGGTTCCGTGTGGGGTAAATTGTAGCCTCGCACCCGCTGGTCTGGAGTCCTGGCGCTCCAAAGCGGTCCCGCTGCTCTGGTGCTGAAGAACAAATTGCCATCTTGTCTCTAGCGTGTGTGTGTGTGTGTGTGTGTGTGTGTGTGCGTGTGTGTGGGTGGATAGCAGGTGGGTGAGCAGAGTCTCCTGTGAGTGTTGGGCTGTGAAACAGCTGTCGGAGACGATGACTCTGACGAAGATGGATGAGACGGCTGCACAAGGAGCCACATACTGTCCTACAGCAGCGCACAAGGCCCCCGCTGCACACGTGCACGCACACACACGCGCGCGCACACACACACACACTCTCTCTCTGTGCATGCTGGGAGTCGTGTGGGAGTGAGTGCGGCTGGCGAAAGCCGTGATGAATTTGATTGATATTTGCTGAATTTTCATCTTCATATTTTTCCTGTTTTACGTCTGGCCTTAGTTGCATTATTGTTTTATTGTGTCGTAGTGCTTGAATAGACCAAAGAAGCCGAGCCTGTCACTCCGTCATAAAGTGTGGGTGGCGATCCTCCTGTGTGGGAGGAGGTCGCACATGGGAATCTGAATCTGTACATCCAAATGTAGAAATGTTGTCCACAACAGAGATAGTAAAAGTTCAGGGTTTCTCAAATCTGTACGCACCAAACCAGGGCACTGAATGGACATTTTTAGCATTTTAAAGGACACATTAGGGCGGCAGGACAAGTTAAGTCACTAAAATCTTTAACTTAAAACGTGATCGTTCAGGTCTTTCACCAACCAAAAAATAACATGTAATTATTTCTGGCATTTTTATGTTAAACAACTGCGAGATAGGTATTTGGGGAAATTTGGGGAGGAAGAAGAGCACAGCTTGACCCTTTAAGTCAAGGTGGAAAAGGTGCAAATAAGGGTTTCTTGTCAACAATGCACTGCTCCTTATTGATTCAAAATCAGGTGTAACAGGGCTTTAATTTAATAATAACCTCCACTGTGGCACATTGCTAAAAAAAAAAAAAGAAAAAGAAAAAAAAAAACAATTTATTTAATAAAAAGAGATGTGCAGGAGGGAGCTGGTAAGAGCACGGTTCAATACAGTCCGGCACCTGCTAAATTCTTCTTTCACGTTGAAAAGATAGTTTCACAAAGCAAAACACATGGCCTGCCTTGGCCTGCCGGAGTGACCACCGACCCAGTGGAGATGAAGAGAGTGGATCCTCTGCAGTTCAAACTTCGAGACCACAAGCATGTTCGCAATTCTTTTTGTCGATAATATTGTCCGACATGGTCGCCGTGTTGGGTCGGTCAAGATCCGCCGAGGCAGTGTGCGCTGGGGGGTCCGCTGCGCCGCACCCCTCAGTGCACACTGCAGCGCCCACCTGGCATGAGTGCTGCAGGAATTACATTTATAAAGAAAAATAACAATAAAGTTCAATATACTTTGTAGAGAAATATTCCTGGTAACTGTGTGCGAAGTCTGTGTCGCTCCTCCGGCGAGAGTACACCTTTGACCTGAACGTCCATCAATTCCACAGATGTGGCGATGAAAGTGGGAAATAAACCCCCACCATCACCGAGGGAATGTCCTCTAGTGCAGAGGTTTCCCAACCGCCGGGGCGTTTGCCGGAAGAACACGGGCGTCATTTTTTCAGGAGCGATCTGCAATCTGCTCCACAGCAAGCACCAGCAGGAAACGGAGTAAAAGAAAGGTTTTATTTGCTTTGTTTGGAGAAAATATTTTTACGACCAGCCTTCCACTCTGGCAAAAATAAAAGTAACTTTGTTTATTATTGTTTATTATTCTAAAGTCTTGTTTTGCTCAAGCTCTTATCTACTTAGGTATGTTGTTCAAATATTATCATTATTATTTATACTTTTTAATATTCAAATAGAAGCTGACAAACAAGTGTTCTTTACAAATCAAGACTAACAGTCAAACATAGGTAAACAGATAGTCTAACAACGGCATTGTGCTGAAAAAAATGGATTTGGATTTGGATTTGGAGAATCGTGGCCCCCCACTAACAACCCTACACACCCCTATCACTACGCCTAACCCTCTCTCGCACACAATCCCTCTCACACATTGACACATACATGCACGTACTGTAACAGTACATGCACACACTGCATTCTGAAGCGCTGTGATTATGTTTTTACATTCTAAACAGACATATTGGAGCACTAAAAGCACTCAATAGACTTTGAATGTGTCGGCTAACAGAACGCCGCTGTGAGATGCCACGCTGTGTGGCTGCGCCGCTCAACTGGCAGGTGTGGAAACTGGCTCCTCGGAGATTAGAGTCAAAACCTCAAAAACCCTAATACCAGAAAGCTCCGCGCTGCCAACTGACACCCAACCAGATGCTCACTGGAGGGGGAAAATGAAAGCGCAAATGCACAATCGGAACACGTGCCCACATCCACACGGAGCCTTTTGAACGCGGCGCTTCGTGTCACAGATAACGCGTTTATTGGATTTTCCGGTGATCTCTTGTTTATTTTGAGGGTAACCTACTAGGGTTGCCTCCAACGGTCACCGCTCGGCACATCACGTCACAGGAGACAGTCAAATGGTATTAGAATTCGTACACACACACACACACACACACACATCATTTCCCTCTGGTGTAAAGAATGAAAAACTGACGGGTGGTGGGCGTATGTTTCTTTTTCTGTTTTTTTATTTTATTTTTTTACGTGGATGAAGGCTGGAATGTTATGCACTGATAAAAGGAGTCGAGAAATAGATTGAATAGAGCCTGTATTGTAAGCGCACACACACACACACACGCGCGCGCACACACACACAGACACACACACACTTTACGGAGCAGCGAGGACAGGGGAGCTGTCCCTCGTCACTGCCAGTCACTTAGTGCCAGAGTCGTGGGCCG
>NC_137200.1:20275056-20305056 GCF_960531495.2 Zeus faber
TAGCATCTCCTACGTCGTTGGAAAGAAAGGGCTGGTATTTAGGGGGGTATTCAGTTTGCAATCTCTCTAACTCGCCACTAGAGGGCACTAGGTTCAACACACTGCTCCTTTAAGGCACCTGATTAAAAAAGCCTTTTAGTCAAATTAAATATTACTTGCAAGTGTAGCAGGTGAATTAAGTGGTGTTAATAAAAAAATGAAAAACATATTGCTTCATAAATTAGAGAGGAGAAAAGGCATAATTGCCAAAAATGGAATTACTCAAGCAAAATGCATACAAAACAGAATTTGATAAAGAATCCAAGGGAATTGGGGGAATTGGGAGACTTCTGGGACGCGGACGATCACGACTTTAATTACTGTCCAGCGCTGCGTTATATCCTGCACTCCATCTTTCCGTGTCCCTCGGCGCACGGGCTTTTCAACTGCAAACACACCAACGGGCATCAGCCATGCACGTATCTGATCCTGCACACGCGCATGCACACACACACACACACACACACACACACACACACACACACACACACACACACACACACACCCACACACACACACACAGTAGCCGCCGCGCGCTCCTCTAATCTTCCCTTGTCCTGCATCATATTGTTCCAATTACTCAGAGCCAGCGTGGTTCACTGGAAAACAAACGCTAATTTCGGGCATGTCACTAGTTAATTTGTGACATGTGGCAAGCTCTTTGAAAGCGATATCACACGTAGACGGTTGGGTCTCATGAATGAATCAAGCTGGGAGGAAACATGGCCTCCCTTTGATCTGTCTAGTAGCCTTCGCCCCGCTTTGCTTCCCTCTCTGCGCTGGATTTGGACTCCATGTTGCATTAGCGCGCTACAACAAAAAAAGGAGAAAAAAAAAAAAAAAAGAACCGGCAGGTTGAATCCCAAAGAGAACAACTCGATGGCCGCATAGTGTCTCATAATACGCTTAAAACGCTTCACTTGTCGGAGGATGATTATTTTTCTCCTGCCCCTTTGGTGCATTTGGTGCATTTTAGGAGCGAAGTGACGGCTTTCGTCTGAATCGGAATCATTCTTTCGTCCAGGTCTGGATTAGCGATGCGCTCGGTCGATTCGGAACTCTGTATTCGAGATGCGACTCTTCACGAGGCCGGTCTAACTTCTCGGGCTCTGAGTTTCGAAGGGACCTCCGCGGCGCGACGCTGGCGGCTTGCAGCTCCCGGATCCCGTGCGCGATCCGGTTCGGGAGCCATTGCCTCCGGCTGGAGGTGCGCGCGGGACCCTCCGGACCGCGGGGGGCCCCCTGGTTCTTTCCGTTCGAAAGCCGAGTCTCGGTCCATTGCGGCCGGAGTGACTCCTGACGGCCTGGGTCGTATGGAATTTAAGATCGGGAAAAAAAGGGAGAAGGTAACAGGGCGAATCGTTCGGGAGTCGTGCGTGTCTCCTGTTGAAGCGCCGGGGCGGCATTGGACGACTTCCTAACTGACGTGCTATTTAACAGTTTAGCTGCAAACCTTCCCTTTTGCCGTTCTCAGCTGAGAGGGGGGGGGGACGACCGGTGGGGGCGGGGATCTGGTTCCGCCCTTTCCCATTCAGCTGAAAGGGAGTGTCGGAGAGAGGAGGAGGGCCTCGGCGCCCTGGACGTGAGCCCGAAGAGAAATGTCAGGTCGGTTCTCCGGCGCTCAATGATCTTTTTTAACCCGCCGGACCCGCATCAGCCCGACCTATCACGTTCCGCGGCTCTGCGGGGAGACCGGGCCCCTGATTGACTCCTGATAAAGCTTCGATTTTTTTTTCTTCTCCGCGGTTTCATAGTGTCCCTCGTCTGTGCGAGGAAGGGGGGGAACTAAGAGGTTTTCCTGCTAACAGGGAGGTAAAGAGCATTTCCAGGCAGGGAGCCGTCGTAAAGGTTTTATGCGTTGGAGAGTGGAGGAGCGAGGGGATGAGAGTGTCTTTTCTTTACGGGGTCTGGTCAGGAGGTGTAAAAGCCGCTCTGGAGATGCCTTCCGGGCATTGCATTTTTTCCCCCCCCTAAGCCCGAGACCTCGCAGCGTCGCCTGCAAACGGCCGCGCCCCGCTTGACAGGAGTCGCAGAAGTGGCGAGCGTCCGTATAAAACGGGGGGGACGGGGGGGCGGGGACGCGACGGGGTTTTTTTTTCCGGGATCTGGTCTGGGGAGTGTCACTGGCGACAGGGCTGTCGTAGGGCTGCGCCATGTGTCGTACTTTCATCGTCACCACATCACAAAGAGGCCGCGATAACGCCCAATCCAAGCCCCGTCGAGTCGGCGACCGCTTGGACCCGTTTCCCTCGCCCTGTTTTTCGAGGTTGCCAGGGTGGTGCCGTATCCAGGGAGGGCAGCGGGGGACATTTCGGAGGTGTGAGGCGGGACTCTCTCGGGTCGCAGCGACGAGGCGCGGCCGGGCGTTGGCTCCAGAGATAAGTCACATCAGCGAATGGCGTCGAGGTGTCCGCAGAAGACGGGAGACGTGCGCTTGTTTTGCACTCCCAATTATTACAATATTGCTATTTTACAATGCTCTGGTCATGATTGTGATTATGAGACACTCTCAGAAGATGGATGGAAGTATTTGGCTCAGACCTTGAAACGTTGGAAAGGCTGTTGAATAACAGTTTGGTTAGACTCTCGCTTCGGAGGGGATCACCTTTTTGTCTGAATTAGTCGTTGAATGTCACCCCCACGATGCCACACTCCCCCCCCCCCCTCTATTTCAAAAGTCAGAAAAAAAATTTGATTGCCAGGACAAAATTTTAAAAGCTGCCCGATGGAGCAGGTGCGGGCGCCAACGACCTTCAGAAAAAGATTTCGATTTAGTCGATGTGATTAAGGAAGGGAGGGAACACCGCGCACCGGGGGGAACTTACGCCCGGTGGGAAGACGGCACCTCACACGTTGTGTTTTCAAGCTATTGCAGCAAAAATATTGGCCATTGCAGCATTAAAAAAAAAAAAAAAAAAAACTTCTGTGAAAAACGAAACAAAAGGCTGTAAAACCTCTGCTTCCAGTCGAGCACCCGAGTCAGCACTTTGTCTTGAACAGTATAACCTCCCCCCCCCCAAAAATTGAATAAAGACCGTTTTGTTTTTTTTGGGATTGGATTAACGCCCCTCAGGACACAAACCCCCAATTCAAACCCACTCTATTCAAAAGTGCCTCGGTCTGCGGTCTCATTTTCTACTTTAAACGCATCTCGCACAATATACTCAACCTACGTCTATTTTCTTTTAGCAAATCTGCGTCCGGAGGACCACCCAGCGCGGTTGATGTCTCAGATCAAGACTTGAAGCCGAAACGTGCTTGATCTGAGGAAGCAGAGAATCCCACAGAAAAAGCGTGACGCCGCCCGGGTCGTGAATAATTGGCCAATTAATGATGCTGCGCTACCTGCTACTCCCACGCCGACGCCCGGTCATCTCCCCTTCGGTTTTTTTAACCATCCAGTCAGCTACGTGAAACTTGTGAAGGCTTTGTTTCAGTGCGAGTCAATCTCCCGCACGGCGAACAGAAAGCTAGCGCAATATATATATATATATATAAAACCCAGGTTTTTTTATGATCTCCTCCATTGGGAAGGTAACCCCGGTGTGTGTTGACGTCTAACTAATGCAAATTAAAGCCCCCACGGCTGCTCTCCTGTAGCAACACAGGAAGGGGTTTTTCTTCGTTTTTGGGTTTTTGGGGTTTTGTTTTTTTTCCCCCCGGATGGGTAATAAAATTGTCTTTCTTTCTTCCTGAGAAAGGTGCCATTTGAATGCTGCCAATTATGGAAATGTCTGTGACCTTCCGCGTCTCAAATCGTTTACTTCACTGGTAATTTAGAACCAACCACCAGAAGCCGCACAATAGCGACGAGCTCCACAATGGAAGCTGCAGCAGCTGCTGTTTTTTTTTTTGAACTGGTTAAGTTCAAGTTTATTCACCACCGCCAAGATTTGTGTCTAATTAAGCGCTTGCCAAGCAAGTGAGTGAAGTGGAAGCAATACTAATACATATCAGTGTCGGTCTGGAAGACAACTCTGAGATTTACTTAAAAATTATCTTTATTTATTTTGCGTCGTTTGAGTTTGGGCGTCTGGGCGCTACCGCTCATCACAGGTGAGGTGTACAGCAAACATAGACATACTTAGTGAGCGAGAAATATAGGAGTGATGAGCTCCCATTCCCCCCATTGGATAGAAGAGTAGAACCCAACAGGTGGATGCAGGGGAGGTGGAGGCAGCGCAGCAACGCAGCAAAGCAGGTAGAGCTCTGCAGCATCATTGCGTCCCGTCCTGCCTGCTGCATGCTCTGGTCTAAACCAAACTGGGTATTTCCAGGTGGTGTAAACGTGTCTGACACGGACAATCTCCGGTTGTGTGAAACCGTGCCCCCGGACAAGGGCGACCCCGGACAATGTCCAGATAATCAGGGTCTGGAAATTGTTCACGTGTGAAAGCAGCTTTAGTGAGCCAGAAATATAGGAGTGATGAGCTGGATCGGCCAGGCGGGACTCGCCCCAAGTTCCGAGATAGATATTGAAAATGGGAGTCCATTGCGAACAGGGAAATGCACACAAAATCAAAGACACACCCTGACTCTGGAATCGCCAGGGGGTCCTCCCCGACATTTCTGACCCCGTGCCCTCGGCCCCTCGGCCTCCCCGCCGCCAGAGAGCGACGGCAAATTTCACCCCGCGCCCAGCGAGCCCTTCTAGCGCCGCTGAAATATGCAGCAGACGAGGTGCCGAGACGCCTGCCCTGTCAGAGGTAGACGACGTGTAGACAGAGGGCCGGGGCGGGCGGAGGCTGAAATTGAAGGAGGAGAAGAAGCACTTTAGACTGCGGAGTGAAAGAGAGCACGCATGTGAAAGGAGAGAAAGAGGCTGGTAATGGATGGCGGGGAGGGCGGCTTTCTCTTTGTCTTTGGTCTCGTTGGCGCTCGCTCCCTCCCCTGCATTTCTACATGGAGAGGTAAATGGATATCTCTCTCTCTCGCTCGCTCTCTCTCTCTCTCTCTCTCTCTCTTTCTCTCTCTCTCTCCCTCTCCCTCGCTCTCTCTTTCCAAATCTCGGGTCCTCTCAGCGGTTCTCTCTGTCTCTGGCAGACATGCAGAAACCCACAGCAGGCACGGTTTCATTTCCCAGAGTGCTTGTGTTGTGAATGTGAATGTGAATGTGTCTAAATGCCGTCTTTACCGTCTAAATATGTTGAACTGGCATTTGTATTTCTGTTTTTACAGCGCGGTGCTAACGTGGCACGCTCCAGCGAAGCAGCTTGCGGTATTTCACAGTTTTTCTTGTGTTCTTCCGCCAGCTGTAACAGCAACGTTGCGCCCGTTGTGTTATTTTTGCAGGAAAAAAAAATAGGTATGAAAGATGATCCACCAACTGCAGCTCGTCTGATTAGGAACATAGTGTCAAATAAAATGTTTGTCGCTGTTGGCAGGCAGAGAGATAGATAGATAGATGGGTAGATGGATGGATAGAAAGATGAAGGGATGGATGGATGGATAGTTACATACGTACATACATAGATAGATAGATAGGTAGATAGATAGATAGATAGATGGATAGATAGATAGATAGATAGATAGATAGATAGATAGATAGATAGATAGATAGATGGATACATACATACAAAGGTCGATATATAAATAGATAGATACAGTACATAGATGGATGGATGGATGGATGGATGGATGGATGGATGAATGGATGGATGAATGGATGGATAGTCTGCTTTGTGTCAGCTGACATTTGCTCATTAATATCATGTTCACACTCCCCGCCTGCACAAAGTGGTTATGGAAGCGGGGGAATGCAGACGGAGTCAATCGCATCGCCTTCGCGTGTGTGTGTGCGTGTGTGTGTGTGTGTGTGTGTGTGTGTGTGTGTGTGCAAGCTCACTTCATCTGGTTCGCCCGCTGAGATAAACACACGTCACGCTGGGAGAGGTAGACGGCGCGGCGCGGCTCGCCGCGGCCCTGGGGCCGATCCGCGCGGCGTGCGCGCAGCCCCACGTTGTGGGGCTGTGCGCCACTTCCCTTCAACCCACCCTCCCCGTCCCCGATGAAAACAAATACCAAAACACACACCAGACACCTGCTATTCCCCGTCGAGGTCCGGCATTAATAAACGTCGAGCCCCAGCCTTCGGAGGAAAGCCGCCGCCGCCTCCGCCCGCCAGGGGCAGAGGGCTGAACCGCGGAGGACACCTAACGCGTCGACACATCATCATCACAAGGTTTTTTTTCCCCCCAAAAAACAACAACTTGTGTTGAGCAATCAAGCAGCGGAGGCAGATTGCACTCAGACCCCGACGGCCTCCACCAGCCGCCCCTCGCGGCGTGAGAGGAGCGGCCCAAGGCTGGGATGACCCGCCCAGGGGACACCGGAGCCGCCAGGGGACGTTTTGTCGTCGGAATTCGCCTCCCTCAGCGGGACGTTCCCACCGAGTCGAAGGGGGAGCGGAATCGCCCGCAAAACTCCAGACTTCAAGTGACGTTTTGGAGCGAGATCATTTCAGTGGAGAAAGCAGGGCTCGTCCGAAAGAAGGAGCATAAATCTACAAACACTATGTCGTGTTTGGAATTGCTGTGATCTGTTGAATTCTTCTTTGAGTCCATTTCTTTTGTGATTTGACCGTATTCTTTGACCTGATCTATTTTACGGCATGAAGTCATTCCTTTTAGACACTTGGAGTACACTGTCGTCTGGAATTACGTGTGTGGCCAAGCGCCGCCGCCTTGGCCCTCAGTTCTGCATGCACATGATTATACATCATAATTATACGACAAAAGGATACATCATAATTATACATCAAAACATAGCTCAATGTCTCATCTCTTTCATGATGAAAAATACTTGCGGCCAGAATTTATCATTTTTGAGATTTTTGAGAGTTTCCGTTAATAACCAAATAAATAATAAATAATAATTATAATAATAATATACAATTACAGTAATGTTAATCTGATGATGATAATATATCATATCATATAATCTGATAGTAATAATATTAATAATAGATGGAATATGATGAATAATAGAATATAGACAGGTCGGTGGATAACAATGTATAACATAACAATATTATAACATAATAATAATATAATACTCATACAATCTATTAGTAATATTAATCATATGTGAATTCATGATATAGTGGGCAGCGTTGTTGGGGGAGAGGGACAGACAGATAGATAGATAGATAGATAGATAGATAGATAGATAGATAGATAGATAGATAGACAGACAGACAGATAGTTATATAGATGATAGATCGACAGATAGATGTTAGTAAAATGATTATTAGCAGTGGTTTCCTGGGGTGAACCGACCAATAAAGCAACAACAAAATAGAAATGAGAAGTAGAAATGAGAAAGGAAGGAGGTGATATTTTATATCAGCGCCTGTCTCTAACGAGAAAAAAAATGTCATTTTGGGCAAAACACAGCAGTGACTTATTTTGAGGGTTTATTTCCTCATTATTTTTCAGTCGCGCACCTTGTTTGACCCCCTGCTGTGTTCGTCAAGCGGTTTGGGCCGAATTGAGTGTGATTCTGGGATGTGCACTTCGATGTTTGTCTGTGAAATGCAACTGTGTGGTGACTACAAAGGGGCCCAGGGTGTGTCATAGGAGTGAGGGAAGAGTGACTCACAAGTGTGGTAGATTGCCTGTGTGTGTGTGAGTGTGTGTGCGTGTTTGTGTGTGTGTGTGTGTGTGTGTGTGTGTGTGTGTGTGTGTGTGTGTGTGTGTGTGTGCATGTGTGTGTGCGTGTGCGCGCGGGCGCGTGTGCGTGTGTTCACGAATGCAAGACGCATGAACTAAGAAAAAAAACAAGCGCTGAAACCCACTCCCCCTGTACATACTAACAATGTACTAACATCACAAAAATATTGCGCCGGCAGATTTGCCAATTCCACCATTTCTTTTCAGCTTTAATACTACAAAGTGAATAATGACAGAATGTAAAAGTTTCTGGGGCGAACAGAAAAGTGTTTCATTCCTCCTCCTCCTCCTCTCCCCTCAGGGGCACGGTAAATACGGGGTAATGACACGGCTCTTTTCGTTTTTTTGGGGTTTTTTTTGTTGTTTTTTTTTTTTCAAAAAGCCCGCCCCGGGAAAAAAAAACAACCCACAAAAAAAATGTTTGGACGACAAATTCGGAACGCGGCGTGGAAGAATGGAATTATGTTCATCTCTGTTGACAGGGCGACGCTGTTTGTCGCCAATACATCAGCGCGCGCTACCCCCTCGGCAGCCCCGTCTCCCTCTCCCAGGTATGAAATCACCGGCTGCCACGGCCGAGGGATTGCTCTCGCAAGTTGTTTTAGCTCTTTTGTAAGATGAGAGAACTATCGATCCGTGGGAGATTAGTGTTTGGTGAAGGCTCTCTCTCTCTCTCTCTCTGTCTCTCTCTCTCTCTCTCTCCAGCGCCTCCATTTCAACTAGGCCCCAGACGGCGGTGGCAGTGGCGGCGGCGGCGGCGGCGGCCCCGCCCCGATGTTATTAAATGACTGGTTCCGACACAGCCTCGCTAATTGAAATAGTGAGATTAAGGCCGCTATTACGGGGAATTAACGGCCTACACAATGGAATTAAAAGCGTTTAATTGTCCGTGACAGACTCACTAATGGGTCATAAGAGTCATATCCACTTAGAGTGTTTGCGGCGCCGACGTTACGTGGTGTTTACGTTGAGATCCGGCGGACGGGAATTTGCATACATCGGGTGTTTGTTTTCCCCTATGGGACTTTTTGACGCAGTCTGCAAAGAATGGTGGACCCGGACGGGCCCGAGGAGGATCAATATTTGCCTTGTTATCGGATCACGGTGTCACAAGCATCCCGTCAAGCACGCCGAGCAATTACAATAAACAAGCAAATATCGAGAAAAAAAAAAAAAAAAGCCAAGTGGGAAATGAAAATATTATATTTTTCCTCCCAGTCGATAGACTTCCCACGAAAGTATGACAAGCTTGAGTCGAAAAACCTTCGAAGCACCGAGGCGATGTTTCTGAGCGACGACTCTTGGATTTACTTTCAAATCCTAATTTATTTTGTATCATTTCCGTCGGGCGCGGCCCATCAGTCCGTTGTTGTGCGTGGTGCACAACAAACATAGACCTACTTGGTGAACTAGAAATACAGGAGTGATGAGCTCCAATAAGCTCCCATTCCCTGCTTAAGTAGGCCGGCCCATAAGGGGCGTGGCAAGCTCCACCAGCTACGCCGTATTTGCAGGCTTTTGCCGAAACATTGCATGAGTTGAGTAGAGCAGCTTTATACGAGGGTGGTGCATCTCTCATCTTCTCCGTTCTGGTACATGTGATTCAGGGCCGACATTCATTTTCCATTATACATTAAAATAAGCCAATTCTATAAAAGTATATCTTAAATATCTGATGATTTCTCTTTTGTATTTTTGGCAATTTGTATACATACAAATAATATAAATAATATAAGTATTATTATAGATAAATATATATCAGACATTTTAATTGTATTTATTTTTTTATCCTATTTTATTATTATTATTATTATTATTATTATTATTATTATTATTATTATTATTATTATTATTCTCTTCCTATTCTCTTATTTTCCGTACTGTTGAGCTGTTGAGCAGAAGAAGAAATTCCTTGTACATGTAAACGTCCCTGCCGAGAATACACGATTCTGATTCTAAAAGTGGCACCGCTTACCTTCCAATCGGTATATTTCATAAAAGGCCGGGGGACCCCAAGCATTTTTGTTATTTTACGGCATTAAGGTATAATAACATCTCATTTATTGTGATTCTGAAATAGTCATGTATCATATAATCTTGGAATGACCCTGGATGCTTTGGTTACTGCGGGCGGTTCACAAGTCTTGTAGGAGGGAATGTGCGTGTGCGATCTGGTGTGTGTGTGTGTGTGTGTGTGTGTGTGTGTCTGTGTGTGTGTGTGTGTGTGTGTGTGTGTGCGTGTGTGGCAAGACGGCGTCGTAGAGAGAGAGGGAATTTGAACGTGAGACAACCCCCGCTGCAGTACATTGTAGAAACAAGGGATGGAGAGATGATGTGTGTATATGTATTTATTTGTATCTGTTTGCGTAGAACAATACACATTTCACGTGCATTATTCCTGGTTAGGCACCGCATACCCGAACGCACCAAAACAATTCTCTTCCGCGTAGAAGAGCGGTTTTCCTCCGGAAAACGATGGAACTCCACGCTCGGCCTCTGACATCTTCATTTCCTGGCCTAATCATATAATTTTCGTAATCCTTCGCCCTCGTCCCTCTACGATGCGCGGCGCGGTCACAGCGTCTTACCCTCCTTCAATATACAAATTTAGCAAAATGCACCAAAACAAAAAAAAAAAAAACAATCGAGGAAATCGTGCCGTATTGATTTTCTCGCCACTTCTCTCTTTCTTTATCTCATTTGCACGCTCTATTTATCTCCGTCTCTCGCACGCACACACACTCACACGCGCACACACACACACACACACAGTAAAAACATCTGTTGGATGTATTCTATTGGCCTGTTCTGTAAATAACAGCTGTAACATGGCGGATTTGTAATTAAGAAGCCATTGATTGCACTTAATACCAAAACCTCTGCTCAGCCCGGATGAGCATCATATTGTGTTCCGCGGCAGATGTTTTGCAATTACCGCGCAGAATGATTATTTTAGCGAATGCCGCGGCGTTCCAAACAAGGATCACGGTTAACGTGCGACGCGGCACCCCCCCCCCCTCCCCGCCCGAAAAAACATAGGCTTTTTTCCCGAGCGATGGCTCCCTTCCAGAAAAGTCACATGATCACCCTACCTGGCTTCCACGTGCGCAACACCGAGGCGGCACAAAACAAAACTTGGGTTTATGACACGCAGTGCTGCTATGGTTTCCACGTGTGCTTTTCACGGGTTTGCCATGTGCTCAGTTACCCCACGCTAGCTGCTGTGGGGGCGGCGGAATCGGGTGATGTTTTGGTCGCGGGTGCATCCGAGCTGCCGCAGGTGCAAATTAGTTTGTCAAACATTGTGGATCAAAATGTTTCGGTGTGTTCCTTCTCTCACACCTTCCGTCCGTGCATCCATCCCTCCACCCATCCACCCACCTATCCATCCATTCATCCATCCATCCACCCATACTTCCATCCATCTATCCATCCGTCCATCCACCCATCCCTCCACCCATCCATCCATCCATCCATCCATCCATCCACCCATCCATCCGTCCACCCATCCTTACATCCATCCATCCATCATCCATCCACCCATCCTTACACCCATCCATCCATCCAATCATCCATCCATCCACCCATCCATCCATAAATTTGTCCATCCATCATCCATCCATCATCCTTCCATCCTTCCATCCATCCATCCTTTCATCCATCCATCCATTTATCCACCCATCCATCCATCCTTTCATCCATCCATCCATCCATCCATCCATCCATCCTTTCCTTCCGCCACTCCTCGGGGCAGGATCCACTCAGGGAGGAAAGATGTTTGATCGATGGGTTGTGTCCGCCAGCCAAAGGCTTTGCATTCCACGAGCAGAAATCGAGGGGAAAAAAACCAAACAAAAAAACTCTTTTCTTCCGGAGAGTCAGCGCCCCACTTCCTCTTGCCTGCCTCTCCGTCGACAGCGTTTCCCGCTGTGTTCCCTCGATTGGGTAACAAGGGAAAAGCTTCCATTTCCTCAATGCTGGAAAAGGCGGTAAATGGAAGTATTTTTCCATCCCACGCTCCCCCTAGTGTTTGAACTTGTCCCATTCCTCTGTCTCACAAGTGGCTTTTCAACCACGACACTGATCAAATCTGACATTTCTGCTGGACCGTCTGCTACTACGTTATTTCCGACAAATGGATCCCATAATGACGGTGTCCTTTGACGTTCCTCCTGTCAAACAAACTTTCTCTTTAAATTGTAACTTTGTAACTCAAGCGTGTGTGTTTTTTTTTTCATAACGTTCAAATGGTAAATCGTATATGTTTTTATACACCAGGGTTGCGTTGTATTTTACAGTTAAATGTTGGCCTAAAGAGACAGCTTGAGGCAAAGGCAGATTTAGCATTGCAATACTGATTCCCAACAAACTATTTTTCCTTCTTTAGGTATATCCAGGTGGATGTGTTCCATTGAACTGTTACTGTAGACTGTATTAATATAAACTATAATATAAGGTAATATATATATATATGTATATATATATATATATATATATATATATATATATACATATATATACATTTATATATATATATATATATATATATATATACATATATATACATTTATATATATAAATATTATATTAATTATATTATATTAATTTGCCCTATATAAGTAATTTCCCCCTGGGATTATTAAAGTATTTCTGATTCTGATTCTGATACTGGGGGGGACATGTATATTGTTCTAATATAAAACTGTGTTTTTTTAAAGAAAAAAAACGAGAGAATAGAATTTGTATTTAGAATAGATTTCGTAATATGAAGTGGGTATAATTCACCTTCCATTTTGCTAATAATTCATCAATGAAAATCAGTGTCGGTTTTGTCTCGGGGGTATGTGGTGTGGGTGATGGGATTGTTTGAGCAGCCACACCTGACCTGGATCTAGGTGATTGGGTCAGGGTGGCTGCATACCCCCTGCTTGGTTGGGCCAACGAGCAACAGGTTAAAACCCCCATCCTCACACACACTCAGGATAGGAGCGATGGCAGGACATGTTCCATCTGCCCCTGGCTAATTCCACCTAGACTCGTCTCTACAATAAACTGAAAAGAGAAAACGTCACTTGGGTGTTGTATGGTAGGAGAAACTGCCACATATATATATATATAAGTTTAAAAAGGCTCATAATATTGAAAGTGTGAATAAAAAATAAACCATGTGGCATCTCGATCCAGATCTGAACGATAGGAAGTGTGTGTGTGTGTGTGTGTTGGAATCGTTGCTGTTCCTCACGCGAAGCATGTGCCTTGAATTCAGAGCCGTATGAGAGCGCTTTTGATGTTGAACGGGGATTTACGTTTTTTGACAGCTATTAAACAAGCCCTGGGTTCAAAGCTGTGTTTCAGCCTCAGGGCCTGTCGTCACATGCCTGGCCCCGCCGTCGGCCCCTGCACAGGGCTTCTAATGAGCAGCCTTTTTTTTGGGGGGGGGTGGGATTTTTCTTAGCAGGATGACGTGTCTGCCAGTTGGATTCGATCTCCTTCACTGCATCAGTCTTCCCACCTCGTGGCTTTTCCGATGTTTGAGTGCCGATAATCTAATGATTGAAGAATATGAAACAGCCATTCCGCATTCCTTCACATTGATTTCCTGGTTCGGCCGCCTCCGAGCAACACTGTTGTAGTTTAAATGAACAGTCATAGTTTTAATCATTTGTTATTTTATTGATTTATATTTGTTTGTTTGTTGTTTTTTTTTTGCGGGGAAGAATTTCCTATTGTGACCGTGCTCGTTGGAAAGGATGTCAGGTAAACAAACACAAACATATTGATGAGCTGTGCGTTTTATATGTACTCTGTTGACTGATTAAAGTGAAAATATTAGGCTTGATATGATTTGATATTGACAAGCAACTTTTTACAGTATATATAAATGAATGTACAATCATTATAACATCAATTTATAATCATGAAATCTATTTGCAATATTAACTATAATTTATATAATCAATTTAATAGAATTGATTCAATAAAATGTTTATATTATTTATTTTATATATATTCCAAAATTGTATTAAATTACATTAATTGAATATATTAATTTATGACAAATACTTTTTTAAACAATATTTTTAGTGAATTTTGCATATATTTCACACATACAAACAGATAATAATAATAATAATAATAATAATAATAATAATAATAATAATAATAATAATAATTAAGCTATGAAACTTGCAGTCATGGTTTTCAAAATCATCCAAAAAAAGGAAACATAATATTTCACATACTTCACATATTTAACAAATAAATAAAATACAAGGCACAAAGAAAACAAAAAAAAACAATGTAGAAACACTCAGCGTCACACAGAAATTTCAAAATGACGTCCAACAAACTCCAACAAAGATTTCCACACTTTTTTTCAAATTCCACTGCCCTTCCTCTGGCTATGTGAGTCAGTCTCTCCAACACAAGACAAGATACCATCTCCTTCACCCATATGCTGTATGTATCAAAGGTACATCTATTATTCTCCAAGATAAAGCTTTCATCCTCCTGGCCTGCAGGGGGTGAAAAGTCAATTAAAGCTCTTTAGTTTTCAACTAACAATAAATTTCTGTTGATATATAAATAGTAGTGGTCGACCGACAGACCGATTGTGGGGGGATGGTGTGGTTTGAGCGGCCACACCTGTCCTGGATCTCGGTAATTGGGGATCCAGGATCAGAGTGGCTGCATACCTGTTGCTCGTTGGTTGGCCTAACCAGCAACAGGTAAAACCCCCATCCCCACACTCACGCAGGAGGGAGGAGCCCGTGTCAGGACACATGTCTATCTGCTCCTGGGCTAACTCCAACTAGGCCTCTCTTTACAATAAACTGGTGTCTACAACCCTGTCGTTTGGGTCTCTGACAGGAGGTCCCTGAACACGCCACTTGGTGGGCACGTGGTAGGCGAAACTGCCACAAAATGTTTCAGTTGCAACTATTTAAAATAGTGTTTTAGGAATACCGTATGTCTGACATGCGATCGAATGAAGAAGAAGATTACCATTCAAAAAAATGGTCCTCGATTTTCTGCACACCCTTGTCTGCCCAGATTCTGAAACCACCATCTGCTCTTCCCGCCCTCAAGTACAGTATGTATTACCCCATGGAGAAGTGAGAAATGGGAGGCGTATCTTTAAAATTCCTATGCTTTATAGAAGATGTGAATAGTATTTTTAAGGAAAGGGTTCTCTGCTATTCTTTTCAGCTTTTTTTCAGGCCATTTCAGGTCTGGGAGCAATAGCCCTTCCCCTTTCATCAGGCAAGTGTTGCAGCTTAAGTCTCAGTCTAGTTTTTTTTGTTATTCCAACCGAATTTGTTAAAACACTATTAAGCTCATCAAAAAATGATTTTAGTTGTGGGAGAGGGTGTGACTGAAAGAGGTATAGAAATGTTGGTAATGTATTCTTTTTGATCATGTTTATGAAGCTCCTTCGAATCATTGATATGGGCATTGTCATCCATCGAGCCAGTGTCCCCTTCACTCCGCCCGCTCAAGGGTCATAGTTTGTCGGGACGTTTTATTTTAAGGAGTAATTTTGACGTCATGGTAGGTGGATCCTTCCTTTGCATTTTTTGTGACGGATTTCAATCTTTCTTCTTTGTTCAAAAAGAGTATTGATGATTTGGAGTTGTAATCAGAAAAGAAACGCCCAAACAATTCAATCTGTTGTGTTTGGATCGGGATACTGACAGATAGATTTGTTAAAAACATATAAAATCGTCATCAGCATAATAGGTACCGTATAGTATGTTCCCGCTCTCCTAGCTGGGTGCGTTCTTACTGCCTTTGCCATCGGTGACAAAAGACATCCCTGGCAAGTAGAGAGCTCCAAGATGACCGGTTTAGAAACTACTGTTTGCTAAGACACTGGCTATTGGCGTTGTATATAAAATCTGAATCTATTTTAAGGATGCTTTTCCAAATCCAAATCTAAGCAAGACATTAATTAAATGTGGACATTAAAGTTTATCAAAGGACTGCCGAGCATCCAGTGATACTACCGCTGTATCTTTAGGGTCAAATTTTTCATGAATTATGTTAACAAGCCTCTAATATTAGTGAATCCTTGGCGTTTTTGCACAAAACCGGTCTGATCACCATGATCTAGATGTGGGATACAGGGGCCTAGTCTCCTTGCCAGGGCTTTACAAAGTGTTTTTGGTTCAGATTCAATTAGACTTATTCGTCTAAAAGAGGAACGTTCTGTAGAAGGTTTGCCTGGTTTCAAGCCCAGCGTTATCACTGCCAGCCTTAAAGAAGATGGGAGAGTTCCATTTTGGTAGGCCATCAGGCCCTGGGACTTTACCACCATTAATATTTTGGATAGCCTGTGATATCTCTTAAATTGTTAAATCACTATCTAACTCCTTTTTTTTTTTTTTTTGCATCTTCTGTCAGTGTCTGGAATTGAAACTGATCAAGAAATGTGTCCCGTTCCTCTGAGGCTTGGGGGCGTGCTGATCTATATAAATGTTAATAAGATTCTCTAAATATTAATTTCAAATGGGTCTACTTTCAGGCTTCCCGAAGAGGTTATTATACTGTTAATTGCACTATCAGAGTGTGTTTTTTAAAGTTTCCCAGCCTTTTCTCGTTGGTCGTAACAGGATTGCTTCGGCCACATAAAACTATTGGCAGCTTTATCAGCAGACAACTTATTGTATTTGGCTTTCAAAAGCAGCAGATGTCTTTGTTTTGTTGGATCGTCGCTCTCATTTAGATCTATCCCTTCAGATTTAATTTGTTTTTCTAAAGTTTCCATCTCTATTCTTTGTTGTTTGGCCTTGAAGCTTACATATCTGATGTTTCCTGTCGCAGGGACTGCAATCTATTACTCATGGGACTGATCGTCAGATCACGTAATCCAATCGAAACGCTCTGCATTCACGCCTGAACGGCAGAGGAAGTGACGACGCCATGCTTCCGCCCCCGCCCCCGCGGGTTTTTATCGCTGCTCAACTTACGCTTCCTCCTCTTTTCTGACTTTGCGTTTGAAGAATCCACAACGAGATAGTCGTATTTCCAGTACTGCTTCACCTCCCAGTCGTGTAGGTCGGTGAGAATTATCTGCTCCAGTACTGTTTGGTGAGGCGGTATACGTCTTCTCACATTCATTCTTCATCAAATCTCTGTAACTCATTTTTTTCCCTCCGTGAAAAAAGTCCTGCCGTCGACGAGGTCGTATCCGGACTGACAATGAAGGGAGAAAGGCGACCGCCATCGGTCCTGCATAGTGTGCCTGGCGAGGTAGCGCAGCACGGAATGCTTGGCCTGTTCCCCGGCTTTCCCTGGCCACTATCAGGGGACGGGCTAGCTCCTGGGAGTCTCCCAGCACACGACCAGCAAGCTGGGCCTCCCCACCGCAGCAGTCCCGGACACGGTTGTGTCCATGCGTGACGCGGATTTCTACGGCGGAGCTCCCCGCCAGGACACTCCCACATCCCACTCTTCTGAGAGGTACATGCGGAGCTGACGAAGGGTTGGTAGAATCCGATTTGAGGCCGCCATGGGCGAAAGTACCCCGGTGGAGCTGCGGAAAGCACGTACCTCTTTCTCCGCCTCACCCCATGCGCGGTCCAAGGTAGCAGGCGTAGCATGGGGACCTGCCTGGCCCTGAACCGGAGCCCCTGGTTGCGCGCCTAACCAGACTAACGGGACCAGGCCCGGGAGGCTCTTCAGTCAGGCTCTCCACAGCCTGTAGAGTATTCATTGCTAGGTTTAAAGTGCAATAAAAGTCTCATCCAATGACATATAAGCCTTATAGAGTGTACACAGTAAGGAAGAGATCTTCAAAAAATGTAGGATTGTCCTCATTATGGCGATATACAGTATACTGACCTGGTTTAATGTTGGGAAGGGTCTTGGATTGTTTTCATAGTTCAAAATGGCATTGTTCTATGAATAAGAATAAGTACACCTCTCGCATAATTGTTGTATGTTGCATATATTACTTGACCAGGCCATCTATGCTGAACCAATTTAATATCTGAGTCTGTCAGATGGGTTTCTTGGGGAAAAAATATGCACGACTTAAGTGTCAGGTCCATGGAGTCCTATCTGAAAATAATGAATAAAAAATGTTATAATGAAAATAATGAAAAAAAATAAAATAAAATAAAGTAATGAAAAAAATAATGAAAATAAGCAAAATGATTGCGCTGTTGTGGCGGCATGAAGAACCTCTTAAATAGTGAAGAATTTCAAGAATGAAATAGGCAAAAATGGTAGAAAGGGAAAAAAATGGGAGATAAAAAATTAAAATAAATGTCTTCTGGGAGTCAGTGTAGGCTTATACCAGTCAGTATCAGCTGGTTCTCATGGATACGGAAGAAAACAATTCAGGGCGCTGTCTCGATCAGACCCCTCAGACAGTCGTATTTTCCCGTTGTGCCGGACCCTCATCTTGCATGGAGTCTGATGAAATCGGCGGAAAGTTCCTTTTTTCGGAAATCTTTTGAATTTCGAATTTTAGGAACCGAAAGGCAACCGCCCTGTCCTGGTTTCGGTTTCGGTTTCAAAGGTGCTTCGGTGAACTCCCTCTCTAGGGTGAAGGATCTGTCGGTGTCACGGTTACAGCCCCAAGTTCTTCCTCCAACTCCGATTTTCCAGGTCTTGAGTCGTGGATTCCAGGCAGGCGATTCGTATGCCGCCGGTTGGTTCAGTCTTTTTTTTTTCCGGGTGCTCCTCTGCCGACATTATTGTCATTTCAGCCGTTTCCATCCGTGTGGCGTTGGAAGCAACCTTTCGCTTCACCTCTAACGGATTCTTTTTCAAGGATTCCAAGGAACGGATTCTTTTCCAAGGCGGCGGCAGAGTTGCCCATCTTACCCAGGCGGTCAGTTTGGATCCAGATCCGAGTCCTCCAAAGTGACTTTAGTTCAGCTCCCACCGGCGCTACATCCGTCGCTTGTAGATATCACCGTCTTTGATTGTAGTCGTTTTTGACATTCAGGTGGTGCAGTATTGTTAACTTAGGGTTTTTAAAGTTGTTTAATGCAAAGTTCTATGAAGCTTCCACGTTGAGCCACCATGTAATACACAAGTACTTAATTATTAATAATAAATTATGGGTTTACTTCCTTCATGAGGAGGTACTATTCGCATGTACAATCCTCAATGCATGTGTGCACATACGGTACGTGTTCTATCCTTTCGCCTTTTTGGACGGCTTTACTTATGTACATATTTACTCACGGGGCATGGAGAGTGAACATTTCCGTCCCATTCTCCAATGACAACAGCGGGTCGTCTAGTATCCCCAAGGTCAATCCCCAGCTCCTCCTGCTAGCGCGCTGTCGGGTCCCTGAGCAAGACACTCAAGCCCTTAATTGCTCCCGATGGCTGCGTCCATCGGTGTATGGATAATTGTACGTTGCTTTGGACAAAAGCATGTGCAAAATGATGATGTAATAATAATGTCATAAAAAAGAATGATAAATGTGTATACAGTATATACAGCATATAATGTGTGTGTATATATATATATATATATATGAAGTGTCGTATCACAGCAGATTCGATACCAACATCTTCCTTCAGGCAGTAAGAGTCACAAACATCTAATGCAACTGGCCAGGCCCGTGTAGCCGCCTCGCTTCCCAGTTACGAACCGTCTGCTCCTCATCCATCATTTATTACCTCCATTACAACGCTGGAGCCCCGTGCGTTGTGATTGCACTGCTTCCACTCATTCTGGAGCAACCGTGATGTGGCCCTCCAGTCCCCCCTAAACGACCGGGGACGCCGCTCTCCCCGTGTATTTATGACTGCGTAGTTGCTGTTATTGCGCTTGGCACATTGATGTCTCCACGGGCTCCACTGTCTCCCTCTTTCGGAGGTTGGCGGGTAAAGGATTCCGTCAAATTCTTTACGACCTCAGACTATTGACCGCCGTGAAGCATCTGGTAAATAAGCAACGCTTTACCGTTCTGCATGATACCACCTCAGGATGTGATAGAACCCGTCCGCCATCGGACGACGTAGCGCAAGATACTGTCGGCCTGGGCGATTTGGTTGTTATAATATCGTGGTACGCACCATAGACATCATCTGGAATTTCGACGATCGTTATTGCAGTACCAAAATATCATCAAATTACAGATGCTGAGATATTCCTCGACAAATACTGTGATTTTTTTTTTTTTGGTTTGACGGATTTCTTCCAAATCAACACCCCGCACTACACAATGATATCCAAGTTCAGAGGAGGTCCTCCCCCGCTCCCCGGCCCACCCAATCAAAGGAGCAAAGAGCCGGAAAAAAAATGCAACGACTCCTCTCGCCGAGGTTCAAGTGAGTTCGCCGAGGTCGAGGGCCTCAGCGAACTTTTCCGACCCTACGTGGAGCCCTCGCTTCCAGAGCGAAGCCTTTTCAGTCCGGGGCCGCCGTTTCCGTCCGGAACTCCGTCTGGGATTGACACATTAGTGCGGCCTTGCACCACAAGAGCTCATTTCCATTATTTCCTTTTTGTTGAAGTGGAGTTTGCGGGGGAAAATGTTCACGGCGTACCTGTTCAGCTCCCCCGCAGCGGTTGAAAAGCGACGCTCTGAAGCCTTGCCAACGGCCGACCGTTCGTCTTTCCTGCCCACTGCCTAAGACAGTCACGCGGAAACACGCCCACACACACTCACTCACACACACACACACACACACACACACACACACACCGTCGTTGAGTTAGTTTTGGTGCCATGTGGCTTTCGTCTAACTTTAACTGGGGAACATTGCGATCCCGTCGCCTAATTGGCTGCGACAGCACAAGTTATCGACGGCCCGGCGCAACGCCAGGAAATGACACCCGCAGCGGGAGAGTCATCCTGCTCGGGGAGAATCGGGGAGGAGACGAGCGAGGTGGCCGAGACGGCCGCAGCGCTCTTCCCACCGACGCCGGAGCCCAAACGCGGCGTCCGGCCCCTGCGAATGGGGCTCGGACTTGTTTGTGCGCCTGGATGTGCGCCGCGGCACACCTGGCTGGGGTTTGTCGGGGATGGCCCGGGGGACGGAAACAGTGTGGGGAGTTTGGTTCCAATCCTGTAAAGGTGAGCTTGTTTGTCCAGCGCCGGCTATTCCCCACTTTACTGCTGTACCACTGCTTTTTATTGTACGAGCTGGACTCCCTCTCACATTAACCAACAGCTGGGTTGTAGAGAGCTGCGTCACACATTAAAAGTACTTGGGCTGTATTATTTCAAAGCTTTTTAAAAGCTCACATTTAGTTATCAGCCAATAACGATGCCAACCCCATCTATACATATACACAGTACATGTCATAGCTGTCAACCCTCCCGTTTTTCCCAGGGATTCTACCGTATTTAACACCTATTTCCTGCTGTCCCCCCGGTTATTTCCGGTAAATATCTTTTCATCCTCTCTAAAAAAGAAAAAGGCTGGCTGCGCCGCCCTTTTCCAAAGAAAACACTCTGCGTTTCTGTAAGTAACAGGGACACTTTCTCAGTCACCCCCCACACACGCACACACACACACACACACACACACACACACACACACACTGTTATGGTGTGCCACTAGGACCAACATTTTTCCTTATTTTCATCCCAATGTTGACAGCTACGATATATGTGTGTGCATGCGTGCGTGCGCGCGTGCATGTGTGACAGCGTCTGCTGAAAGGTGTACCAAGTCGGCAAGTCCCCCATATGGACACGAAAGGTTTTTGTTTTTTGAAATGTGTGTTTCGTTTTTTTTTGTTGTTTTTTTTTTACATCACCAAAGTTTAAATGTTGAAGAACCCACTCGATGTAAACAAAACAACACAACAACTTTTAGGATCACTTAACACTTGTACTTAAGTGTCTTTGAGCGCTATTTCGATTTGCTCGTTTTTTTCCGGTCTGGGGCGCGTTGTGCGAGCGTGGTGACTGATTTGCATCTTTCACCGACTGTTTTTTCAGAGTTTTGGGTGAAACCCTTCCCATAAACAACATGCAACACAGCGTTATTGTCAGCTGACAAGGGGTGGGATTTATTAGGCATGAAGCAGGAAAAATGGACATACTGTAGATATTCATATCAATTGTTTTCAATTTACTATTTTCATTGATGCACTTTGCTGCACTTGTTGGTGTTGTCGTGGTAATGTGAGGCCACACTTGGCTACCGTTGACGTCACGGACCGACAGCGAAGTTGCAAAAGCGTTTCGGTAATCTCTCAAGATTCAAGATTCAAGATTCAAGAGTTTATATGTCACATACATATACATACTTCCATACATATATGCAGTGAGATGTCAGTCCAACGGTGATTATGCACAATATGTTCTCGACTGAACACAGTAGCTACCTAAAAAATTCTACTTGACTAACTAACTGATTCCTAAAACGTAATGCAGTAAATAAGTTGAATAATATAGAATAAAATTAAATAAAGAACTCAAAGGTAGTGCAGAGTGGGGGTACAAAATAGAAATAAAGGGAATAGACTGGTATATGCGATTGGCTATTATATATATACAGACATGTGCATTAAAGTGGCATAAGAGTGGCATGAAGTGGCATAATCTTTCAGGCTTCTTGTTAGAGGATGAGATCGGACTTTTTCCCCAAAGCGGCATTATTTTTCTGCACTTGCACACTGCACCACTTCAGTTTCCTTCCTGTTCCCTTTCCAAATGCCCAGTTTCTCACTCACTCCCCATCGACCGACTTCCTTCCCACGTCGCCCCTAGTGGCCGTCCTGCCTCATTGCACTGATTCTCCCCCACTTATTCCTGCTGCTCTCTACAGGGCATGTGTATGTGTATGTGTATGTGTATGTGTATGTGTATGTGTATGTGTATGTGTATGTGTATGTGTGTGTGGTTGTCTGAATATATGTGTGTGTTCCCGGGCACTTGTCGAGTGCACTTGCCTGCATCTGCGCGTGCTTGTGTGACATTGTACACAGCGGACCCCAGCCCCCTCCCCCCATCACTAAACCCCCTCATCCTTCCTCTGGGGGCCCGGCTTAGTGCAAACAAAGAGCGAAGGGGGGAAGCGATGAGTAACGGAGAGAAAAGGGAAAAGACGAGAGGATTATCAGCCTCTCCTCTTGGATCCGGTGCGAGATCAGCGAGTCATTTACTGGATGTAATTCATTCAAAAAAAGATGTCGTATCATGATAACGGTTTTAAACACAACAACTGTTAAAAGCTTATGAATCAAGCCTGTCCAAGGAGCCGATCAATGCCGGGCGCGTCATTTTCTAGTGAACCCACCCGCTTTGAATCGCTTGAATCATGTTTTGAATCCATGTAATAGGGAATAAATTATAAATTACTTCAATATAAATACCTAATTCTTAAATCAAATGATTTGCAGTGGCCATGTCGCCCTCCTAATATTCAAACGGTTAAGCACCCGGACTAGTGAGGGCGAAGGTGTCAAGGATCCATAGAAGCCAATGCAAGAGCAAAGCATCCATCCATTCATTCATTAATTCAGATCACATCAGTAATATGTATTCAAAGTGACGAAGAGGTGATTCCTCTGGATTGTTTCCTCCCTTAACTCTAGGATAAAAAATAAATAAAAATTAAAATGTCACAAAAGAAAATGTCACGGCTGGTTGGTTGTCTGTCTGTGCTCATTATGTTGACTCTCCTCTCTCTGCTTTTTTTTTTCCTCCTTCGTCTCCATCCCCGCTGACCTGATTCCGACGTGATTGCTCTTTTTTTCGTAAATAGGTAAGTGCCTCATTTCCTCTATTTTGCGATGGAAGCCCTCTTTCCTTTCCTTTCACTGACCTTAAATCGTACATTTGTTCCCGAATTGATGGGTTCCCTCGGTGAGGCGGCTGCGGCAAACCAAAGGAACACGGGTCACAGACTTCACCCCGAGGCCATTACTAACAGCTACTGCAAATTAAAATTGTTTCGCATCAAATGGCCGCGCGCTCAAAGTGGGGAATTTGAACAGCAACACCAGAGCCGCTCTGTGGACAGAAGGCGGTCGTTAGTCGGCCGGGGTTGGCGGGAGGCTCTCGCGGGGTCAGGACAGCGACGGTCGGCCGCGGTAAATTCTCTTTAACGGCCAATAACAAACGGAGAACACAAGGCGGACGCCCTCTGCTTCTGCCGCTGTCAGCAGAAAGCATTAACCCTCCATCATTTCAACAGAACAAACGCCCCCATCCACGCCATCGCTCTAATCCCCCCGCGGTCAGGGCGACCGCCCTTCCGTTGTTTTTCTTTTAACTTCCTTTCGGAAAATCCACTCTTGTTTCACACCGCCCGCAACTTTAAAGACCAGGACGAGGCGAAGGTCTGATATGTTGGTGTCCAGGGGTTCGGGGGTGCACGGGGGTGCTCCTTTGCAGAGCCACCGTTTAATGGTATTCCCGTCAGGTTGTTAGTTTGGATGCACTTCAGTCCGTGTCACTGTGTATCGCGTCAGGTTTTCTTTTCTCCCGATGTAATTAATTTCAACCATTGAGCGTTTTCAAAAGGGTCCGCACTTCAACGCTCAATGTAATACCCACACGGATATAATACAATTATACTCTTAAAAGAAGAGAGGGATGTAATAGAGCATCACTTTGAACTCTCTGGTCAGCGAAGCAGTGGTGGCGCTGGAGGGATTGTTCAACTTTGGAATATACTGCATATGGGGCAGTGTCTCAGGAGATAGAGCGGGTCGTCTAGTAAGCGGAAGGTTGCCGGTTTGATCCCCGGCAAACCGGGGCCTTTCTAGTGGCAGTGTAAAACGAATATATTATAAATGTGTAAATAAATATTGTTTCAGTTAGAAATGGACTAAACTAACTTGTTGATATCTCCAAATGTTTTGGAATTTTATTTCAGGGGATTATAAGGATGAATATACCTGGAGAACATTGTTATTGTCCCCAAAGTCCAGGCAATAAAACACAATAACTTACATTTGAACATCCGTCACTTTACATTCTCTTTCAAACGCTAACCTGTCATTTCTGAGAGACAAGTCTTAGATTTACTTGAAATGACTTGGGATCGGCTGCTAAAATAGGCGTGGAAGCACGTGCTGCGGTCAAGCTGGTGTGAAAGAATCAGCACCGCAAACGACGCATCATTGATGGGACAACAGGTGACAAGTGTATTAATATCATAGTTTCGAATTTATCGGCCGCGACATCCGTAGTTGGTGGAAACTTGAAGAGGGAGATGTGGGAGTCAACGAGTCACGATGTGAGAAAGTGAGCCGATGAGTCAACCGGTCAGCAGGACCCGAGTTTGTCTCGACGTGGGTTTTTTTTTTCCCTGTTCAAATGTTAAAATTCTGTCTATTTTCATATTGAGCGTGTGTCGCATGTTTAGAACTAAGCAGGCTCTGTTTAATTCGGCATCTAACCGCCGGCTGCCAGCCCAGGTCCCTCATTACCCATCAGCCCATTTGCCAGATGCCTCATCATTACCCATCTCCCCCGTTGCCCCCTGTCATTCAAACCGCCTTGGAAGACGCTAGAAAGTCAATTAATGCGTATTTGTGTGAATGGCTTCTCCGTGCACGCCTGCATGGCTGTGTGCGATTGTGTTTGATGGAGGCGGGTGAGGGTTGCTATGTCTAGAGGAGAGCAGAAAAAAAAAAGGGAAAATGAAAAAAAAAAAAACCACCCTGATTGAATGCCTACAATATTATGTTGTGCTGCAGTATGTGAGACCGCAGCACGCTTTGCTCAATTCGCCCGGGGGGGGTTCTATTTATTGAAGAAGCAGCAAAACCAACAATGAACAAATCAACACAACAAAGTGTAATGGAGGATGAAATAAGATCGCGTGCAGTAAAATTAAGTCGACTAAGGGGGACATTAACACGCTGACATTAAAAACACTGCATACATAGTGTGGTGTTGGGATGTCGGTGATCGGGATCAGGGTGGCTGCATACCTGTTGCTCATTGGTTGGTCTAACGAGCAACAGGTAAAACCCCCAAGCCCCACACTCACTCAGGAGAGGAGCCCTGTGTCATGACATGTTCTGTCTGCTCCTGGCTAATTCCAACTGCCTCACTCTCTCTCTACAATAAACTGGTGTTTACAACCCCCGTCTTCTGCGTCTCTGTGCCGGAGGTCCCTGAAAACGCCACTTGAGTGGCGTGTGGCAGGAGAAACTGCCACAACATTATGTACTGTATTACGGGATCGATGGCGGTAATTACGTCTGTTAAGTCTAGATTTACTTTTCTGTATCTCCCGTATTGACAGTCCAGTTTCTGGCCGTCACGTGGACAATGTATCATGTAAAACGGCAAAAAAAAAAAGAAATAATCCACCCCGTGTATAATGAAGGTTTTAGAGCCTAATTTGTAAACCTGTACCCGTTCACCGCTTTAGTCGTCTGTAAAGTAATCCGCCTCTTTAGTACTCTGTAAAAACAAAACAACCTTCAGATTATCGAAACGATCTTCATCAGCACGACCTCATGCATTTCCCAGATCGTTATTTCGTTCCGAGAGTCGACTTATCGGAGTGGCGCACAGCCCCGCGGGACTTAGGGCCGCTCCGGCGGGGCGGCTCCGGAAGAGGGAAAGGTTTGTGCCGCCACAGTTGGCCGGCTAGATGTTGACCGTAGATCAAGCTTAAATGTCGCAAACCCCTCACGGTGGCGGAGGCTGGTCTGAAATTAACATAGACATTAACATACCGCCCGGCGTTAATGAGAATGGGACCCATGTGAAATAAACTTTGCTTGAAATGTCAAAAAATGCGCTTAACATTCGATGCACATTTCAGCACTTGACATGAACATGATGAATAAAAGTGTTTATGCTAACTTGAAGATCATCGGAGTTTCAATTAAATTTCCTTTAAAGTGGAGAATATATTTTATTATATGGCTTCATCATGTATCATCTTTCTTTAAAGGTGAGAATCTCTGTTTAGTTTTGCTCTTGGGGTCTACCTTATGGCGCTAATTCGTAGTAAAAACCCAAAACGGCCCTACCCCTGCATGGAACGTATGACTGCCCTCCCTGATTGTATCGGAAACGAGGGACCGCGGTCAGGGCGGAGCCGGCGCCCTGCTTTCGGGCCGGCGGGGTGTCTGGCTCGCTCCCAAGTTCTGCTTCGGCTCGCCGGGTGATGGCGTCCTCCGGAAACGTCGGAGTGGATCATATTAAATGACACGCGAATAAATAGATGACATGGTGTGGAGGTGGATGTATGTTTATTTATTTCTTTCCTTTTTTTTTTTTTTTGTCCGATGCCAGATGGGGGAGCAGTTGGCGCCACTCTCATTACTGTGGGAATGGATTTCCTTTTGCATTGACACGCGTGCGCACACACACACACACACACACACACACACACACACACATGCACACACACAAACACATACGTACAGAGTTACTTCCTGTCACTCTGCACCACCTGCCCAGCACCTGGTCATCAAAGCAAGACCAAGGAGCACCATCATGAGAGAGAGCGAGAGGGAGAGAGAGAGAGAGAGAGAGATAGAGAGAGAGAGGGTGGAAGAATTGGCTGGAAGGGCGGAAGGAGGGGTACGCCTGCAAACGCCATATGCTGTCACCTTCTCGGCGCAGCAGGCTACATTGGCACCTAATTATTTTCTTTCTAATCCTCCAATACACCTCTCCTCCTCCCTCTGTCGTCTCCCCGTGGACGTTCTCTCTCCTCTTCTTCCCCTGTTTCGTATCTGGGGTTAGTTTGGGACTTTCTTGTCCCTGCGCCGGGTCCTGGTCCGGTGGCCGTTCGCCGTCGTGCCCCGGCTCGCTGTGTCGTGTTGAACGCGGGCGCACGTGGACGGCGGCGGCGGCGGCGGCGCTCCTCTTTGATCCGAGCGGCGCAGCAGAAGGACCAGACACCGCCTCAACACATGTCTGACAAAACTGTTGATCACCCTTCGAACGTGGCGCGCCGCGGGAGAATGGAATATGACACGCGCCGACGAAGGCCTCGCCTCGACGCCACTCTCGTTGTGCATTCCGTAAAAGTACCATTGAAGCACGCCCCGCCCCCCTCGTCTCTGAGCTCCGGCTCAAGACTCCGCATCTCCCTCCCCTGATTGCACCGGGGCGGGGGTTGTCTTTAAATACCTTGAGCCCTCTCCGTATCCCACTCATTATTGGAGCTGCCGATTTCCGCAGCGCTCAGCTTTAAATGAAAATAGACCAGGCTGCTGTTTAATAAAAAGGCAACCTATTCACACCAAGAGTAATGATTTGCATCTGAAGTAGTGGCTTATTAGCATAGGATTTAATTTACATGACAAAAAAAACATTAGAAAAATCACATTTAGAACTCAATGCATAAATTTCCATTTGGTAGCTGCTGTAGTGACGCACTTCCAGAATCACTACAATAAAACAGTAATTTTAATAGAACTTAATGTTTTTGAAAGAGCTTGTTGCTTTAACCGTTTGACGATGCCAATTCCACCTTGAATTAAAACGCATGTATCTGGATGATTGACGACTTCTATCATCACAATATCTTTGGACAAATACATATATTGATCATTTGAAAGTGGCTTGTGGGTGACAATTGGCAGTCAACAGCCGTCGCTCGGGCGGATATTATCGCCGAGCCAGACGTTAATTAGAGCAGCTAGAGCCGTCTATGAATCTGGAAAATTGCATTCACTTCACCGACGATATATCTAGTCGCCATATCCCGTCCAAAAGTCCTTCCCAGCATACTTTGAGTGGGATACTTGGATACTCTAATCAATGAATAGTCAATTTTCTTGGAACACCTATGACGCCCGGATTGCCCGCAACACGATGGAATCCGTCCTGGACATGCCCGGACTCCCTGTCTGGCAGATGCGGCATCTGGTGCCAGAATGTAAAGGGCGAACGCTCCCTGGCGTAAACACGGAGGGCATGTTCACCGCGCAATCTGGCTCGGCTGCTAATCTCTCAAAAGATGGCACAGCTCAATGATGAAGACCCCAGCCACGAGGAGAAAAGGCCTTATGCGCCGGGTGCCTCGGCGCATTTAAATGATTTCCCGCCGACCTCCCGGGCGTCCTTGAAGAGCCGTCGCTCTTAACGCCGCCTTTTTTTGAAAATCCGGGCGGATTAACGTATTAACCGAGTGGAGACGAACACAGTTGCTCTGCAATTACGCTTCTTTCAATTTGTCTTTTTTGTTTTTTTTAATGGCTCGTTGATTCGTGGGTTCGCACCGTAGCCCTGCCGTTTAAAGGTGCACGGGACGCATTCCTTGTTTTCGTCGGACTCAGCTCTGCATGGAGGCCTCGGGCGCATTGCGGAATCTTCCGTAGTCGGTGTCGTCGAAGGTTTTACCGAGAGGCCTAAGTTGGGAAGGCGATCCCAACGGGGAAGGGTGGAGCCGGTGGTTGTGGTTTTCAAGATGGTCGCCGGGCCGACGACAAGGGAGCTTTCTTTGCCTTCATATCCCCCCCCCCCTCCCCCCGCCTGCATACGGTGTGATGTCCGTTCAGCCACATTTTGCGTTGAATCTGACTCGAGTCGGCCGACGTGAGGTCGTCGGTAGCGAGGCCGCAGACACAGGGAGGGAGAGAGAGAGAGAGAGAGAGAGAGAGAGAGAGAGAGAGAGAGAGACGGGAGAGAAAGCCGCGCTCATTTCGGGCTAAAAAACACGCGTCGACGCACGGATGCGCTGTGAGTTATATAATCCCACTGCTGTTCCCAAAGTGGGGTGGGGTGGGGTAGAAATGTTTTCTCCCGCCCTTATTTCTTTGGATATAATAGCCCATTAGATTCCTGCTTTATATCAGGGATACTGCCGCAGACCAAACGCTCCTCCGGCACGCCGAGTTATCCGGCGTTCGCCAGAGCTGCGACCTTGTGGTCCGTTTGAATAGGGAGTCTCTGTTTCCCTGTCTTTCTGCCTCTCGCTTTATCTCACTGTATATCTTTCTCTCCGAGGACTTCGATCTCCGAGAGAAAATTCTTCTTCCCCCTATCTTCTTTTTTTGTACTTAAAAAAACCCCCCCAAAAAAAAACCCTCCTCTTGTGTTCACTCATCCTTTCAATTCCATCTATCTCTGCCTCTCTCTTAGTCTTTCTGTGTTGCCGGTGTATTCCGCCGGGCCCCGCCTGGGCATCCTAAATACAATTACAGTCCACAGTCGAACAAAGAGGCGAGGGAGGGGTGGTTGGGGGCTGGGGGGAGGGGGGCGGGGGCGGTCCTTGGGGATCCTCGGGGATCCCGGGAAACAGGTAATGGTCAGGAGGGTTGGACCGAGGAGGGGAACGGCAAATCCCTAATTCAATCGGCTGAACCCTGGCAACAAGCCCCCGGCGACTCTTACTGTGGAATCAGTGGAATCAAACAATGCGGCCCAATCCACCGGAGAGATTT
>NC_137200.1:20310056-20317556 GCF_960531495.2 Zeus faber
CCAGCCAGGGAAAACCCCCGAGTGGTCGTCAATTTTACCTTTTTACGATTGATTATCAGCGATAATGACCTGAAATGAATGACGCAAAAAGGCATTTAAAACGCATTGTGACAGGCAGCATACAATGCAAACATTATTATCTGCCCTAAATTCAAAGTTTCGTCCGCAAGGTATTCATTTAAAGTAATATTTATACATGTATGCCATAACCGGCATAATTTGACTGAAATACGGTTTATTGCAACGATTTAACTTCTTCTTCCCTTTTTTTTTTTTTCACTTTTTTTTTCATTTAAACAAAAAATCGACAAACGGTTTTCTTGCTTCTGATAACCTTTCAATGGAATGTATGTGTAATAATCGTTATTACCGGCCGAGCCAATTGAAATCCATCCAAGTCCCAGTTGATAATGACCCCGAAGGGGTTCGGAAGGAGGACACGAAATCGACGCAGATCGGGGTTTGAGTGGGACATGTGGGGGAGGGTCAGGTGAGGCGAGGAGGAGCCATTGTTGAAGGACGAGCGAGGAGGAGGAGGAGGAGGAGGAGGAGGAGGAGGAAGAGGAGGAGAAGGAGTAGTGCCAAAACTTGAGCTGATTCCTTCATTTACAAAGGTAATTATGCAGTTTAGCTGGAGGGGTCTGCTTCCGCAGAGCTCATCAGCGGCCCCCGGCCCCTTCCGAATTGGATATCCACCCCGGCCATGAAATGAATCAGACAACTCTACAGGTTTTTAATTGGCCCGGAGTCCATTTTTCGAGTTCCACTTGATGAGCACTTAGCAGGACACAACGCCGTCTGTTCCCGAGGCAGTGGTCATCCAGGTGTTCATCGGCTCGCCCTTTTTTTTTTTTTCCTTTGCCGACTCCGATGCAAATTTTCCAGATGCATGATTTGCTTCCCTTTTCCGCACCTTCTTGATCTTTTCCCCGAAGACCTCCACCTCCGTTCTCCTTCCCATCCCAAAGTCAACAGCAACACAGTGACTGTTTTGTATAATTACGCGCTGTTGTACTTACGGCCTGGCCCCGCGTCAATGAGCCAATCCCTCGTTTTAATGACGTTAGAGAGGTTTCCATATGCACGAGGTGACAGGTTGGACGTGTATATATATATATATATATATCTAAATGGCCCCTGAGTGTCCCTTCAAATCACCCCATCCTTTTTCAAGGCGACTACTGATATAAAAAAAAAATTCAAGGCGATATGTTATGAAAGCTGAGATCGTGCCACATACGTAAAGATCATATGTAGACAGAGCTGACATGGCTCCCTAACCGAGATTTTCGATGCTTTCAACGCTCCGCTCGTCATTTCCTGGGCTCGGACGGTGAAAATCACGACCCAATCGTCCAACTGCGATACAAACATTTTGAACTGAATTGAAAAGTAAAGGTTTTTGCATTTTAATTTTTTTTTTTTTTCCAAATAAATCAATAGAAAAATGAACACACGGAAAAATGTATAAATAGAAAAACGAATAAACAGCAGAATTAATGAATATGAAATTTAACGGTTGGAAATCCCTCGCGTTTTGAAAAGGTTGCCTATCTGCGCCTCATGCGAGTTGACAGGCGCGACGCTGCCCGCCGGGACCGCGTTCCGTCGCCCGTCCGCTCGTCGGCCCTCGCCGCGCCGCGCCTCGCACCCGCAGGGGGTTTTATTCATCCGCGCGGCCGCCTCCCTCTCCCCAGCTCCGCTCGGCGTTGGGGTGTCGGCACCTTTGTCCCGCCCTGACAGGGCGTCAGCTCTGATGGATGTGACACCGCTGGCCTCCGCCTGGCATTATCGCCAGCACACACTCACGCTCTCTCTCTCTCTCTCTCTCTCTCTCTCTCTCTCTCTCTCGCACGCTCTCTCTCTCTTTCACACCCTTGCACGCTCAAATACCAACGGATGAGCCGGACATAAAGGCACGGAGCCAAGTGGCATCGTTCTCCCGTGATCCATCAAGTGTTTGAGCAGCCATTGTGCTCTGACCATTAACCGGGCGAGGAGAGCATCTTTGAGATGCTAATGTCGCTGTTCTCATTTAGCACGTAGCCAAGACAAAATGCCAACTGTGCGTCAGCCAAGAGTGTGTAAGGGACAATGGAGATGGAGAACGGTGGTGTGTGTGTGTGTGTGTGTGTGTGTGTGTGTTGTGAAGGGGTAGCGTGGGCGAGGGTGTGAGGCCTCCTTCAAAATCGCTGAATACAATGATTACCCTCCCTCGTTATTGGCGAGGGCGCTTTCGCAGAGTGGTTTATCAACGCGCGGTCCGGGGGCCCCGCCGGGGCCCCTCCGAGAGGTCCCCGAAGGCCTCAGCAAAGAAACGATTAGTAGCCACATTTCACGGTGAGGAATCTAGGACGCCGAGCGTTTTGGTCTTAGTTTCTACGTCCACGTCTCAAAGACCGTCGCCCGTCCAATATCAACAATGAAAAGAAAAAAAAACCTTCTCGGATCGGGGGCCCCCGACTCCCTGGAGACCAAACGCTGCGGCCAGCCTGGACGAGACAGCTTTCACGGGAAAGGAAGTTCAACTTTTTGATGCTTTTATTGTTTCAGTCTAAATGAATGCAGACAAACATATACAAAACACAATAATAATAATAATCATAGTCATAATCATAATCATAATCATAACAATTATTAATAGTAATAATGAGACAACACTCATAATAGTGCTTAACAATTCATGCCTATTCGCATTTCATACACTTAATTACATTACAATTTAAAACAAATTCTGAGCACATCCATCACTTTTACACTGATGGGTGTGTTTTGAATTTGTTTCCACCCTTCTTCCAGTTCCACACTTGCTCACTTTAGTTTATCCGTTAGAGGCTTCTCCGTCCCCTCACGGTCCTCGGACCCTAAGTCGCCGGACAAGACGGCCATTTCCGTTTGGGGGCGGACGGAGGTCGCTCAGCCCGGGTCAACTCGGGTGGAGGAGCGTGACCAATGGGGGCGCGGGCCGGGACGCCCACGCTGCCGGGCGTCGCGGTGCGCGGCCCCAGCGGGTGACCAACGGAGGTTTCCTTGGCACGGAGAGAGGTCCAGGATGGCGTATTCCGGATTCCGGATCGGAGCGGATGAACCTACACGGCCACACGGCCACACGGCCACACACACACACACACACACACACACACACACACACACACACACAGGACACCCCGTATGGTGGTGACGATCGATTATCTGTGTCCAATTTACACTTTTGGATGAGCTGAGATGGAGAGAGAGAGAGAGAGAGAGCGAGAGAGAGAGAGAGAGAAAGAGCTACAGCCAGAAATAACGTATGCAGTAAGCACAGATGCACACAAATGACAGCGTGACACCGTTTTTTAATCTTTCTTATTTATTCATCTTTTTTTCGAGTGTCCTTCCAGAGTGTCCTTACTTCCCTCCTTCCTCCACCCGTCGCCGCCGGCAGCCATGTTTGATCACTCCTATGGCCTCCCCCCCCCCCCCCCCCCGTCGCTCCTCACATCACTCCCCAGGGCCCTAGCCTGTGAACAGCTATAATTGGGGCAAGTCGGAGTCGACTTTAATTTAATTGAGATAGAAATGGAAGGAAAACAAGTGCAGAGCCTTTTTTCAATTCCACTTTGAATTTTGAAAAGAAGAAGCTTTTCAGTTTGCAGGTTCATGTTTGTTCGAGGCAGCATTTCCAGGGGTTCTGATTTTCGGTCGTCGGTGATTGAGCGATTATTATTATTTTCGTTGAGTGATGTGTGATGATTTATATTTTTATTTATTTGTTTGTTTGTTTATTTCCAATGCAAAATGCTGAAGATCCATACCAAAGATGTCAGATATAAATAACTAGATTTTCTGCCTTTGTCGAAAAATGGAATACACGTCAGTAATAATCTCATCAATAATGTCTAATGTCTTAAATTATGATCAGAGTTTTTTTCCTCAAGTTGCTAAAATTGTATAATGTATACTGTTTCTAAATGATTTAATCCACTAGTTGCTAATAATAATAACAACAATAATCACAATAACAACAATAACAATAATAATAATAATAATAATAATAATATTATAATGTTTTTTGTTTTTTGCCCCTTGAAGTGAAACGTCAATGAACTGTGTTTCCCTTGCACGTGATTGATCGGCAAGGGCAGAAGGCCTTTTTGTTCTGACAGCTAATCTGAAGCGAGAGGAAAGGGGGAGAGAGAAACAGAGAAAAAAGAAACAAGCAGCGGCAGAAAAGAGGAATAAAAAAACAATATATCTTTGCTTCTTTTTTTTTTTTTTAAGATGGTTTTGACCTCTCTCCCTCGCTCTCTCTCGCACGCTCGGCCCTCCCTCCTCTCCGTATCATCATTTGATTATGTGTGGGGGTATGCGGCATCTACTTACTTTAGTTTTTTTTTTTGTTTTTCGTGATCACACACACACACACACACACGCACACAAACACACACACACACGCAAACACACACAAGCTGGAGTGCTGTATGAATAATGCAGGCCACACACACATGCACGCATTAACAAACAGGCAAGGTTAGATGTTCTCATCTACTTCTGGCCTCTCCTCCCCTTCCTCCCTCTGCCTCCTTGGCTTCACTCCGCTCTCTCATCCTCTCATCTTCCTCTCCTTCCCCTCCCTTTTGAAAAGAACCAAAAATCATTGCTTGAACTCGTCGCTCTCTCTCTGTGTTTGTTTGATTATTTAGGTGACATAGCTGGTTGTTTTTTTCTTTCCGCTGGATGTTGTTGTTTTAATTGATTATTATTATTATTATTATTATTATTATTATTATTATTATGTTGTATTATTTTCTTTCTTTCTTTCTTTATTTCTTTCTTTATATTTATATCAGCGCTCGCCAGAATGTGTCTTCCCGCGAGAGGCGAATTATCTTCTGACACCAAAACAAAACGCCGCTGACATTGCACACCCGCCGGGACCCTCGTGAGTCTCACGCCGTTCCACAAGTCGCACCCTCCGACTCACAGGTCCACGCCCGCCCGCGCCCACTGCTCTCTTTGGCGTCCCCGTCACGCAGGCGGGCGGCCTCGCTGGCTGTTGCCGTCGCAATGCGAGGCTTCGGCGCGCGCGCACACACGCCCACACACCAGTGGGTTTTGGAAAAGACGAGCCCCGATGACATCATCGTGCGTCGTGAGCTGGTCGATTGGGATTTTACACAGACGGATTTGAGTCTTTCGCCCACACACACGCGCGTATGGACGACACTGACGATACAACCTCGGATACGATCCCGGATCGTGCGAAAAATCGCCCGATGGCTTAGAATGGAGAAATTTAACCCTTTCCCTCCCTCTCTCTCTCTATAGCCATGTTTCCAGCCAGCTTTCCCCCGGGGACCAGGCACCCGCTGTGTTCCCACCACAGGGACCGGGTTCTAAATTAAGTTCCCTATTATGTTCATTATTTTACCCCCCAAAATGTCCCTGCTTGGGGGGGTAGTTCTTTTTAAAAGTACAGGAACTTCGGGGGTGGGGCTTGCAGCGCTGAGCATTTCTGATTGGTCGAGTGCTCGCAGCATTTCATTTCAGCCACATTTTTTTTTTTTTCATCTGCAGCCACAAAAAACAAAAATGGGTCCTTGGACCGCCGCGGAAACGCAGACACGGCAGCGGTCATATGTAGCTGGGGGAACCTCTTAGTTCCTGGATGAAGAAGTTCCCGGGGACTAAAATGTTCCGGGTACTTTGGGTGAAGACGCGGCTTCAGCTGCCACTTAGCCCCTGTCACAGCGACGGTGCCGCAACCTTTGAATTCTGCTCGCGCGTCAGTAATATATCATTTGGATTGGTAAGGTCTTTTAACGTCACTCGTGTGCCCGTCTCAGTGTGAACACCATTGCACTGACTCACGTGAGGCCTCGTCCGCACGTATGTGGATATTTCCGAGAGCACATTTGTTCCCCCCTCCGCTTGACAAGCGAATCCACAAACGATCATTTGTCGTGAAACTCAATGACAAACGCCGGGCGAGATCATCAGGAGTGCGCGGCTTGAGCCCCTCCTTCGTGCTCCCTCGCAACACCGTGTGAGACGGATGACGCCACGGGCGACAGGGAGGGCGCCGCCTGTCGCCCGTAGGTTCCCGACGCGGAAAACATGCATTTGAGTGGGTTTTTGAAGATCTCCGGTACTGGAAGGCGTTATTTTCCCGAAAAACCTTCTGTTTCCCAGTGAGCTGACACCGAATTCTCGCTCACACACACACACACACACACACACACACGCACGCACACACACACACACATCCACACAAATCTCCGTGCCACAATGCTGGTCCTCAGCTTTCAATCCTTGTTTTGTTTTGTTTTCCTTCCTCGCTCTACCTGTGAGGGTTTAGGGTGCGCGCGCCACGCCCCGAACGGAAAAGGGGAGGGTGGGGGATAAAGGCGATAGCATTTCGGATCCCAGCCAAAACCGACAGCTTGTTGTTTGAAGTCGTAACAACGGGGAGGGAGCGTGCGCCGTCCCTTGTGGGGGTCAGCTCCCGGCGGAGGCCCCAGTCAGCGTTTTGCCAATTTACCACCGCTTTAGCCTTTGTAACGCGACGTGGCCCCAAACACGCCTTTGTGCTCTGACCTTTGAATAATTCAGCTCGAGCAAAGTGCCACGACACGCTTTCTGATCAAAGTCTCGCGATCGAGGGGAGGAGGGCCTCTCCAGGAGCGGCGTGTTGCTCTCTTGCCGGGGATAAAAAGCTTTTCCTCCTCGACACGTCCCTCGGAACAACGGCTGGGAAATGGATAGAGGGAGAGAGAGAGAGAGAGAGAGAGAGAGAGAGAGAATTGCAGACGAACCGGAAGGAAGAGAAAAATCGTTTTTGTCTCATCCGTACAGCGGGCAACAGGAACGCGGCACCTGGCGCTGGTCGGGCGAGGCAGAAAATGGGCGTGAAAATGCGATGTATATAAAGATACATCAAAATGTACATGTCAAACTCCAACTGTCAACAGATTTGCAAAGTTGAAGATGTCAACGTTCCATTCGCCGAAACGTTGAGCCTGGCTTCGGCTCCCCGCTCCTCGCTCCATGGGTCGCTCGCTGCAGAACCACCGGCTCCTTGGGACTTTGACGGAGCTGAATGTCTCCTGGCCTCCTCTAGATCAGCCTGGCCTCGCCTTGAGCTACAAGCGGTATCACGTGATGTTTTTTCATCCAAGGCCGACTTGGCAACGATTTGTGATGGGGTCGGAGTCTTAATTAATTAACCTCATTTCGACCCGTCATCCATGCGGTGGAAACGCACCGGGTGCCTCCAAAGGTGCCCGGTCCCCGGGCGAAAAGCTATAGAGAGAGACAGGGAGGGAAAGGGTTACATTTCTCTATTTCAAGCTATTACGTGGTATTTCGAGGCCGATTTTGGCAACGATTTGAGATCGGGGCTTCATATCGTCGGTGTTGTGTGTGTGTGTGTGTGTGTGAGCGAAAGACTCATACGATCTCAATCGACCGGGTCACGATGCAATGTGTGTGTGTGTGTGTCTGTGTGTGTGTGTGTGT